>NC_054374.1:105153200-105495700 GCF_017654675.1 Xenopus laevis
ATTCAAAACATTCTGATTAAAAGAGCCTATACTAATATATTATTGACATGGATTGATTGCTAGATATAGCATATCTGCTAGAAATGAATGAAACCTATCAATGCAAATTTGGAAACCAAAAGCTCTACAAATATAAGAAATCATTTATGCTTCTTAGTGTTGTTACACCTCTCTTTTGTATGTTTCTTTTTCTTAGGCCATGCCTACTTTTGTGATCACTAACCAATACACCCACTCAAAGACTCAACCAAAAGTAAATTCTTTTGTGCAGAGCTCAACCAAACCAACCAGGTGACCTAGGCATCCTAGCTGGTCACTTTGCCCTCCTTCCTAAGTAAGTAGCAAACACATGGTGAGTGCAGTGGGGAACAAAGGCCCAGACAAGGGGTAGACAGATGAAAGAGGTATGTGTCCAGCACCCCACCCACCGCTTTGTGCCCTAGGCAGATGGTGTACAGCGATCCAACCTTGGATATTATTTTTTTCACGGGCAGAGGAGAGCCATAGTAATCGCTGGACTGGGAATACAACGCTCCGGAGATTCGAATTTGTAATTTTATATTTGCCCTAGGCACATGCCTCTTCTTCCTACCCCTGTCACGGTCGTCACCCTAAAACAAGAACCAATGCTAAGCACCCTGTTCTCGGCTCTTGCTTCCGCCTTTAACAGCCGCCTTTCACCTCGGGAGGAGCCTTCGGCTAATCGGATGCTGCCAGGTCTTAATAAGAGAGGGGCCAAACGAAGGGTTCTGGATAAGCAAAGGGGCACGACGGTAAGCAGAAGTCTTTTGGGCAAAAGATCACAGTACAAGACGTAGGCAGAAATGGTAATCAAATCAGGCCGGTTCAGGGCAGGTGGAGTACAAGCGGAGTCAAACAGGCAAGGGTCAAACCAGGAGATCAATCATGAGGGAAACTGATAAAGTCGGTTACCAGGCTGGGTAAGGATTATAGAGATTAGAATCGTCAAAACAGGCAGGGTCACAACAGGAATCAGATAATAATCAGAATAATAACTCAGCAGTACCAGAAACTCAATACAGATGAACCTATAACGGGCAAAGAACTGCAGCCCAAGTGCGCCTTTTAAACCTTTCAAACTTCACGCCTATAAAAGTAGCAGAGGCACGCCGCGTGCGCCATTAGTACTGCAACTTCAGGAAGAAGAGGATGCAGCTCGCGGCGGGCGTCCCCGCTGAGGGGGCAGCAGGCATCCCTGCCGACCCTTGACTAGACCACCGCGGTACGTTGTTACAACCCCTAGTTTCAGCCCTGCTCTTGGGAATATACCCCAATGAGTGCAATGTAATTGTATGCATATTACCCCTTAAAACAATAATATAACCAAGTTTTCAGTTTCTTTTCATGGTAACCATACACAAATATGTGTTATACTGGTGCTATTTGTGACCCATTTTTATAAGCCAAATACAATATAGCAGTATAAACGTAATGCAAACTTCATCATGCCCCCTAATTACACAGTAATATAAGTGCAGTGCTGACTTCATGTAATGTAATGCCTCCACCTACCTTACAAACCATTGTTTACTGTCCAGCAACTGAAACTAGTTAAGGGCGAATCTGACCCATTTTGCTTGGCAGAAGACTCAAGAAATGGCGAAAAATTTGCCAAATGCATTGAAGTCTATGGGCAACACATTTTTTTTGACGTGCAACAATTTTTTTATGCACAATATTTTTTTTACACATTGAAGTGTTTAGGCATCTTTTTCATGGTGAAACCTGGAGAAAAAGTTCGCTCATCACTACCTGAAAGTCAGAATGGGAGTGGTCAGTTAGTCAGACATTAACATTCTCCCGCTGCATTGAATAGTCCACGTGCAGCCCTCAGGATCTGCTGGATATCAAGAGCTAATATAGTGTTGATATACTGTTAAAGAAGCAAAAAGGAATTTTCTGTTACATCATCTCCCAAATACCAGAATTCCATAGGGACACTTTTACCAGTTGCAGGAGGGGACATATTTAGTCCAGTGACTTTTAAAATGGCCACTGTGTCTGGTATTTAGGGATGGCTGGTAAACTTATGATGGGCTTTATTGTTTATTTATAGAAATAACATCAATATAATAACTGGAGTTTCAGTTATGTATTATGAAATATGTAGAAATGGAGCTATATTATCCGGATATGGGACCTCTTATTCAGAATGCTTGGTACTTTGAGTTATCTGGACACGGGCCTTTGCATAATTTGGATCACCATACTTTACTAAGGAGCAGATTTATCAAAGGATCGAGGTGAATTTTCTAATGAAAAATATTAAAATTTCGAGCTATTTTTTGTGTAGTTCGACTAGGGAATAGTCCAAATTCGATTCTAATTTGAAAAAAATTAAAAATTCGACTTTGACCATTCACAATCTAAAACCCGGCTAATTGCTGTTTTAGGCTATGGGGGACCTCCTAGAACCTATTTGGAGTCAATTGGTGGACTTTGAAAAATCTAAGTTTTTTGGGGGGAAAACTTCGAATTGAATTGAATCTATTGCGCTATTCCTTCAATTTGTATGATAAAAATTTGTCCGATTATGGACCTATTCAATTGAAAAAGTACCTTTTCGACCAAAAAAAACTTCGACTTCATTTCGGTTGGTATTTTTGAATTCAAATTTTCAAAGTTTTTTCAATTTGAAATTCGACCCTTGATCAATATGCCCCTAAGTATGGGGCTTGTGACCATGTCAAGGAAGGGCACAGAAACAAAACATGGTGTTTTAACAATTTTTGTTAAAACCAATAAATACACCGGCAATAGTTAATAGTTGAATAGCAATAGCAATAGTTGAAAGCCCTTTGGAAGTACAAAATTTTATTTTGATGCACAACATTTCTTTTCAACTATTGGAGTCTATGGGTGCCTTTTACATGGTGAAACCTGGCGAAAAGTTTTGATCATCACTATTTTGTAGGCAAATCTCTTATACCTGTCATCAAAGCCCCAATTTACAAAGTGTTAAGCAATCACACTCTGTCCTTCTCATCAATAGACGCGTTTCATCATTTCAAAATTAAAATTTTTAAACCTGCCTGATCAATTTTCTTACTGATGTCTGAAGAAAGATGCCAGATGTTCAGTGCACACCAACTTTCCAGTAATCAATGATTTTGTCTGATAGCACTGAAATTGTTCATTCGTTTAAGAATCTTGTTAGGTCTACGGCCACCTAAAGCTACAAGCAACTTTACATTCGTTCATTTTGCATTTTCTCACTATGAAGAACACGGTAACATAATAAAACCATTTTCTCCTTACCTCTGCCCAAGTAAAAACAATTCAAATACTAAAGCATTTTGTATATACTAATTCATAGTAGCACCTTGTTATTTTTAAGGGGTGTGCAGAAAAACAAATAAAAATACTTTATTCAATACCATGGGAAGGTACTACATGCTACAGAAATTATACCCTTATTTTAACCTTAATTTATGGGCCAGAAAATGGTTCTCTACTCAATGTTAAGCACATTCTGGGGTATGGCTGCAAACTGGATGAAAAACATATTCTTATCTGTGTTTAGATGGGACAGGTTCATATTTGTCCTGAGAGGAAAAAAAGTAACACTAAAATATTAGATTCTTTCAGAAACCAGGTACCTAATAGCCAGTAACTGGAAACTATGAACATTGAATTGCACTGGTGATAAGGGTGTGAGGAATACTAGGGCTATGGATATCAGTTTTGATTTTGTACAGCAACCCAGTTGGACTGGGGAGAATCTTAGAGCTCCTCTGTCCTCACCAAAATATTTATGGATTAGAAACTAGTGCACTGTTAACCTTACAACTCCATATCTATTAAATGGGTATCTGAGGAAGCTACACCCAAACTATACAATGCATGGGATAAGACTAGCAACAGGGGGTTTTTGGGATCCACACGATGCATCCTTTACCGTATATGAAATTAGATTTGCATTTAACTTTTATGCAACTCCATGAAAAGAAGTACTGTATGATGTGAAATTTGGATTTGGATGGGAATTGAATGGGAAGACTGAATCTAACCACATAAGGAATAAACATATTCTCAAAGGCTCAACAACAACCTCAACCTGTTACAAATGACAAATTAATGATTCATTCACTCCCTGTGTTGTCACTTTCTGCCTGTTGACTGCTACAGACGGTTCACAACTCATCCTCTTAATTATTGCACTTAAATATTGTGCAAAATGTTTGTGTAGCATTTTATTAAAATACTTACAGGCTTAGCGACATGAAACAATGAGAAATTGTAATTTGTGAATTATAACTTTAGGTGTAAGCATGGGTGTCCAGATATAGGGGCAAGAGGAGCACTTACCCCTCCCTGGACTTGTACTTCATAATAAAGTATATTCCCTTACCATATGTATGTACATATGCTTTTCTCTTTTTTAAATATAAACACTTTTCTTAAAATTACCATTAAGAACCTGCAATCATTTTATAAAAGGCTTTCATCTTGTGGTCAGCACTCCTTCAAATAATGGACCACCCCAATGCCTATTATACTGCTCAGAGCAGCAGTCCAGATTTAGCTCAGCCCCTTCCCTCTGTGAGAAACTTCCAGCTCCTCAGCTGTGTGAAGAATGAGAGAATCAGAGGAGAGAAAGTCCTCCTGATGAAACATCTTTTTTCCCAGGGCAGATGAGTGTGAATCTGTCAGGTGTGTTAAGCTTATAGTGTGAATGTCAGTGTATGTGTGTGTATGTGTACAGTATGTCTATGTGTGTGAATCTGTTTTTGTGTGTAAAATTAACTGTTAGTGTTAATGTGTGTAAGGGCAACTGTGTTTAAGAATGTCTGACAAACTCTGTGTGTGAGTTATAGAGACTATACATGAACCTGTATATATCTGTGTAACTACATTCATTATTGAGTCTTAAAGGTACAGGGTGGTTGTGGGTTTGTCTACAATCATTCGCTCAGTACATTTGCCACAAAGCACATAAATCCCAACAGTGCTTTTCCCTGCTGCTCCATTGAATCCCCCCACCTATCCATGGTCTCACTCTGTTCACTGTCCTCTTTTACCCTTTCCCTTCTCCCCCTACCCAGGGGTAAAAATATCTAATAATATCTAATATTATTGTAACACCTATTTGGGCTGCATAGCACACAAATAGTTAAACTGTCCAGCTAGCAGTAGAAGCATGGGTTACACGCGACTTCACACAACAGGGTCAGGGCCTTCGCCATGTGGAAGTGTTCCCTCTATGGTGTAGTGCAACTACATCCCCCCAGGCTACTGTGCATACAACAAAAGATGGGCGCCAGGAGGTTCTTGCAGTAAAACAGAAAACGGTTTATTTAACTATGCACGAGGCAAGTGACCACAGGTTTAGTAGTCACGCAGGAGCTGAGGCAATAGCACATTTCTCACACAGAGCTGCAGGCATTAGGCATTTCTCACAGAGGAAAGGTCTCCATTAGGCATTTGCAGTATTCACACACATTCCCTCCTAGAAGTTGTCAGGAAAGCAGCTTCTACCCTACAGTCCCTCTTCACTGAGGTCCCTGACTGGAGGCAACACACAGAGCCTCTGGGAAGCTACTCCCTTACTGCAAATCCTTGTTGGAGCTTCAGCTGCTCTTTCTCTCTCACCTCTCTGCCTTTCTCTCCTAGAGAGACTATAACAAGTCTGCCCTAGTGCAACTATTCCTCATTCACGGGGTTACCTGGTCCCCGACTTCTTCTCCAAAGCACATGGGCCTTTCTGGGCCTAGCTGTGCCCAGGCTCCCCTGAGCACACCCAGCTGGATCACCATCCACAGGCCAAAGAGGAAGTGGCCACTCCCTACACACATTATATAGCAGTGTAGCAGGGGAGTGTCATTCTCTCCTGGCAGATCACTCTAAGAAAAAAGGTGGGGGCCTTAAAGCTGCAGGGCAGATTACCCAGTAGGGGTCCCTACATACACCCGGGGGAAAAACCCATTTCGTCCCGACAATGGTTTAAACATCCCCAACATATATCAACTTACAGTACCATCACATCCACTTCTGGTATCCTCTCCTAAGGCATACCTGGTAACAATGGTCACTGTAAAGGAAACACAGCATGCACAATACTGTATCAAACATTTTCAATTGCATAATAAACATTGCAGTTGGTCAACTTTATTACACATCAGCAAAAATACTTCTCCCCCTCCCAAGGGTCCACACAGGCCAGTCCTTGGGTGCAGAAACACTACTCAGCGAGTAGGTGAAGGCAGAAGAAATGGTGGTGGGGATCAATAGTCCTGAATTAGAACCCACTTAGTCCAGCAGTCCTTCCAGCCACAAAAAAACAAGCAAGCAGCACTCTAGGCATCTCACTCTGCAGGAGTCCATAGAAGAGCTGTAGCAAACATCAGAAGAATCCATCCTCCAGGTTCTCCTCTTCCAGATCCATGATCCGGGATCACACATGAGCAGGAAATGGCTCCATCCGGGACATCCATCTTCCTCCCATCCAACTGACATCCGCAGGCCTTCGTGAAATTCGGGGCGAACCTCCAAGCCCGAACCCACGGCCAAATACTTCGAAGGAAATCCATACGATTCGAAGAATTCGTACGTTCCGTTTATCCACTTCGAAAAATTCGTACGATCCATTCGTACACTCCGACAAATTCGTACATCCATTCGTACGATTCGAACAAAACAATGCACAGCCTGGTTTTAGGGAATCGAGCCCCACGTTGGGCAGCCAAATGTAACACCTATTTGGGCTGCATAGCACACAAATAGTTAAACTGTCCAGCTAGCAGTAGAAGCATGGGTTACACGCGACTTCACACAACAGGGTCAGGGCCTTCGCCATGTGGAAGTGTTCCCTCTATGGTGTAGTGCAACTACATCCCCCCAGGCTACTGTGCATACAACAAAAGATGGGCGCCAGGAGGTTCTTGCAGTAAAACAGAAAACGGTTTATTTAACTATGCACGAGGCAAGTGACCACAGGTTTAGTAGTCACGCAGGAGCTGAGGCAATAGCACATTTCTCACACAGAGCTGCAGGCATTAGGCATTTCTCACAGAGGAAAGGTCTCCATTAGGCATTTGCAGTATTCACACACATTCCCTCCTAGAAGTTGTCAGGAAAGCAGCTTCTACCCTACAGTCCCTCTTCACTGAGGTCCCTGACTGGAGGCAACACACAGAGCCTCTGGGAAGCTACTCCCTTACTGCAAATCCTTGTTGGAGCTTCAGCTGCTCTTTCTCTCTCACCTCTCTGCCTTTCTCTCCTAGAGAGACTATAACAAGTCTGCCCTAGTGCAACTATTCCTCATTCACGGGGTTACCTGGTCCCCGACTTCTTCTCCAAAGCACATGGGCCTTTCTGGGCCTAGCTGTGCCCAGGCTCCCCTGAGCACACCCAGCTGGATCACCATCCACAGGCCAAAGAGGAAGTGGCCACTCCCTACACACATTATATAGCAGTGTAGCAGGGGAGTGTCATTCTCTCCTGGCAGATCACTCTAAGAAAAAAGGTGGGGGCCTTAAAGCTGCAGGGCAGATTACCCAGTAGGGGTCCCTACATTATATAGAATATTATTCTTGCCCCTCACCCCCCTCTCCTGCCCCTGTCCTGTATCCACCTCATTACTTTGTTTTTTTGGATGACTCCTATATTTTAACTTTTCTGTCACTCTTGTTACTTTATGTATTGTAGAACTCCCTTTTTACATGTTTTTATGTAAAAATCATGTACTATGCATTATATATTGGTGGGACCACAAAAAAATGGTATAAAATATAAATGGTATAAAATATGGAAGTAACATTCTGCAAACCACTGGCTAGTAATTGTGCTAAGAAAGTAGAAAAGACCAAGTGCTGTCCTGGCAAACAAGGAGTTTGTAACACTAACAGAATGGCAATGCAACAGTAACTACTTTATATATTTATAGAAAAGCTGTTGTTAGGTTTGTGTGGAAACCAAAATATTGGTAGAAGTAATATGTGTAATATGTTTTTTACTTGCCCCTCCTGGAAAATTTTCTCTGGACATCCATGGGTATAAATACCACATTTAGGACAAAATCTGTAAACTCAAATGCCACATAAAGCCCTTAATTTAAAGTTAATCCTATATGAATATTGCTTCTAGCTGACAGCCTGTAGGAAATGGATTCAGACACAGGCAAATCTTAATTAAGTAATTGGTAATTAAAAGCTTTCATGCTGGTCCCACAAGATTTTCTGAGAAAAGGTTAACTGAACATTGTTCCACCATTCATTTGTATATAATGCACATTGTTGCTGGGTGTTCAATGAATAAAAATAATCACAGTCCTACCATCTGTAAAATCTTGACTCCCAATACAAAATTGACATATTCTTCTGCTACTTTACATTCTCTGGAATTTTGTGATGGTGCATAAAGTATGGCGTGTAATCGGCTGGATTGGTGTTTTATCTTTGGGATTATTCCAGATGTAGTGGCTTGTGATCTGTTACTAAAGTTAAGGGACTCCCATACAAGTACAAGTAAAAATATTCACAGCTCCACACCATTGCCAAAGCTTCATGCTCTGTTAGAGAATATCACTTTTCTACATCACTGGGTAAATGGCTGCCATATGCAATGACATATTGTTTACCTTTGTGTTTCTGTGTTAGTTTGGCACCTAGATCAACTGGACTGGCATCTACTATCAGTTCTGATCTCTGCAAGGATTGAAATATTACATGATTTGCTTGTTAGGCTTTGTTTCAATGCCCGGAAGGGATTTTTCTCAGTGTCTCTCCAGTGCCACGGTTAACCTTTCTTCGTAAGCTCTCTCTCTCTCTGAAGCCGCAAGAGTAGAAAAATGAGGAATAAAACAAGAGCAGTAGTTAGTCATGCCAAGGAAACTGCTTATTTCTCTGGCATATTTGGGAGCACTTGCCTCACAAATCACTGCAACCTTTCTGGGGTCTGAAGATACACATTCCCCAAAACCATAAAGTTCAAGCTGTGTTTTGTTAAATTCACACTTGTTGCAGGTTGAAGTTAAAACTCTGGCATTAAGTCTTTTAAACACCACAGGTAGTCTTTCATCGTGTTCCTTCTGGGTTGCTTAATACTGTACATTAAGATGTCATTACTGAGGTTTTTCACACCTGACAGTCCAGACAAAGTTTATTGTATTGCATTCTGCAATTCCTCAGAAGCAGAAGATACACCGAAACTCAGATATTTGTATCTCCATAGCCCAGCGGGGGCAGAAAATATTATGTATCTGCTATCTGGATGTACTCTGTCTGTAGTTCTAGTTGATGATAAACTGCTTTTAGGTCCAGTTTTGAAAATATTTTAGCCTGGTTGAGGTCATATATAATATCTTCTATGGTTAGAGTGTTATGAAGCTCTCTCATAATTGCAGTGTTAGCTTGTAGCATGTCTAGCAGATTTGGACATTGTCAGGGTCTTTTCATGGTTTTTCTAGTTCTGTGTTAACTTTTTGCCGCAAAAAGAAAATAATTCTTCTACTTGGCTGTTTTATCCATTTCACAGCTGGATTAATGTGAAGTTGCACATTGAAGTCTTTTAATTTTCCAATTCTCTCAAACAAATGAGCATATTGCATCATTAAGTTATCTGTGACAGACCTTGAAGTAGTTGAGACAGTGTTCATAAGTTTGATTAGACCCAGGCAAGATGGTGTTTCAAAGCTCAAAAGTGAAATATGATTTCTCTGGGTCACATAAAACAATGTTTATATTTTTTATTATTATTATTATCTCTGAATGTACTTGAATTTACCACATATATCTAGAGGTCTTTTTGCACCATATGCATATACTGTATTTTAATACTGATTTGTACTAGCTGCGGCTGTAATTCTAACAGTTCAAAGTTGCTTCTCCAATGAGATTTACAGCAGAACCTGAGTCTATCATAGAAGTAATTCTAGTGTTGTCAAGGAATATACAGGATCTCCTTGTGGTTATTTGATGTTACATTAGGTAATGGCCACAAATGTACTGTATATTCACTTTCATCACTAAAAGTCTCAGGTTTTATCACTGTGTGGAGTGTGACTTAATTCACTTTCATTTGCTGCACTTTAACTGAACAATGCAATTCCCTTTTTTGAACCAGCTTTGTCCTGCACTATTTTACAAAATGATTCATTTTGCCACAGGCTCTGCATTTCTGGCCTTTTTCTGGACACATTCCTATATGTGGGTAAGAGCTAACACAGCTTAAAGTATAAAGTATGTGACTTCTGATTATGTTTGGTATAGTGTGCAGTGGTATATGGTTAATTAGTCTTATTTACAGCAAACTGAGCAGTAGTGGATTTGTTTTCTATACTGGCAGCTTGTTTATTAGAGTCTCTAAAGATCTGCCATAGTGCAGTAAGGTTTTTAAAGACAGTTCAGGTTCCCTCAGTGCATATCTCCTGAGCCTGAGTGAGGTACAAGTTTGTATTATGTGCTTTTATTTCTTCATCAGTATTAGATAAATCACAATACTTGGCAAGCATATGTAATCTGGTGTGATGTGAATCCAGAGTTTCATCTGACTGCTGTGTTGCTTCTCTGCGTATGTAGATTTCATACTGAGTATTCCTCTTAGGGCTAAAGTATATAGTTAGTTTCATTTTCACTTCTGTGCATGTGTCAGTGGGTTCAGCTAGTGTGTCATAGATATCATAATAAACCTTTTCTACAGCTAAATGCAATAGTAAAGCTGTCTTTCTGTCAGTATAAGTGATACCCATAGCAATCAGATAATTTTCAAATCGTTGTATCCATTTCATCCACCTTTGTCCAGCAGAGTTATCTTTAGCATGAGAGTCAAATGATGGAACAATGCTTTCAGTACAAAGGGCCATGATAAATGCATGCTACTTATTGTTAGCAAGATTTAACCAATGAAAGTGATGCAAAATGTTGATCCTCGTCACCAGATGCATCCCTCCAGACATTTTGGAAATAGAAAGATGGACAAAAAGATTTGCCGTGTGGAGCACAACAAATTTTTGGACCACGCCCTTTTTTGTGTCCACACCCCATAATTACCATGTTCATTTTACAAAATTTGGCAGTTTATGAAAGTTTGAACACATTTCTGTTATTTTTATGTGTTATTACAGCTGTGTAATAACAATAACATTCAGGGACTGCGGGCTGAGCTGTCATAATCTGGACGAAAAACAAATACAGTTGAGAGGTATGCATTTGTAAAATCTTGACCCACACACAGTCAGAAGGCTTGGGTTGTGAGATTTATTTAACAGGTTGTGGAACTGCTAACTTTGCTCCAAATAGCGTTGTGTTCAAAACCATAGTGCATTGGATACACCCTGGTCTGCTATAGAGGGCATCCTCTAATGTCAGCAGTGCTGCATATTAATACACATGAACAAAGTATAATAAGCATGTTCTTAAAAGGAATGCTGCTAAAACACTATACCACCCACTCACATATAAGGCATAGATGTTTAATATTTTTAGGCAGTATAGGACTCACTTTAGCTTACATATTTTGGCCAAAAATGTGGTATTAACACCTTCATTATTATAAAGTATATTAAAGGGATTCACCCAGGCAGAATTTGCACAAGCACTAGCATTTTTTTCCCTTTGGTGCAAGCTTAGCAATGCTATCTTGCCTTGTATATTATGTACCTGTTTTAAAAGAATTTCCAAAGCACATACTTAAACTGTAATCTCTATGGGACTGGGACCTCCTTCCCATTGTGTCCCAATTCTTAAGGTCTGTGAACTATTTATTGTATTTATTGGGTGACTTGTCCTCCCTGTGTGTACTTTTTATATATTATACATTTATTTATATTGTACTTTTATGCATTGTACAGCGCTGCTGCTCCTTACCCATTCCTTCCAATAAAGCTATACATACATAGAATACATACATAGACATTGTAACCATTGCTGGTGAAGCAATACAAATTTAGGGAGGCTAAGTGTAACATACCGTTTACATATATAACTTATACAGAAAAGTTTGCATGGAAAACAAAACAGTTTTAAATGATGGGACGTGAAGAGTTTTATTCTCAAACAGATAATATATCAGCACAAACCAATTAACACTCTAAAATGCAGCAGTGCACTTTCCAGGAAAGAAACATGAGTTTACTATAATATAAAATGAACTGAAAGCATAGATTCGACTTCGTTAATCAAGTCAAGTGTTACTAAAATTCACATGTAATTATTTGGGTAATGGTCACTGTAATATGCAATGTGTGGTAAGGACAAGTCTGCTGAGGCTACAGGCCCTTATACTGTAAATAGAAATTGTTTTTGCTGTTCTGAGCGTGCTTCAGTATGTTAAACAGGCAGGATTTGTGGAAAGTCCACCAAGGCCCGGGACTAGGGCAGCAGGATTTTAGGGGGCGGCATGGTGCCCAAATACACACACATTGGTTCAGAAACACTGAGAATGCTCAGGAGATACAATAGTTTTAAAAATTTCCTGTACGGCAATCACAATTGCTTTGATCCTGATGAAAATTGCCTTGAATAAAAGGAAGGGATGAGTGGCAGTGAGCCTAGGGGCGCACGCTATGTAAAGCCGGCCTTGTAAACAGGGACATATGTAACCACTGTGAAAATATAAAGGTTGAAAGTCAAATTTGTTTGAATGTCATGCTATAAAAGATTTTACTTCTTTAATATACTTGCAAAGAAAAGATTACACAAACTACTGTAAGCATTTATAGTTAGCATCAGAATTGTTTCTGGGTTTCTGAAATAATAATGTGTAAATACAGTAACATAGTAACATAGTAAGTAAGGTTGAAAAAAGACACACGTCCATCAAGTTCAACCTTTTAGTTTTTTTTTAATCTGCCTAACTGCTAGTTGATCCAGAGGAAGGCAAAAAAAAACATCTGAAGCCTCTCCAATTTGCCTCTGAGGGGGAAAAAAATACTTCCTGACTCCAAAATGGCAATGGGACTAGTCCCTGGACCAACTTGTACTATGAGCTATCTCCCATAACCCTGTATTCCCTCACTTGCTAAAGAGCAATCCAACCCCTTCGTAAAGCTATCTAATGTATCAGCCTGTACAACTGATTCAGGGAGAGAATTCCACATTTATTCTCACTGTAAAAAACCCCTTCCGAATATTTAGGTGGAACCTGTTTTCTTCTAATCGGAATGGGTGGCCTTGTGTCAGCTGGAAAGACCTACTGGTAAATAAAACATTAGAGAGATTATTATACAATCCCCTTATATATTTATACATAGTTATCATATCACCCCTTAAGCGCCTCTTCTCCAGCGTGAACATCCCCAATTTGGCCAGTCCTTCCTCATAGCTAAGATTTTCCATACCTTTTACCAGCTTAGTTGCCCTTCTCTGTACCCTCTCTAATACAATAATGTCCTGTTTGAGTGATGGAGACCAAAACTGTATGGCAAATTCTAGATGGGGCCTTACAAGTCCTCTATACAGTGGAAGAATGACCCCCTCCTCCCGTGACTCTATGCCCCTTTTAATACAGCTCAAGACCTTATTTGCCCTTGATGCTGCTGACTGGCATTGCTTGCTACAGCCAAGTTTATCATCTACAAGGACTCCAAGGTCCTAGTGCAGTCCCATTAAGGGTATAAGTGGTTTGGATATTCTTACATCCCAGGTGCATGACTTTACATTTATCAACATTGAATCTCATTTGCCACTTAGCTGCCCAGATTGCCAGTTTGTCAAGATCATGTTGCAATGATGCCACATCCTGGATGGAATTAATTGGGCTGGATAGTTTTGTGACACTGATACATCACTTACAATACCCTCCCCCAAGTCATTAATGAACAAATGGACCCAATACCAAGCCCTGAGGGACCCCACTAAGAACCTTACTCCAAGTAGAGAATGTACCATTAACAACCACCCTCTGTACTCGATCCTGTAGCCAGCCAGTTGGGAACTCAGACTCCTCTATTGTATACACTGAAGAAAAGAACTGATTTAGCACATTTGCCTTTTCTGTATCTGTTAGTCCCTTTGTAAAATGTATAATGAAGCAATAGAATTCTTAATGAATCAGATGAAAATTGAGCATAGGACTGGCCAGATATGGGATGACTTTGACGTAGTTGGCCAGCTTAAATATATTGCAATATATGGACAAACAATCCCTGTTTTGTTTAAAGGGTAAGGCATTTTTCAGTAGCAGTATGCACAAAATGTCTCTGTCTTAAATATAATGATAATGGGTTGAGTGCAGAGGAATCTTGTATTTTTCCACAACCATACTGGTAATGGTAACATTATTTAATGGAGCAACACTCTCAACCTGCATCTTTTTAATATTAATATATTTAAAAAACTTTTTAGGGTTAGTTTTCACCTCCACCACAATTAACTCTTCATTTCCTTTCTTTGCCTTCCCGGATTGCTGATTTACAACATTTATTACAGTGTTTATATTCATTAAATGCAGCTTCTGTCCCAGCAGATTTGTAGTTTTTAAATGCCTTTTTCTTCTTTCCTATTAACTTCTTTACTTCTGTATAAAGCCACATAGGATGATTCTTAGAGCTTCTACATTTACTCCTTAATGGAATAAATTGAGAACAGTAATGATTTAATATCATTTTAAATGACAACCATTTCTGTTCTGTGTTTTTAGCTGAAAACTTAATGCCCCAATCAATGCTCTGAAGGGCAGCCCTCAAGGCACTAAAATTAGCTTTTGCAAAATTCATGTTTTTTGTTGGCCAAGTTTTTTGCACAAGACATGAAATAATATCACATTATGGTCACTATTACCCAGGGGTTCAATGACTTGCACATTTGCTATAAGTTCTGGGTCATTTGAGATCACTATATCCAGTATAGCATTTTTTCTGGCTGGCTCCTCAACAACCTGTTCCATAAAATTGTCATGCAACATGTTTATAAACTTGTTCCCATTAACTGATCTGGCAGTACTGTTGCTCCAGTCAATATCTGGGTAATTCAAATCCCTCATTATCATTACTTTACCCAAACTAGCAACCAGTATATGCATACGTTTGTGGCGATATTCTCTTCTGTGTTTTTCTGACTTCTATTGTATTTTAGAACAGTCTGTATTTTTTTTTTAATACTTACCATAACAAAACAAAAGCGATCTTTAATCCATTCAGAGAATAGTATCCCCTGCATTTACTTTTTTCATTTCTTTGGCCTATCAGATGGCTGCAGGGACAATAATGTCACCACCTAACATCTGCCTTTCCTTCTGTATTCATGCATATATACCGATATATGTGAATTATGTACCTGTCCATTGGGGTAGGGGGCTGCATTGAGAAAAAAATTAAACTTAGCTCTTTAAGTGGCTTTTTACCACTCCTGGTAAGCTGCCACACTACCACCTAAAATGAGGTTCTCACCTTGTCTTGTTGCAGGAGTAGCAATGAATATCATCCCTGTCTTGCCCTGTGTTGGTCATTTGTGTGCACTGTGCTAATCCAAGAAGTGTTCTAGCACTATGTTTATATGGTAAGCAGCTACAAATGTTATATGATTATTCTATTTTTATTACTCATGTTTGTATAAGTTAGATCTGGTTATTATAGTGACCACAAAGATGCATTTACATTAATGAGCAATATTATGCCTTGCTATAATAACTATAATTTGCTGAGGAAAACACAAGTGACAGGCCAATCAGCCTATAGCAACCAATCAATGTTTAAATTTTAAATAACTGACCAGTAAAGTTGCACAAATGCCAATATATTCTAAAGTTTTTACCATCTTGGTAAACAAGCCCTATGATGTGTTATATATAGGAATACGTTGTTGACTGAGAGCATAGGTGTTCTTGTTTTCAAATGGCACGATGATCCTTTTTTATATCATTGATATTCACTGTGCCCTGAACAAGAGGAAGCCATTTTCCATTATATTATTGTATGAGAAACATGCTTTGATATTTATGTGCCCTGAACAACAGGAGGCTTATTCCATGTATATCATTATACAGGAATTGTGCTTTGAAATACACTGGGCCATGTACAACAGTAAGACTATTTCCATTTATACGATACGATAAGTCAAATCTGAAAAAAATTGTACGATTCTGACTTTTTCGCAATTTTAGCTAGTCTTTTCCCGCACCAGATTTTTGTTGAGTTAATTTATATATAGGTAAAAATGTGGATGGGAGTTTGGGCAAAGTGGTTTTATTAAAACAATGATACATTTTCAGATTTAATAAATAACCCCTTAGTGTAAGAGAAACATGATGAAGCTTCATTTGCCTCTGTTCAGTAACCCATAGTAACTACCCAGTCATGCATTGCACTGCTTTATCTGCCATGGTTCCTGAGTTACTGCAATGGTCTAAATGTTCACAGTTTCTTTAAATAAGCCCTAGTTCAGGTTGAATGCATAGTAAACTTTTGGAAGTGGTCAAACTCAAATACTGTATCATATGAAAGCATTTTAGTTGAGAATTAAACCAAATCTGAATCCTACTTCATGTACAGTATTCAAAATTGAGCACAATCCATACATTGCATAATAAGTTACTACTTTATGAAGTCTGGTGCTTCAAGGTGAATTTTATTATATAATGCCAGTTCTTCTAATATCATACTTACAACACAAAATAAACTGTACACATTTTGGATCCCAGCAAATAGGCAGGCTAAGCGTTGCATCACCCCTAAATCTTATGTATGCTCCAGAAAGGACATGATGCAAATGCCCAAACAGGCTATTAGATAATTCTAGGCAGTGAAGAGGGAGGGGGGATATGAGGAAGGGAAGTACAGTATCTGAACTGATTGCTATGCCACAGCATAGAGACAGGGAAGGCAATATGTGATTGACATCAGAGATGTTTAAATACATTTACAGGTTCAGATGTTTAATAAAATCTCTCTGGTGTTTTATTTGAAAAGGTCTTTTATTGTGCAGTTTTATTCTGGGTGACAGGTTCCCTTTAAAAGTGAATACAAATAAAATTCCTTTATTTTTTTCTAGAGTTTGTATCTGTTGATCCAACAACTACAAATATATTGTTTCTTGGCAAAACATATCCTGCTGCCTGTGAATTAGAAAGGTTTTCATTTATTTGTAAAGAGCCATGATAGGTGTTGTAACCCTGTGTCATATGTCAGAAATAAAACCATTGTATTCTATAAAGCTGATCTGTTATATGCCATGTAAACACGAGCTTTTTTTTGTCCTATTCAACCTGAAATGTTTGTCCCCATGGTTACAATGCAAGGTCTATTTTATCAGCTATAGCATTTTTAAAAAAAACACAACTTTATACGTATATATTATATTTAAATACACATACAATGTTTTTGTTATTAGTGTCACTGGTCCTTTATAGTCTATCTAGTATACGTAAATCTAAAAACAACTGGACTCGCTGAGTAATCAATGAAGATGTTTTACTACTCATCTGAGCAGCTTCTTCAGTTCAAATGACTGGTGTGGGAAGTTCTCGACATATAAACTCTTCCACTAATCCAATCACAATGGCACATTGTAACTCTTCAAAGGGGTGACGTCTGAATAAATTCACAGAGGTGTTGATTCTGTATAGTTACTGTGATAGGATTATCCAATGTGTCATGCAACTCCTAGAAACAGGTGTTACTTGTATGAGTTGCATGAATGGATGTGTGAAGTTTTCTGAAACCACCGGGGTACAAATGTTAGAACAGCATTGTATGTAGCAGACAGGTGGTGTTGAAGGCCATGCCTCTGTTTAGTCATCCCATATGTAGCTGGAGTGTCTTGAGAAACTCAGGAGAATTTTCAACAAACACCACGTCCCTGTGTTTTTCAAACCTAGCAACACACTGACACAAAAACTGGTACACCCAAAGGATCCAACACCAAAAGAAAAACAAAGCAATGTGGTATATGGAGTCCAGTGTAGCGAGGAATACACAGATCTATACATTGGGGAGACAAAACAACTGCTCTCCAAGCGAATGGCTCAGCATAGGAGGGCGAACTCTACAGGGCAAAACTCAGCTGTTTTTCTACACCTAAAAGACAAGGTATAGAAAGATAGCAAGGTCCAAATCTAAAGAAGACCACTGGTTTGAATGAGTCTGGAAAGAGGCGATTCATGTCAAGGTGGAGAAACCATCCCTGAACAGAGGTGGGGGCCTTCAACACCACCTGTCTGCTACATACAATGTTGTTCTAACATTTGTACCCCGGGGGTTTCAGAAAACTTCACACATCCATTCATGCAACTCTCACAAGTAACACCTCTTTCTAGGAGTTGCATGACACATTGGATAATCCTATGACAGTAACTACACAGAATAAACACCTCTTTGATTACTTCAGATGTCACCTCTTTGAAGAGTTACAATGTGCCATTGTGATTGGATTAGTGGAAGAGTTTATATGACAAGAACTTCAAAGGATACGTAATCATGGTGTTTATGATTACGTATCCTTCGATACGAAATGCGTTAGGACGTGTAGCTTTTAACAATATGGAATAAAGCTTCTTTTTACTTCACCGGCTGGCTGCAGGAGTGCATGTACATTCTTTGATTAAGATATTGCCTAAACTACGGGTTCCGGGCATGGCACACAGGCCATTTGTCGGATTCGGTGAGTGCTATAATTGCTGACTTCAATGCACAGTCTAATTGAATTGATTAATCCTAAATATCGGAGCTGGGGTTTTCACACCCAGGTCAACTCTCATTTGGTGAGCTATAGTTCTGCATTTACGATTGACACTGCAGAATTTTGAGCACATAAAATTGTTTTGTTCTTTAGACAATTTTTATGATGTTGTAAGAGGGATTAGAGCCAGCTGCATTTTTCCTTTTGAGCTTTTGCTTTGTACTTTGAACTGGTGATGGGCGAATTTACTCAGCAAGTGTGAATTCGCTGTGAATTTTGCAAAACATTTCTGCAAAATTTGCAAAGCACGAATTTTATTATTTTGACCACAGCAACAATTCTGATGGCGGCGACAATTAATAGGCACCCATTGACTTTAATGCACGTCAGAATCGACGTCAGTGTCAGAATCGACGTCAGCGTCAGAATTGTTGTTTCGCAAATTTATCACCAGCAAAACGATTCAAACTGGTTTACAGTACTGTGTATCTTAACTAGAAACTAGCTGGCAAAAATTCAATTGTTATTATGATGGTAATTTGTGTTAATTAGATAAAGAGCACTGCACGTGAATTGTAAAATGTATTATTTTATAGAATAGTCAGAAACTGCATGCACTGTATAAACTGTCTCATTTGATGAAATAAAATAACTGCATACTAATATATAAAAATATTAAGCCTAGATTCAGAGCATGGGCAAATTGGTTTTAGAGGCGGAATATTGTACTTTTGTTGTTAAAAGGAACAATACGGTATAGATTCAATACCCTAGCTAACTGTTACATTTCTGAATTAACTAGAAATTGTGTGGATATTATCACTAGCAGTAAGAAAGTAAAGCAATACATTTATCATGTAAAACTTATTAGAAATCATGCACTGATATATATTTAACTGCTTTGCCGAGCCACAAACTCAGACCCTATACATTTTGCTTTGAAACAGTCACTTTATTTAGTGTATCCCCTTGCTATCTATCCTTATTATATTACGTAACACTTTAATAGATACATCATAGTAAGATCAGTGCACACAAATATTCATGCATCAATGAGTTGCATGCGGAATGGCTAATTCTGTTCTCTCAGGTCTACAGCTATTGCATATTAAATTATGTCATTTGCAAATATACAAAATGGTTTACACAATATTATATTTAAATAACCTAATATTATATTGAGAAGAGACTAGTAGATCTATCTGCAAGGCATTTTGACTTTACTTCAGATGACCAACTGGGGGCCTGCAAGTGAAAGTGTTCAGAAATACATAGTACTGCATAGTCCTGCATTTCTTAACTGTCCTTCCACTGTCCAGGACCATTGGCACATGACACCGGTCATTTGCTTGAATGGAATACCCAACGGCTAGGTGACAAATATACCAAATACTTAATACAGAGATGTATTAACTTGCTTCCTTACATCCATCAGTTAGACAATAAACAGTATCATGTTACCACAAAAATCTTTTATTATTTCACTCACCATTCAAAGTAACAACTTACAGTATGTTTGTATTCCTTCTTCAGAATTATTCTAACTTAAATAAGAGAAATACAACAATGTGGAAGTGCTCCAACCTTACCCCCCTTTTTTTTTTTCTTTATGAGAATATTTAAAACATGCTTAACAACAGCAGCGCTCCCCCTATCACTGAGTGTGTCTGGCTGAGAACGCTCCGGACCTGCCGCTTAAATTCATACTTTCAGAGGCATTCAATGTTAGCAGGTCATCCACTGCTTCAAGTCCCTGGTCCGGGTGCAGTGCCCCGAACCCACAGCTTAGGGAGACTTAACAATTGGTACACTACTAATGTTGCGCCCACTCCACGGATCAGGCTTGAGTACCTGTGAGACCACATGAAACGCATTAGGAGAATTGTCAGGATAATAAAGCTGTCTTTTTTAAAAAAAAAAAAAAAGTCGCCCCCGTCTGCTGATCTGCGTAGTGCGCGCAACATTGGAAGTGTACTAATCGTTCAGAATTATTCTATTTTTAAAAGATAATCCCCATATCATTTTGCATAAAGAAATGTGGTGGGATGAGATAGGAAAAGCAGTGCAGAACACGGATAAAATCACATGGAGAGACGCCAACATGAATTCCATTCATTGTCAAATTTGATGTTTATTTCTTTTTGTACATTTTAAAATATATATGTACAGTTTCTTTTTTTTTTTATATATACCAGTTGTAGCAGTGTGCAACTGTGAATTGGTGCAATTGTGTACTGTGAAAATACGCACAGGATATAATGGAACATATAAGGTTGCTACATATTTTTTAGAATATGTAATTTTTGTGGATATGTAGCAATCCTCACTGCTCTTATTAACACTCACTAACACAAGTTGCCTTCGTTTATTTGAAATGATCAGCAACAAAGGTATGTGTTAGCGTTCTACTGCATTCAAATGCCAATTATATGTCCCTCTGCATATGCGTATGTCAAAACATAAGCAATCTCAAAGACTAATAACTGTTTGCAGTAGAAATAACAATAGAACATTCTGCATGTGTCTTTTTTAAAAGACAAAAGTATAAAAAAAACTGCATGGTACAAAATGTTATATTGTACTTGTAGAGCTAAAAACAGTTAGGAGCCCATCACATTTGTTAGCTGATGTTCAGTGATTACAGGATAGAGTACAACAGGTGGCTTGTGTAAATAGAATTTCAGCTTTTTTTCTGTTAACATCCCATTTCACAATGGTCAATTTTTAGACTTAAACAAAACGGCTTATATTCTGAAACGTTAAATCCAAAATATACAGTAAGTTCATGAGCAGTGAGTTAGGCATTCCACCCCAGCACGACATGAGCAACTAGAAGATAACTCATTCCAATAGCTGTAGAGACGATCATCATTGGGAAACCAAGCCTGCATATGAAAACAGAAATATCATTTAGTTACCAATTACAGCAATTACATACAATTATTTTTATTGCAGCAACCATTGATGACAAATTAGAGGTGCTCTAGCTATCATAAGTTACAATTTCCACAATCCATTGTCATCTATCAGCTGCCAATGGATGCTGAAAGTTGACTCACATCCCCTGTGGTAGATAATTAATAGCTAATAACAATATAAACTCACATATATTTTAAATAATCAAAAAACAAAGGAAAACTATAAGGCCATGTTTTACTCCTCATGCTGTAAAGTGGCTATATTAATGTATTAAAATGAGATATAGGTACAGTATTAAACCTTCAGTGATGTATAATTGTGCAGTTACACAACTGGTTTTGACTATTCAGTGTAGTATATACATAGGGGGTTATTTATTAAAGTCTGAATTTATCTCAATATTTTCAGAAAAAAACTCAGACCAAATCCACACTGTTTTTTTCGGCTTATTTATTAAAACATTTTCTCGAAAATAAATTTGCGGGAAAAAAATCAGAAAAAAAGTGAAAAATACAAATTTTGTGGAATTTCAACCCGAAAAATTCAGATTTTTGCCCGAAAACCTCGGATTATTACATGAAACACAGCGCAGATCAAAAAATCTTTGGGACCTCTCCAATTGACTTATATATGCAACCTAGGCAAGTCTGAGATGCCGGATTTTCCATCCTTGTGGTATAATAAATTCCAAAACATTTGTGATTTTTTTTCCACTAAAAATTCGGATTTTATAATAATAATAATAAATAAAACATGAATTTTTCTGTTTTTTTGGCATTCTGAGTTTAGTAAATAACCCCCATAATGTATTATATCTACATGAGCAACACATACATGTATTAAAATATCTGTATATTTTATAATATACTGTCTCAACAGCACGCACAACAAGCATTCCCCCAAATGTATTTGTTAGCAAAGAAAAAGAAATGAAATGTTAATCATACACAGTTATCTGGTAGAAATGAATGTGAAGAAATGCATCATACCAGTCAAATCAAAATCCCATTTATTATTTAACAAGTAGTAATTAAAAGTAGTCTGTTCAAATTAAGAAAATGTGGGGCACAATACATAGCATGTAATGTGTTTCACAGAATGAGTTTAGCTGGGTAGGGCTAAATATCAAGTATAGCAATAAATGTTTCCAATTGGGTATAATACATGCTATTATATTAAAATATACATGTGAACCAACACAGTACTATTTTTGCTACAGTTATGTCATTATAAAATGCTTATTCAATTATGTGCATGTAGTGTGATTTAACCATTATTTAGTTAGAACCTCTTGCAGCCTCAATATGCGCAGGCACAGAATATGACTGAAAACCGAGGTACATGTAATTCACTTTGAATTCAAATTTTCTGTACTATTCTAGTGATTTTAAGAAAGTATCACAACTGGATTATCAGGCACACTAAGGGGCCGATTCATCAAGGGTCGAATATCGAGGGTTAATTAACCCTCAAAGGATTTAGCGCAGATAGTACGATCGTACAATCGAAGGATTATTCCTTCGATCGAACGATTAAATCCTTCTAATCGAACGATTCGAAGGATTTAAATCCAACGATCGAAGGAATATCCTTCGATCAAAAAAACTTAGGAAAGCCTATGGGGACCTTCCCCCTAGGCTAACATTGACTTCGGTAGCTTTTAGCTGCCGAACTAGGGGGTCGAATTTTTTTTTAAAGAGACAGTACTTCGACTATCGAATGGTCGAATAGTCGAATTATTTTTACTTTGAATCCTTCGATAGTCGTAGTCGAAGGTCGAAGTAGCCCATTCGATGGTCGAAGTAGCCCAAAAAAACTTCGAAATTCGAAGCTTTTTACCTTCGAATCCTTCACTCGAAGTTAATGAATCGGCCCCTAAAAGAAGCTGTCTGTATAAAATGTCTAAATGAAACATGTCGAGTCTGAAGAATTCGCATCACTTGCTGACTTGATGTCTTATTCACTGCACTTTCTGTTCAGTGCAGTTTGTAATTGAGTTGGCGTGTAAATCCATAAAGTGTGGGACAGTTATTATCACAGAAGCTGGTTTGTAGGCACGGCACCTTCTGATCAGAATTTAAAGGCCAATACTATTTAGGAAAGAGCACTGGAACTGGAGAGATAACAAGAGGTCACTCAGCCCTCAGAGAAGGTGTTTAGGTATGGAAAATCCACCAGTAAATGCCAATAGTACAGTTCATTCTATTTAAAAGTGATAAATCAGTGACTATGTTTTCCTTCACCAATGGCTCCTGGTTTCTTGGGAATAATACTTTCTAAAATATTTAGTTACCAAAGAATTTACACTGAACCTTTTGACTCTGAATCCAAAAATTCCCTCAGTGTTTTTAGATGTAACATATCACATGTAAAACTGCTGTACATCTTTATAGAGATTTTATAAGAAGGGTTTTATCATATTTTTTTTTAGCTTTTTAGTTCTTTTTATCATCTTTTTTGTTGTTGTTGACTGTACAAATGTAAACAGAACTCCAGTCCATTAATGTATCCCTTTTCCCCAACACAGTATAATAGCCTGGTCACAGCAAAGTGAAGCCTGGTAAAACTGTAAGTAACATTGTGCTGGGGTGTGGCTTATGGGGGTTTAGAGGAGAACTAAAGCTAAATGTAGTGAATTAAGGCGAACACAACCCTTTAGCAGGGATGATCTGTGTCTCCAAAGATTCCCCAGTAGCTCCCCATCTTCTTTTCTGCTGATTCACTGCACATGATCTGTGCTGCTGTCACTTACTGAGCTTAGGGACTGACTCAAATTATAAAGTACACGTAGAATATAAATGTCACAATATAATCCAAAAAGATAGACTTACACTCGCACACCCTGGCCGTCCAGACTTCAGCGACTCCCAGGTGCTCGATGCTCGATGAGGGAATGGGCAACCTCAGAAACAACGTAGGAACAAGACACACCGGCACAGCATGGGTGAGTTCAGCAGGTTAAACCTTGCTCGTTTATTGCGGATGCAACGTTTCGGGGCGTGACCCCTTTCTCAAGCATGCTTGAGAAAGGGGTCACGCCCCGAAACGTTGCATCCGCAATAAACGAGCAAGGTTTAACCTGCTGAACTCACCCATGCTGTGCCGGTGTGTCTTGTTCCTACAATATAATCCAAACCTTGCTATTATCTGTTATATACATTATGGGGCACATTTACAAAGCTCGAGTGAAGGATTCGAATTAAAAAAACTTCGAATTTCGAAGTGTTTTTTGGGCTACTTCGACCATCGAATGGGCTACTTCGACCTTCGACTACGACTACGAATCGAACGATTCGAACTAAAAATCGTTCGACTATTCGACCATTCGATAGTCGAAGTACTGCCTCTTTAAAAAAAACTTCGACCCCCTACTTCGGCAGCTAAAAGCTACCGAAGTCAATGTTAGCCTATGGGGAAGGTCCCCATAGGCTTGCCTGAGATTTTTTGATCGAAGGATATTCCTTCGATCGTTGGATTAAAATCCTTCGAATCGTTCGATTCGAAGGATTTAATCGTTCGATCGAACGAATAATCCTTCGATCGTTCGATCGCAGGATTTGCGCTAAATCGTTCGACTTCGATATTCGAAGTCGAACGATTTTAGTTCCTAGTCGAATATCGAGGGTTAATTAACCCTCGATATTCGACCCTTGATGAATTTGCCCCTATATGTAGTTTCAGTGCTGTTTTGAATTTATTTTGCATATTTGTTATTTCTGCAGATATGTGTCAATAGTAAACCCTTACAGCCAGGAATACTTATGTACATGTGCATATGAAAATAAAAATTCATATTTACATAAATATATCCATTGTCAAAACTTGCAAGACTTATAGATATTCTTACTATTATAAAGTACATTTCTATAGTAGAACAATGGTTTTTGGTTGATTTTTCAGTAGCTGATAGCATCTTATTATAATTTAGCAGCAGATCATCAAAGTGTGACATAGTTTTCAGGCAAAAAACAGTCTTTTCATTCGTATGGGGTTTTTAGCTGTGTAATTATAAAAAATAGTGAACTCAAACTTTTACCCCAATCGATACATACACTTTCAAAAAATCCCTTAGGAACGAAGAGAGTGAATGAATTTTTTTATTGACAACCTATAATATCAGATTTTGGTAAATCTGCCCCTTAGTCTAATAGATATTTTAGTTTCACAAAAAACATATATGCACTGATTGAATTCTGAATGAATTCTAGAAAACTCATTATAACCAATCAAATGTTTGCTTTCTTACAGGTAACTAGGAAAAGCTACATGCTGATTGGTTGCTGAAGGTCAATAAATCTGGTGTAAACTATTTTTAGCACATTGCATCATAAATGTCCTCCATGAATTTTGCGTGCTTAACAGAGTTGGAAGAAAGTAAAAAGCCCACGGTATCATATGCTTTACATTGGTTATCCAGCTGTTACCCTGGTGGACCCAAGACTTAAGTTCAAAACTGCACCATCTTTTTTTCCTCTTTTCCCTATAGCTATTTGTTACACCTATGTGTTGAACACAATTTTATCAAAGAGTAAATTCATGTTAGCAAATATCCATATTCTCCATAAGTTTCTATTGAACTGGGTAGTAATAGATTGAAATTAGTTCTACATAAAGAATTATGTATTTCATGATGATGAACACAGAGCAAATCAATAGGTGCGTGAAAATAAAACAGCTCTAGGAAAATGACCAAAAAACGCACAAGTCTTACTAATACAACAGGTTGAATTTATACTGTTTTCTATGAGTTAGACAAGAAAAAAGGTTAAAATGGGGAGCATGAAAATAAAAATTCATGGTATGTAAATAACCATATCAGCAACCAATGACTAACAGCAGCAACGAAGCAGCTTTCTTTGTTTTGGTGCCAAGGAAATCAGATGACTACAGAACCGTATACACAATAAAATACAGATGATGCTTAAAGCATTCTATTAAATTATCTAATCCAGAAATTGCTCTGCTCAAGAATACTCAAATATTATACAATACATTGGAACCTGCCAGGTAACCCCTAACAGTTTAATACGCTTTCAGGTGTCTTTTCATATATTCTACTTTGCAGCTCCTTACCTCTGGAATTACTTTATGTCCCCTTATCCTCTATAGGGAACACTCTCAAGCAAAAATAAAGTCAGATTCTGCTGTATGGAGCACTGGAAGAGATCTTGTCTGCTCCTGTCCTGGCAGGTGCCCAAAACTCAATTTGTCCCTGCAAGTTATTCACCCACTTACATGGTAAACTCTACTGGTAGAAGCCTTCTTCCTATTGCATTGAATATGTATTATTATGCTTGTCCTCCCTGTGTGTACTTTGCTACACTTTAATATTATACATTGCTGAATATTCATGCAGAGCTTTATAAATACTTATAACTTATACATATATAATCTCATTTTAAAGAACACATAGAAAATGGCATAAATGTACATTCAGAATTTGAATTTCAAATGTATTAAAATATGATGGATGAGATTAATTTTATGATAAATGTTATCTCTGGAAAATAAAATGCAAAAAAAAAACATACATGAAATGAATAATCTGGATTCCTATTATATGTTATTGGACACTACTAAATATGGACCAGCACAGAACAACTTTTGCCTGTTTACAATGTCTCGTGATTTGTGTTATTCATATTTCCTTTTTCCCAGTGAAAGCACAAAGCTGCTCATATATCAGCTTGACAATGTTCACTTTTCACACAATGCATTCTTGTTTATTTAACAAATACTCAAGAGAAACCCAAAACAATGTTTAAATGTCTTTGGAAATCACGTATAACAAAATGGATGAGCTTGTACAAAGTAGAATGTGTAACTACATGTGTTTTAAATGTGTGCATTGTACTACCACACATAATGTGTGTGCTTGTGTTTTCATTATATTGTACAAACAGATGTAGTCAAGTTATAGGCAACATTGATTTTCTTCATTGATGTCGCATACTGGCTTCACGAACAAAAATAGAAATAACCATTAGAAACCAGTGCAGACTACAAGAACCAGCAGGCCCATATTTTTGAAAATTCTACAAAGACCAAAAGCCTATGGTGTAGTGATGGGCGAATTTATTCGTCAGGCGCAAATTCGCAGCGAATTTGCGCGATTCGCCGCCAGCAAATAAATTTGTGAAACGGGCGTTTTGCAAATTTTTCACCATTTCGCAAATTTTTCGGCAAATCGAAACAGCGCAAATTTGCCCATCACTACTAGGGTGGCATGATCTGTACTGGGGTTTCTATTACTTGTCAGCACCTATGAATATTTGTCCTTAAATATTGGTATTTGTTCTAGCTAAATTAGCTATTGAATAAATAGCATGCAGCATATACACTTTGTTTTGTTGTCAAAATCCCAACCGTGACAGTCTTTCCTCATAGTTTAAACAGTACAGGTATGGAACCGGTTATCCAAAATGCGGTATGGAACCGGTTATCCAAAATGCTCAGGACCTGGGATCTTTCCATAGTTGGTATCTCCATGAATAGAAAAATTATTTAAACAATAAGAAATGTCAAGTCCTTATTTGACTTCAATAAGAATTAACTATATCTCAAAATATGTTTTAAAATTTTAAATTGTTTCATTGAAATGAGGTCTAAGATATTTATCTTAGACCTCATTTCAATGAAACAATTTAAAATTTTAAAACATATTTTAAGATATAGACTTCCCTGTAATTCCGAAATCTCTATATAACAGGTTAACACATAACAGATCCTATACCTATACAAGGAAATGTTTATCACTATAGGGAAAAGGAAAATCCTTAAAAACAGCTCCCCAATCTTTGTAGAAGGGTTTCCAGAAACCTTTACCAACATTTCTATAGGTATCCGATGAGTGCACAACTGCATCATTGAGGATTGCACTTCCTTTAGGAATTTATATTGTATGTGTAATATAAGTAACATTATGGTCTCAGTATACCAGACACATTGTTTTTGCTCTATTTGTTCCCTTTTTTTCAGTAGTGATGAGCGAATCTGTCCTGTTCCGCTGAAAAATTTGAGAAACCGCTAAAAAATTCTCTAAACAGCAAACATTTTGTGAAACGCTTTTAAGCATGCAACTTTTTTTTCGCAAAAAATTTTTTGTAGCAGTTTCATGAAAAAATTCACAGATGCTTGCACATGCCTGCTGAAAAAATTTGCTCATCACTAATGTACAATATATTTTCAGATCTGTTTTAAGGGCACAATCTTTCTGTAGGAGACTTATAGTAATTGCTTGCCGTATAGAGTTTCCACAATTTATTATAATGTAATCACTGCAAAAAATGAAACATTCTTGCTTTTAACCAAGATAATTATTAAATATGTATATAATTATTTAATCTTAGGAGGTGAGGGAAAACAATTACTGTAGTGAGGAATGAAAATTATTTAAAAATAGATTATACATCCCCTATCAAATTAGGATACTGTAGGCAGACTTGGCTGTTATTTTAACATAATTAGTACATTTGAAAGCCATTATTAGGCACAACTGATTAGATATTTAAAGAGACACACTTGATAGTAACAGAATACATGAGCCATTAATAACTTGTAAGCCATGTCATTAAAATGGTGTTTAGAGATATCATTACTTAAAACTGGTGCATAATTATACCAGCTGTGTCACAGATATAATTAAAAGGTGTTTTATAAGAATGAATGTATCACTACTCTGACGCCTGAGACTGAATGACATGTATAAAGCTCATACCTAATAGGGTCATGGGATCATCCTTATATCTACAGAAAGTGATACAATATGCCTTATAATACTAGTTCCTTCAATATGTGATGAACATGTAGGGGGTTATTTGAGTCCAAATTCCAGAAACTCCAAAAATTCAGGGTTTTTTTTTTTACTATAAAATCCAATTTTTTTGAGATTTATTATACCCCGAGGATACAAAAACTCAGAATCAGAAAATACCATCTTTAACCTGTCAAGGTCCTGTAGAAGTCAATGGCACCTATTTGCAATTTGAAGATATAATGGTCTGCGCTGGGTTTCGTACGATAATCCGAACATTTCAGGCTTTTCCTTCCAATTTCATAAAAAATTCAGACAGAAAAAGTCACGGTTTTCATTCAACAATCCGAAAAAGGTTTTTCCCCGATACGATTTTTACATGTTTTTTTTAATGATAAATAAGTGTAAATTATGAATTCTAGTTTGGTTAGATTTTTTTAATTTAAAACATCAGAAAAATTTCAGATTTTGATAAATAACCCCTAAATCTTACAAATAATTCCTGGTAGTTTTATAAATTGGACTTATTTTACATTCTAAGATTACAAAGACCCCATTGTTTTCAAGAAATTATACAGCTCTGGATGATAAAGGTTTCAACATCACTGTCATATATTGTGATAGTAGCCTTAAAGATGCAATTTCCAGAACCACCATTTAAATCCATTGTCTCATTTCAGCAGATATTGGATAGCACTCCAAGGGGCAAATTTACTAAAGGGCAAAGTGATTAATGCTGGTGAAAATTCGCCAGCATGACGTCTTTTCGGTATTTCGCCAATTTACTAACTGGCGCAGGCGTAACTTCGCTAGCAAAAGAGACTGACGCTGGCGCTCATTCGCACTCAATTGCAACTTGCAAATCGTAACTACACAAATTCACTAAGATGCAGATTTTACTGAATGTTACCTCTTGCTCCAGACTTGCCTTCGCCACCTCAGACCAGGCGAAGTGCAATCGAGTAGATATAACTTCTCCTAAAAAACACTGGTGTCTTTTCCTTTTTTTCAGGATGATAGGCTGCAAAAGAGCATAACATTTTTTTGGGGTAACTGGCTCCCCCCAAACATTTTCTAACATATGACACATAAACTATACACTGAGCTCATGTGTAGGGCTTTATAACAACTCTATTTTCTTTTATTAAGCTTCCCTGGGCTTGTGTAATGTAATGTATTTGCTGCAACATATACGTCCATTCAACATTAAGTTCCCGCTGTATGCAAATTAGCCAATGCTAGCGCAACTTCGATCTGCTCGCCAAATTAAAGCTAGCGCAACTTCGCCAGTGTTCGGCACCCTAGACGCATAGTCGCATGTTAGTGAATTAGCGTTGTTAGAGTAAATTTTCGCCTGGCGAAGTGTTGAGCTGCCTGCGAAGCCATCGCTGGCAAATTTTCACTGCTTAGTAAATTTGCAGCGAAGTGAGAGAATAGTACGACTTAGCAAACAGCCAAGTAATAACTTGCTTCTGTTATAAAGTATTGAATATTTATGAAATTAATGGATGAAATGCAAATAAATCAACTAATCTAAACATTCACTTTGTTCACTTTTAACTACAAAAGAAATAAAAAAAGGACAGGGACTTGTCATTTACTTTGCAACATAAATATTTTGCAACAAGAATAAGGAAGACTTCAGCTAAAGCAATTAAGGCACATTGCCTGCAGAAAGCAAAGGAATTCACAACATAAGACATTAAAGCATAATCATTATATTGCAGCCTCTGTTCTTAGTATTGTACTTGCCCTGACTTCTAATCAGAATTGTTTAGAGCACCTGGTGAACAAAATTTTTAGCTCCCAAAAAGATTGCATATCGGGTTTGATACAAATGTACAGGTTGCATAATGATATCATATCTTGCTAAGTTTTGAAGCAAATGTGACCATCACTTTGCACAGCTTAGGGCAGGACTACACGGCCGATTACGCTGCAAAATCGCAGGCGTCACGTCAGATGCAATGGAAATAAGGTAAGTAATACCAGTTCGGGAACGTGTCGCATTGTTAATGCGACGCAACGGCGTCTGCATCTGACAGTCGTGATGCGTTGCATCAATGCTGCGACACAATCCGACAATTGAATTACTTACCTTATTTCCGCCTGTGCAGCGTGTCGGATCACGGCGGAATCGGTGTGTAGTCCTGCCCTTAATGCTCAAAACATATGTGGGTGAAATCTCCACCTTTTAGCAAGTTATTGAGAAAAACACAGCTCCTAGTATGCTCTGAAATAGTAATTCTTCAAAATTTCTTTAGCTCTGCCAAAAACTAGGACTAGGACTGTGGGTATTTGTTCAATACCCACAAAAACTGGATATTTGGTGTGCTGGAAGACAGACAGATGAGGTATATGCCCAGTGCCCCAGCACTGCTGCATCTTAGGCATGTGCCAACTCCTTGTTCCAGTCCTAGTGTGTATAGATAGATATATACATACACTGTACATAAACAGACTACATATGTGTGCTTATATACATATGTGTGTATAACACACAGACACATATAAATATAGGCAGTATATATCTCTAAGGGGCTGATTCACTAAGGGTCGAATATCGAGGGTTAATTAACCCTCGATATTCGAATGGGAATTGAAATTCTTCGACTTCCAATATCGAAGTCGAAGGATTTAGCGCAAATACTGCGATCGTGCGATCGAAGGATTATTCCTTCGATCAAACGATTAAATCCTTCGAATCGAACGATTCAAAGGATTTAAATCCAACGATCGAAGGAATATCCTCCGATCAAAAAAAGTTAGGCAAGCCTATGGGGACCTTCCCCATAGGCTAACATTGAGTTCGGTAGCTTTTAGATGGCGAACTAGGGGGTCGAAGATTTTTTTAAAGAGACAGTACTTCGACTATCGAATGGTCGAATAGTCGAACGATTTTTAGTTCGAATCCTTCTATTCAAAGTCGTAGTCGAAGGTCGAAGTAGCCCATTCGATGGTCGAAGTAGCCCAAAAAAACCTTCGAAATTCAAAGTTTTTTTACTTCGAATCCTTCACTCGAAGTTAGTGAATCGGCCCCTAATTGTAGGCAAGTAATCCTTTACATCAATCACATTATATAATTCTATGTAAATCCCAGTAAAATGAAAACATTTTGCTGTTTTGCCATTGATATTTATGGGTAATTGTCAGTGTGTATGAATTTTTCATTCAAAAGAGAAAATATTAATATTAGTATGGATTGCGATCATGGCCTGGGGTATTTTAGTCAATCATTTGTGTCAACTATCAGGATGAGAGTTTGTATAATGAGGATCTAGTAGCAAATCATCCATTCCTATTAATTTGTTTAAAAGCTTGCACAGAACAGGGAATGTTATTCTTTTCTAGCAAATATGTCGTCCTACCCTTATCCACACAGTGCAGATCGTGGCTTTACTTTTGGCTAGGGAGCATTTCCCACTGTAACGTTTTTTAAGACACTACAATGCAATGCAATATAATTAAATTATGTTTGAAATAAAAAAGGCCAAGAGACAGTGCCATTAGAACAATGTGCTCACGTAGAAAGTTATCCTAATTTAATATAATACTATAACCCCAGATATAAACTGTCTTTGAAAAAAGTAAACACTGTATTATACAGTGGGACAGTAAGGCAACTCAGTAAGATACAGAATTAAAAATTGAATGCCTGGATGACTCAGCACTACCTCAAAATCTCAAACCTGGCCCTTCTGCTATTTTTTTGATCACTCCTGATGGCATGCTCATTTACCCTGTTGATTCTGCCATGCTGCCAATGATGATTTCCTGTCATTCTAAAATGATATTCATTGCATTGGCAAAACTTGATGATATCTAAACATTCAACCTAGAAAACATTCATCCATACCTTTATGCTATTCTGCTTAGCCTATTATGCAGGGCCAGAACTAAGGGGTTGGCATAAGAAGTACATGCCTACCATGCCTAAGATGTGTGTAGGCATATGAGTGTAGGCATATCAGACCCCCATATAAAGCTTTATGAAGAATCTTGGAATCATTTTTTTAATTAATCAGGCCTATATGGTTGCTTATCTGAGGAGTTTATTGTAACTCTTAAGACAGTTCTGTTCAGAGTTTAGGAAATAAACTAATGTTCTACTCCAGGGGTCCCCAACCTTTTTGATTGTTGGGGAGCAACACAAACATGGAATATGTTGGTGGAAAATAAGTGCTGTAATTGGCCATTTGGTATCCCTATGTGGACTGTTGGCCTACAGGAGACTCTGTTTGGCAATACACCTGGTTTTATGCAAAACTTACCTTCAAGCCAGGAATGAGAATATAAGCACCTGATTTGAGGCCACTGGGAACAATATCCAAAGGGTTAGTGAGCAACATGTTGCTCACGAGCCACTGGCTGGGGATCACTGTTCTAATTGCTACCTCTTATGGTCCTGATAAGGGTCTCTGTCTATAAATTCAGACTGGGTAATCCAAAGGGATGTGTCAGCTCATCAGAACTTATTTGATATCGTCATGGCTCCCATATGACATCACTTCCACCCCATTGCTCAATGCTGTATCTTCCACCCCCATCTCCTGCCGAAGTCTTCCTAAACCATCCTAAATCTGCTACTTGTTCTACAACACCATCCACCAACTGACTGCCTCCTCCTGAATTTTGGGCCATCTCTTTATGGATCACCAGCATAACAAGCAGACCAATCACAGTCTACAAACGTTCCCGCAAATGGACCTTATGGTGTCTTGATAATACAACAAGCTCCCTCAGTTTGTGGCAATAAGCAGAGACACATTGATATTAGGAGTGGAAGGACTAATAATTCTGTGGCAGTTCAGTCTATTGTACATCTTTCCTCCTTTCCCGCCCTCCCCGGCTTCATAAAGTAGATAAAGGAAGATACTGCGGCCTCTTATTTACACAGAAGGCTTTAGTTCATCAAAAAAAATGTTCATATCCTGGTATGAGTCAGGCAGCAGGAATCCTAAATGTTTCCAGGAAATAAGTATCTTCTTATTTCTATAAGAGGGACTTGATAACGGCCTGACACACCAGTAGAACATGGGGTGCATGGTTCTGCTTATGCTAAGGCCACTTTTGGAAAGAAAGTGTTATACACCATGGTTATCTAGAAACCTCAGCATTATTGACACCCAACTTCATGGGTAGCCAGCAGGCATCCCTGGTGTTTTTTTGCCCACAATCTTGGGAGAGAAAGAGATTCTTAATGTTAAATCCATTTCACTTCTCCTACACTGGTTAACCTGTTTTTCCATTGGCAGTTTCTGTTTAGGATTGAGGGATTGTGAGCAGGGGATGAATCCCTACGCAAGTGGAAGAGTCACCTTATCCTCGTTTAGCCCCCAGCTGCCGAATCTTCATTCCCGTGGTGTCGCACAGTGTAGGAGAAGACAAAAAGATTTAATGGTAAGTACAAAAATACATCTTTCAGGTGCTCCATACATTATACTATTATGATTTAAATAATTTTCAAAGGATTCAGTTCATGATTCACAGGCTTTTTTATACAATTACATTACAATTTGCCTTATGTAGCAGTTCACTTTATGCAATCAAATCATGTAAATCATAACTCTTAGCCTGGTACAATGTAGACAAAAATCTACATAACAAATTTATTTTTAACAAGCATTTGGCATTTACTGATTCATTGGTTAAGATACCCAGCTGTATAAACATAGAATGTGTTAATTGCACTAATTGTATATTATTTCTGAAATGCAAACTGACACCGGGCAGAAAAAAAATCACTCAGCATCAGGGTTAGTACCAATAATTAAAATTAGGCAGCCAGGAGAAAATATTGGATGGCTTGCAACGTTAGCATTCTTTTGAATTTGTGAACAGTTAATGTGCTCAATAAACCATGAGCATTTTTGTAGTCATGCATTAAGTATTGTACTTTGAATATTTATATATTGGCCAGTGCGCACTGGAAATGCACAAAGGTTTTTTCCCTGAAATACCTCTTGCCTTATTACCTACATTAGTTTGGATTTGGCACCAGTAAAATTAATTCTAGAATGGTTTCTGCTGTATGACTACTTAAAACTTTGGGACAGGAGCCTCCTCTTAATTAATTCATACTTACTGGGGTTGTAATTTATCTATGTTTGAGACAGAACAATTTTTTAAAACAATACATGTATTTGAGAAATTATAAAAACAAAACTAACACTGTGTATGTCTTTATCACTTGCTTTTTATACAAAATCCTAAAATATAAAAGTCCTTGTATTTTTTTACTCTAACACTTCTAAGTCTTCTCTACTCAAAAAAAGTGGAACCCAGGCATTATCTATAATAAATTACTCTGCAGAGTTTCAGTCATAACACTATTTGGTTGATGAAAAGAGGCACCAGGAAGGTATCTCCTAGCCAAATTATATCATTATAGGTAGGGAGTATATATACAGAATCCGTTAAATAACTGCAACAGCTCCCAACCTATTTCCAAAATAAATGAATAAAATACAAATTACTATAAAAGGATTATGCATAACAAAAAACATTAGACAACACTGTTTACAGGAGTGATCAAAGGGCATAGAACCTAATTAATTTGAGGTCACAATTTATGTATGATTTTTCAGGGCACATTCTAGAGGTGTAAACATTTTGCCTCATGAGTCTCTATACCTTAAAAGATTCCTGCAAAGAGAGTCACCCTCTGCTTTCATCTGCTGTGGATCATCCTAGGACCCATGATCCTGGGGAGCTATTGCGTCTAATAAAGAGATAGCTTTTTTTTAGATGGGTGTAAAGTAAAATAGCATGTTAATGGCTTCCCAGTCAAAGTTGTACCAACAGAACATTGCTTAGTTATCCAAAAATGGTCATTCTGAGCACATACAGAAATGTTCTAATTTTAGACTTTAAATATGGATTGCTTCATAATTCATATTAATGGCAGTCATTATCCTCTTGCCCATTCAATTGTAAAGCAAACACAGGTGGGCATATTTACTGTATCACGATGAAAGTGATTAAAAGATAACTTTCCCGTAAAATTCTCACAAAAAATTTACTAAATGCATATGCCCACCCAATTTAAATAATTTTCTATTTTGTGGTCAATTGCTACAAATTATTGCTGGTTTCTTCTTAGAAAATAATCATACATATGGAAGAATATGAAAAATTAGAAAAAAAATAGTGGTGGATAATGTATAATGTTTAACCTGACTCTTCTACAGTATAAATGAAATCATTAGATAAAAAGAGTAGCAGACTATACCATTAATACTTCACACAAATGGGATTGACAGAGAAAACTAAAAGCTTTGCTTGCATGCTTTATTGGTCACTGTTTACAGAAAGGGATAAATTGAATGTCCTACTGCGAAACAATTTTGTTAAAAGTATGTGCTACGAAATTCAAGAACTGAAACCATCTGTATTCTATGATATCTCAGAAATGTACATTTCAAAAGGCTTAAATTAATTCACCTTGAATTACATATAAACCATGCTGATGAGATGTAGATTATATCTTACTGGGAACATTTTTGTGAACATTACATTTCTTTCAATATCAATCAAAACTTATGGCATATTGTAACACAAATGATGCCCAGCTGAGTCTACCATCCCCTGCCGATACTGCCACTGCTTTGTTATTTTGTTCTCTTTGCATTCATTTTTGCATAAAAGAAACCTTCTGAATATCACATTGAGTCAATGTTCATATTATTTTGTCATATGAAACAAAATTATATTTGAATAATGAATTAGAAGTAATAGCACAACAGTTTGATATTAACCATTGTGGAATTATTAAGAGGTATTTGTTAAAAGATTTTATTAAATTTGAACTGTAACATTTCAGAATTTGCTCTGTGCAAAGAAGCAGTATACATGCATAATAAGAACAAAATGTGATTGCAATATTTTTGTCATTTTCAAATTAATAAAAATAAATCCCTGATTACTTGTGATCAAGTGTTGTAATGTAATGGCAACAAAACATCACAGCAAAATAAATGCAATTGAAATGCGAGGTCAGCTTGAATGCTGTAGGAAATACACTTCCTACTTGTTTGTCATATTAAAAGTTTGTAGCTGGCAAGACTTTTAATCTTTAAATATTCATGCAAATTTGCTAAATCATGTGTTTTAGAGGAATTTTGAGGTAATGTGATACAATTACAGGTGGATTTTTCCTTTGCACAATTTGAATATACAGTAGCTCTTGCAAACCCATCTGCCAGTGAAAAAGAGATTGCGAATGTTATCATTTGCACTAATGCACATCATAGGTTGTAAAACCGTTTTGTAAAAAAAGCCATCATTTTTGCACCCGTAAGGAATCTTTTTTTCATTCCCTGTTCTGTGCTGAGGTTTACATGCGTTTTCTCAGATGATCCAGTGGGGCTTTTGGCAATTTTTTCTGCCCAAAAATTCAAAAATACAGTAGTTCTCCAATTCTACCCTCACTGTGTCTCCATCTCCAATCTCATTAAAGCTAGGTGCCTGTGATCACATCAGCAAAGGCCTATTTACTGTAAGTCAGTTTTTCCTGCATCACATCCGTTGTTCCCAGGGATGTCCCAGCCTTGTTTCAACTTCAGTCCTGTACCTGCACATGCTTGCTGTACTCCTGTGCTTTTATTCTTGTCTCATGTCCCTGGTTTGACCTTCGTTTACTCCATGGACTTTTGCTTGTTTGCTGCCAGTCTCAACTACTGCCTGGTTCACAGACTCGCTTTGATTTTCCTCCTGCTCTTGCTTACCTGCCTAACTCCTAGTTTGTTCTGGACTTTATTCTTCCATAATGTCAGGGAGCCGGGAGCCCCCTCTGGGGAGTAGTCCGGATCTAGGAGGAAGCCCCTCAGGAAAGATCAGGGTCGTGGTATCCAGGAGTAAGGCAGGAGAACCAAAGTTCAAGCACAGGTCAAAAGGCAGACGGAATGAAACAAAGTCCAGGGCCAGGCAGGGGGTCAATGACAGGCAGAGTATCAGCGAAGTCCAGGTCCAGGCAGGGGTCAATGACAGGCAGAGTATCAGCGAAGTCCAGGTCCAGGCAAGGGGTCACACAAAGGAATCAGGCAGAATAAGCAGGGAAAACAGCAAGGGAAACCCAGGAATCACTAGGAATCAGGATCCTATTTTCGGGCGCCATCTTGGCGCCTCAGGCGTCCTTTTATGTTTGAATTTGGCGCCCTTGCGCCAGCGTCAGTGCGCCCGCGACCGTCGCGCCGCGCTGACGTCACGGCGCCGGCGTCGGAACCCACATGGGTTGCCTGGGCGCCGCCATTTTGGATTCTTCGCCGCCGGGAGCGGACGCGACTCCTCGCGCTCCCGGCGGTCTTGACAGTACCCCCCCCCCTCACGGGGGGCCTCAGGACCACCGGGACTTGGTTTCTGGGGAAACTTGGAGTGGAAGTCTCTTACCAAACGAGGAGCATGCACATCACGGTGTCCCTCCCAAGAGCATTCTTCGGGGCCAAAGCCCTTCCAATGGATGAGGTACTGAAGGGACCCTCTGGAGATTCTGGAATCAAGGATTCTCTCCACCTCGAATTCTTGTTGACCCTCCACAGAGACGGCAGGAGGAGGAGATTGGACATCAGAGAAACGGTTGAAGATGGTGGGCTTCACCAGGGAGACGTGGAACACGTTGGGAATTCTCATCTCTGGTGGGAGTTGAAGTCTGATGGCTACAGGGTTAATTATTTCCAAGATGGGGAACGGACCCAGGAACTTCGGACCCAACTTGGGAGATGGCACCTTCAAGCGAATATTCCTGGAAGAGAGCCAAACACTATCACCCACCTTGTAGGGAGGAGAGGGCCTTCTACGGCGATCCGCGAAAGTCTTGTGGACTAGAGCACTCTTCTCCAGATTAGACTTGGTTGCAGCCCAAATAGCAAGCATATGGGCTGCCAGATCATCTGCAGCCGGGACGTCCGACAACACGAAGTCCTGAGGAAAGGCTTGAGGGTGCTGTCCATACACCACCATAAACGGAGACTTTCCTGTGGAGGAATGACATGCATTATTATGAGCAAACTCCGCCCACGGGAGGAGGTCAGACCAATCGTCCTGGCAAAGAGACACGTGGTTCCTCAGGAACTGTTCTAAGGCTTGGTTCACACGTTCAGCTGCCCCATTCGTCTGCGGGTGGTAGGCAGACGAAAATTGAAGTGTTATTCCCAAGTCTTTACATAGGGAACGCCAGAACTTGGCGGTAAACTGGGTGCCTCTGTCGGAGACGATCTCCACCGGGAAACCATGCAGGCGGAAGATGTACTTAATAAAGAGTTGGGATAATTCAACCACAGAGGGTAACTTCTTCAAAGGGATGAAATGGGCCATTTTGCTGAAGCGGTCAATAACAACCCAGATCACAGTATTCCCACCGGAGGGAGGAAGTTCGACAATAAAGTCCATAGAGAGGTGCGTCCATGGACGAGAGGGAACCGGCAAAGGCTGTAACAACCCGCTAGGGCGGGAATGGCTAGGCTTAGAAGTGGCGCAGACATTACAAGCAGCCACAAAGTCCTTTACATCCTTGCGGATATCAGGCCACCAGACTAGGCGCCTCAAGAGTTCAAGGGTCTTGGCCGGACCAGGATGTCCAGCTTGCCTGGAGCAGTGGGTTTGTTGCAGGATGGCCAGGCGAAGTTCTGGAGGGACGAAGGCCATGCCAATCGGAGTATCTTGAGGAGCCAAGGACTGCCCAGCCAGAATCTGGTCGGCAAATTGGGGATACAGAGAGGCAATGATCTTGACTGGTGGAATGATTAGTTCCTGCCTCTCAGGGTCACGGTCCACCGGAGTGAAGCTACGAGACAAGGCGTCGGCCTTCAGATTCTTGGAACCTGGGCGATAGGTCAAAACAAAGTTAAATCGGGAAAAGAAAAGGGCCCACCTGGCTTGTCTGGGATTTAGCCTCTTGAGGGACTGTATAAACTCCAGATTCTTGTGATCTGTGAAAATCTGGACAGGAATTTCAGAGCCCTCCAGGAGGTGACGCCATTCTTCAAGGGCAAGCTTGACTGCCAAGAGTTCCCGATTCCCGACATCATAGTTCTGCTCTGCGGATGAGAACTTCTTGGAGAAAAACGCACAGGGGTGCAATTTTCCATCAGTGGAATGTCTCTGAGACAGGATAGCTCCGGCTCCGACTTCAGAAGCATCAACTTCGATGCAGAAGGGTAGTGCAGGATTGGGATGTCGGAGAACAGGAGCGGATGTGAAGGCCTCTTTCAAGGACTGAAAAGCTTCTATGGCAGATGGAGGCCACAGACTGGGTTTACCCCCTTTCCGGATGAGGGCCAGAATAGGTGCAATGCGGGAAGAGAACCCCCGGATGAACTGTCGATAATAATTAGCAAATCCGATGAATCTCTGGATTGCCTTGGTACTCAATGGGAGAGGCCACTCCTGGATGGCCGACACTTTCACGGGGTCCATCTCAAATCCCTCTGGAGAGATAATGTATCCTAGGAAGGGGATCTTGGATACCTCGAAGACACACTTCTCCAACTTGGCGAAGAGAGAGTTCTTCCTCAGACGAGAGAGTACCTCCTTCACCTGGGAGCGATGACTTTCAAGGTCCTTGGAAAAGATCAGGATGTCGTCCAAGTATACGACTACGAACCTTCCTAGGAGATCTCGGAACACATCATTAACAAACTCCTGGAAGACGGCAGGGGCATTGCATAGGCCGAAGGGCATAACAAGATATTCATAGTGCCCATCCCGAGTGTTGAATGCCGTCTTCCATTCGTCACCCTCCCGGATGCGAATGAGGTTGTAGGCCCCCCGGAGATCCAACTTGGAGAAAATCTTTGCCCCTTTCAGCTGGTCAAAGAGCTCGGCAATCAGGGGCAGGGGGTACCTGTTCTTCACGGTGATCTTATTCAGACCCCGATAGTCTATACAAGGCCGAAGGCCTCCGTCCTTCTTCTCCACAAAGAAGAACCCAGCCCCTGCAGGAGAGGTAGAAGGGCGGATAAACCCCCGCTGGAGATTTTCTTGGATGTACTCCTTCATAGCGGTAGTCTCTGCAGGAGAGAGAGGGTAGGTGCGCCCTCTGGGGGGCATAGCTCCTGGCAGGAGTTCAACCGGACAGTTGTAGGAGCGATGTGGGGGAAGGAACTCTGCAGACTTTTTACAAAACACATCGGAAAATCCCTTGTAAGTGGAGGGCAAAGTCTTTAATTCCGCAGTGGAGACATTCACCTTCTCGAGGGGTTTTGGCGGAAGGCAATGTTGCAGGCAAAATAAACTCCAACGAGAGATCTGCCCAGTGGACCAGTCTATGGTGGGGTTATGCAGACGTAACCACGGAAGACCCAATATAACTGGAGTAGAAGGGCAGGGAATGATGAAGAAAGAAAGTTTTTCTTGATGCAGCGCCCCAACTTGTACAGATAGTTCCGCCGTGAACTTTGTGACGAATTCAAACTCCAGGGGTTTGTCATCTATGGCGGTAATTCGCAGGGGTGAAGACAATGGAAGCAGGGGAATCTTCATGCGTTCGGCAAAGAAGGCGTCCATGAAATTGCCATCCGCTCCGGAGTCGAGGAAGGCCCTTTCGAAGATAGACTTACTTGCCAGGTGAATCTGTAAAGGAAGGAGAAGGCTGCGTGAATTTTCTTGATACTTCTCCTGAGGACCTCGAGTGATGCCCCCTACATGAGAAACCTGAGACATACCTCGGGGTACAAAACTCTTGGCTTTGGCAGGACAGGCGTTGGCAAAATGGGAATGCCCACCACAGTATAAACAGAGACCTGCCATACGTCTTCGGAGTCTTTCCTGCTCGGAGAGGCGAGTCTTTCCTACTTGCATAGGTTCCTCCAGGGGAGACGTCGACACATGAGTCACAGGAACAGCGGGTGTTTGCAGAATCGGCCTTTGAAAGCGAGGGGCCAACATGGGAGAAAATCGTCTGCTGCGCTCTCTCTCCACCTGGTGTTCTCTGAGACGTGTGTCCACCTTAATGGATAGAGCGATCAGTCCTTCCAGGGTGTCAGGAGTCTCTCTGGAGACGAGATCATCCTTGATGCGGAAGGATAGGCCTTGGTAGTATACAGCCTTGTAAGCGTCATCACACCAGGAAGTCTCCGCCATCAGTGTTCGGAAGTCTATAGCATACTCATTGACACTGCGGCTTCCCTGCCGGAGCTGCAAGAGACGAGCAGGGGCGTTCGTAACCCGACCTGGAGCATCAAAGACTATGCGAAAAGCTTGGAGAAAGTCTTTAACATCAAAAGTCAGCAGGGAATTCTTCTCCCAAAGAGACGTTGCCCACTCCAGTGGCTTGCCTTCCAATCGAGACATCACATACCCCACCTTGGAACGCTCACTTGGAAACTGTGTGGGTTGGAACTCAAATTGAATTTGGCATTGCGTGGCAAATCCCCTGCAGGCTTGTGGGTCCCCACTGAAACGAGGGGGAGGTGGAATGCGAGGCTCACCTGTCGGGTAGCTTGCATTCGTAGGGGCTGCCGCCATGGGGGGATCTCCAGTAGGTGGAGCAGTGGAGGGCGCAGAAGGCACTTGAGCTAGCAGGACATCGAGTGCTTGCCCAATGCGAACCTGCTGGTTTTCGTAGTCCTCCATGCGGGATGCCAGTCCGCAGAGCGCTCGTCCGACATGAGGTGTGGCTTCCTCAGAAGGATCCATGGCCCGAAAATAATGTCAGGGAGCCGGGAGCCCCCTCTGGGGAGTAGTCCGGATCTAGGAGGAAGCCCCTCAGGAAAGATCAGGGTCGTGGTATCCAGGAGTAAGGCAGGAGAACCAAAGTTCAAGCACAGGTCAAAAGGCAGACGGAATGAAACAAAGTCCAGGGCCAGGCAGGGGGTCAATGACAGGCAGAGTATCAGCGAAGTCCAGGTCCAGGCAGGGGTCAATGACAGGCAGAGTATCAGCGAAGTCCAGGTCCAGGCAAGGGGTCACACAAAGGAATCAGGCAGAATAAGCAGGGAAAACAGCAAGGGAAACCCAGGAATCACTAGGAATCAGGATCCTATTTTCGGGCGCCATCTTGGCGCCTCAGGCGTCCTTTTATGTTTGAATTTGGCGCCCTTGCGCCAGCGTCAGCGCGCCCGCGACCGTCGCGCCGCGCTGACGTCACGGCGCCGGAACCCACATGGGTTGCCTGGGCGCCGCCATTTTGGATTCTTCGCCGCCGGGAGCGGACGCGACTCCTCGCGCTCCCGGCGGTCTTGACACATACCATCTTGTTCAACATTGCTACCTAGTTATCATTACTACCATTAAATCACCTTGCTTCACATTTAAAAATTTCTTATAGACATTCGCATTGCGCAAAAATTCTTTTTGCACACACTTATTCAGCTTTATAAATGTAACCACGCACAGGCCAAATATATACACTGTGTGATCCAATCTGCCCTGCGCGAAGTTTATAAATGAGCCCCAGTGTGTTTTAGGCGGTTGTAATCTAATACAAAATTAATCTCACCGTTTCCATTTGCAAAACTCTTGGCGCATAAATGTTTCAGGCCACTGACCCTAGCAACTAGAAAGTGGTTTGAATGAGAGACTGGAAAAGGAATAGGATAGCAAATCAATACTGATTTCATAGTGACAAATATATTTCTGTAAAACACAATTGTAAAAGCTAATTTTCCTGCAGGATATAGTGTTGCTCAAAAGAAAACGAAGTTCAGAATATAGCTTACAGTACTTTTCCTTACATATTTAATTGAATATACAGCTGGTGTAAGAATTAGTATTACAATTGTAACTGTTTATACTTGCAGTCCACTGTTCAGCTACACAGACTAATGGCAGAAATACCAGAATCTGATTTGTTATCTTTTACTCATTTACATTCACCTTTTGCAGAATTCCTCAGAAATCCCTAGTGAATAACGGTTTCACAGAACACCTACATCCAACCAGTATTTAATTAGCTACCTGTCTAAACACAAAGAAAGCCATTTGGCAAACAGCTTCTAAAAACAGTTTTTTTTTTTTTTCATTTTATGTAAAAGATTTAACTTTACCGTAATAAGAATCAGTGTTCATTCCATAAACTAATTCACTGAGGGTCATTTTACATCAAAGAATATTCACTTATCTAAACTGCACATTTTAATTATATTGTGAAACGATTCCATCTCATAAACCTCATCATGCAGTCCTGCACCTACACTCTTGTAACAAAGCCTACAAAGATATGATTAATTTTTTTTATTGATAAAAGTACATTAATGTAGGACATTTGTCTGCATCTTGGCTGATAAAAAAAAAATCCTCATCTTGTGGTGACACATGCAATAGAACATGTTATTGTAATTCATTAATAGACAATGCAAAACCTACAACTATACACTGTAGATAACAAGATTGACATGAACAAAATCATATTAACACTCCTGCTCTATAGATAACACCTTGTGGATTAATATACAAAATGATGTCCTCATCTCTAGCTAAGGGGTTCCATGCCTAATTTAAATTATATAATTACATTTGTATAGACAATACAGGTATTTTAAACCAAAAATGAACCCTGTTATCCTAAAGAAGAAAAAGAAAATGGTTGTTACATATCGCAGTGAGACATGCTGTAAGAAGTACAATTTACTGGAAATGTGTAAAAAGCATAAAGACAGCTTGAATTTTCTAACTCAACATATTTACTACTGGAAACAAAATTAAAGCCATATTACCAGAAGCAAAGAATGCAAATTATTTGCTTGATACTTGTTTTAATAGTTTTCAAAATGGCTGCTCATACGTGTCTATATTAAACGTCATTGTCTTTTGCTCTCTGTTTTATGCGGTTAGTATTTAACTAATATATAATTATTTTATTTACGATTTGATTATGATTTTCTGGAATTAAAGGAATACTGCAAAAATAGGATTTAACATGTGTTAAGGCCCAGCACCAGTTAAACAATTGCCTACAGGGATAAATATACAAATCAACAAAGATTAGGCTAGGTTTGTGGTTTTCTGTAAACAGCTTTTGGCCGCCTGTCTGCAGTAAACAAAAGACACTGTACCCCTTTTCAAACATGTTTAGAAACTTTTCTCCCACTAGCTGAGTGAGGGAGTTTGCACTAGGATCATACAGGAAAATTGGAGGGATAATCAGTTTGTTCTGATATTTTCATATCTACAGATGGAGTTAGCCTGTTTAGGTTGTGAATAGTAATAAGTGAATCTGACATGTTGAAAATTCAACAAAATGCATTGAAATCCATGGACGACATTATTTTTTTGACACGCAACAAATTTTTTCATCTATTAGAGAGACTGTGGGCATCACTTTAGAGCGAAACTTGGCAAAAAAATTTGCTCATCACTATTTGGGAAGTTTGACTGGTTCAGGATACCCAAGAAATGAGCTTGCACAAGGTTGCTCAGTAGAATCTCACTGAAAACTTCGAAAATGCCTGGACAAGTAATCACCTTGCATGAAAGGTGGCCAAGAGTATCCGGGGCCCAGAGATTCTACTTTTTTGCACATGCTTGCTGTACTCGTGCGCTTGCTGTACCCGTGAGCTACAGTGCAAAGACTGTAGCTCTTCAGGAACTTCTGTAAACTTCACTTCCTAAATTAAGTAAATAAAGTATTAATTGTTTAACTATTTTAATTCACAATAGTAGACTTAGCATTGTGTATTGTTTGTTGGAAGTCATTTTGTTTATTAAAGTCGTAAATTTTTTATAAACCATAGTGTGTGGGTGTTTTTTCCTTGACATTTTAATGCAATTTCTGAATTTACTAGTGCCCTTAGCACTGTGTTTTAAACACAGGAATTTTTAGTTAAGCATTTGGAAAAAGAAAATGTACAGTATTCTCTTGGCTACAGCATCTGAGAGCAGACCCAGCAGTAAGGGGTAAAATACTTGGGCCCCTGTTTCCAGCAGCGACGGCTGTCACGGCAGACAGCAGCTATGGTGGTGGGCCAGTGATGATGCAACCCTGCCAGTAGGCCATACTGGAAAATACTGTGCAGAGTCGGGCCCAATGTGTTGGGTCAAAAGAGTCACTGATGCCCCCCGCTGCCACAAAAGCCCGACTGGGCACGGCGTGGCCCGTGACTGTGGCAACAGCAGAAGGATGTCTGGCCCAACAGGCACTGGAGCAACAGACCAGGCTAGGTAGGAGCCCACTAGGGCAGAGGAGCATGCTGCTGGTTATGTCAGTGCCAGTGATCAAGCCAGGTATTGGAGCAGAGAACAGGTGTGACAGTCGCTGACCCCACCTCCACTGGTCAATAGGACTCTGAGTGGGAGGAAATGGCCGTAGTGGGGTCACCTTATCCCCCTCCTCCTACCGACCCTTTGGAGGATGAAAGCACCTTTGGGTCCGGCCTGGTAAGGCAGAGACAGGCAAGTTTCATGCATTATCCAAGTTGCAGCGAGTGATTAATCTTCAGGTCTTCAAGACCTATGGATATTACATGCCATAAACCCTGGACTGGATATATGACGAAGTGCAGACCCATTTGGTGGGTCAGGTCAAGCGGGACATTCTGACAAGCCACAGTATGGAGCCCAGTATTCTGGACAGTCCCTCCCCTGAGAAGCGGCAGCATGCCAAGCAAAAAGTGGAGGAGCAACTTCCTAAGTGGTGTTGGGGGCCACACCACCCTAAAACACACTATTAAGGCCATTGGCAAGAAGGTGCTGTTGATGTTGCCTTGCCGGGGGGATGCAAGATTGAAATGCGGATTCCGCCTACTATGTCTCCTTTAAGGACACAAAGGTCTGGTTCACTCATCACCAATCACAATGTAATTAGACAAGATAATACATCTTTGACATGGCAAAAAAGCCTTCTCATTTAGGTTTGTGCAACTGAAGTGTCATTGCGTAAACAGTAGAATAACGTCTTAAAATGCCTAAAGCCAATATCAACCATTCCTGAATGAAAATATTACTGAACTGTCCAAAAACATCTTATTGGCAGTGCACTGTTTAGCATTTCTGCATGTCTTATATTATGCATGTGTTTGCTTCCCTTAAATGTCAGCACTAAAAACAATACTGCAGTCATATGCTGTGAAAGTTCAAATGCAGACCATTGTCCAGGGCTCTGCCATACAGAAATCCATTACTTAAGAAAATAATGCCCTAGAACGAAAAACAAAACCAGAAAAGAACTAAGAAGATCGGTGCCATTAAAAAAGCAAAGAATTCAATACTAGACAATAGTTATCTTGCAGAACAGACTTGCTAAACGCAAGTGTATTTTCAATGAACAGTGTTGTTTCTACATCTGTTGTATAACCATTTTACCTGTAAGTACAAGCTGTTCCTTTCTCCTCTTAGGTGCATTTGCATTGACTGTACACATTTCAGAGTAATACTTTATTAAGAACTTACTCTAGGGTACTGAATTTATTTAAAACCCAGAATAGTATTGGCTGGGTTAGGTACATTCATTCCAATTTTTTAAAAAATGATCCAGAAACCATTCTATATCACTTGATGGCACAAATAATAAAGAATATATTTTAATTATTTACTGTACTTGTTAGTTATTTTATATTTTTTGTGCCATAACTACTGCAAGACTAACTTACCTAATGAAAGGTGGTTATTATCTTTTATTTATACAGGGCCTTTATTTATACAGAGCCAACATACTTATACAAAAGAGATGTTTTACTACAGGATCCTGAGTAACAAAGGTTGCTTGTCCACAGCTCACATATGTATATTGAAAACTATTTATATGTGTGAATTAGACCCATTAGGTCATTTATGTCTTAAAATAATTATATTCTATTTCATACTAAATATATTTAATGTTATAAAGTATATCTACGTGTTCCTAAAAGCTTTTTTTATCATGGTATTTTCATTTTTTTCATGGCTTTTTTCAGCTAATGCACAGATTTCTACATAAACTGAAATTAAGTTATTGTGATATGTTTGTACCCTTGGTGAGATTAGCTTTTTCCCTAGATGAATGCATGGATTTGTGCCCAAGTCTATGAAACATGGGTACTTTTTCTTTTCTATTAAATATTCTTAATAAAACTGACCAATGCCATCAAGATCTATCAGAATTAAATTGCAGTTAGCAGTTGAATACATCTATTTTCATTGAATATTAGGATTTAGTAGTAGTGTAGGAATATAGCAAAGTGCCCAAATATAGGTGAGTATTATGTTAATTCCAATGTAAGCCAAGTCTATAGGGGACTAAGAAAACTGCTACAAATAATTTTTAATGTCATAGCAAATCAGTAGTAATGCAGAACCAGAACTAATCTGTATTTTTTCATAAATTCTTCCCATCATTTTCAGATAAAAAATACTGAATAATAATAATAATTATAATTAGCCCAAAAAATAATGTTTCACTTCGTCAGGATTTAGCAACTTGATAAAATCCACTTAATCTAAATTAAATGAGGGATATCATTAAAAAAAAGCTCATTCATATAGCAAATTGATCATACAAATTATCTTAAGGCCAGTCTGAATCCAAGCCAGTTTGGAGTTAAACTATAAATACCTTAGCAGGTTAGGAGAACTTACCAAATGTTACACGTGTAAAGTAAAACTACTTTGCAGGAAAATATGGTTTCCTTATCTAGCAAGAAAATCTAGAGCTGGCCTAATCCTTAATACAAATCCAATGTGCAATGTGGCTACATCACAAAGAGTAAGAAAGTACTGTATGTTTGATACAAATACCAGACTCAGTTTAAAATGTTTGTTGATTAAATTAAATCCAAAAGATCAGCGATAACATGTCAGATCCAGTGCTTGAAATGTACAAGTACAATAACATAACATATAACAAGTTCAGCTTTTAACATGCATATCATTTTGCGCTTACCATGTTGCATAGCACATATCAGTATACACACTTAGGGGCAGATTTATCAAGGGTTGAATTAAAAATTCAAATTTGAAAATTACATTTTAGAGTTTTTTATGGTCAAAACTGTCAAATTCAACTAGGGAGTTATTCAAACTCGATTTGAGTTTTTTTTAAAAAATGTAATTAGATTTTTGAGATTTATCATTCTGTGGCCCTTTAAGAATTCCAATTTCAATTTTTTTATGGTCAAAACTGTCAAATCTGACTTGGGAGTTTTTCAAATTTCATTCGAGTTTTTTTTTAAAAATTCAAATTAGATTTTCAATATTTATCATACCCTGGCCCTTTAAGAACTCGTATTTGACTATTCTCCAATTAAAACCTGACGAATTGCTGTTAAGTCAATGATAGATGTCCAGGGATCAATTTGGCATTGTTTGCTGCTTTCCTGACATTCAAGTTTTTTTTTTCGGGAGAAAAAACTCTAATCGGGTTTTTTAAATTCAATCGTATTCAATTCAAATTCGAATCGAGTTTTTTGGTTCAATTCTATTCATCCGAATTTGATTTTATTGATGTATTTTGATTGGTCAAATTTCAAGTTCATGGGAGTTTATGGGAGTTTTAAAAAAACATGAATTCAAAATTCGACCCTTGATAAATGTGCCTCCCAATAAAGATACTAGATTTTGGTCAGGGTCAAATAAATACACATGCAGATAACTGAAGGGACCCTTTCAGTTAGCTCAATCCCAGAAGTCCCAACATTGTGTTTTGTGGCCACTTACACAGAATGAAATCAAACCAGTTTTGTTGGTTGGCCAGCTTTAACCCTTTCAGTAGCAGCCACCTAGGTTGACTTTTTTTTTGTGAGTGGGTAATGAACAAATCCTACAGAACAATAAATGTATAATATACATTATTGTATACAGCATTGCAAATTTGATGATTTACAGCAGATAAGCAACATTTTTCCTATTCCATTAGCCTTATTGTAGGCTAAATAATTTTTCGTTAATTTTCAGCAATCGTAAAATGGCCAGAAAGAGAAGGTGGCATTCTGTAAATTTTCCTGAAAAGACATATCTACATAACCATGAGTATGTGCATGTCACAGTTGTAGGACATGAAGTGAATAGAACTTGACTAAGGCACAATATTATCAAATTAACATATTTTGGCTCCCTGCACTTTATAGTTTCCAACAAAAATGTAGGGGTGTGTGTTGGCAGATAAGACAAATAATAAAATCACTGTAGCCCCCTAATAATAATGTATTCTTATCTATTCTAAAACACAATTTACCTAAAAAATTCCATGAAGGAAAATCCATATCCATGCTGTTCTGCTATTCCGGCACAAACAACATTGGCTGAGGCCCCAATTAATGTTCCATTTCCTGCAGGAAAACAGAAAAATATGGAATCATTTGGTATATTATATAAATCCCCACTCCTGACTCAAAATGTAATCTATTTTACCCTAATTTGCAATAAATGTTTACACGATTAAACCTACTAAAGGGTATGAGTCACACAGATACTCATGTCCTAAATATGCAGGTTTCTGCCAATTAAATATGTTCACTGTAAAAGAACAATACTTATTTATGAGTAATAAAAACATAAATAAATCCCAGAATACAGTATCTATCATGAGAAGGACTTAAAAAAATCCCAACAAACTAAACACCCATAACTGGTTAGAATTACAGAATGCACTTTTTTATACTACTTTCTATTAACAAACCATTTACAGCCACTAATAGTTTCATGTGTGCACTATTTTTGTTTGAATGCATACTTAATGAATTAACACAACCTATTTTCTTTTCTAACCAGTTGATTGTACTTAAATTATCCTTTGGCATTTTGATGTAATTGGAAAACGATGACCCAGATTATATGTAGCCTGTAGCTACCCATTGTAAATTAATATTATAAAATGCACTGCCCTGATATTTATTGTCCTACCAAAAAGCACATCTCTCTTTTCAAAAAGGAAATTATAGAGATGAATTTCGTCTGCAAGTAGAAAATGCTTAGCAGGGATGCAAAAAAATAAACCCATTTATAATTCAAGTTGCATTTTAGACATTAAGGGGCAAATTCACCAAGGGTCGAATATCGAGGGTTAATTAACCCTCGATATTCGACTGGGAATTAAAATCCTTCGAATTTGAATATCAAAGTCGAAGGATTTTAGCGCAAATAGTTTGATCGAACGATCTAAGGAATTATCGTTCGATCGAAGGATTCTAAGGATTTTAATCCAATGATCGAAGGATTATCCTTCGACCAAAAAAACTTAGGCAAGCCTATGGAGACCTTCCCCATAGGCTAACATTGGGTTCGGTAGGTTTTAGATGGGGTCAAAGTTTTTTCGTAAAGAGACAGTACTTCGACTATCGAATGGTCGAATAGTCGAACGATTTTTAGTTTGAATCCTTCGATTCAAAGTCAAAGTCGTAGTCGAAGGTCGAAGTAGCCCATTCGATGGTCGAAGTAGCCCATTCGATGGTCGAAGTAGCCCAAAAAACACTTCGAAATTCGAAGTTTTTTTACTTCGAATCCTTCACTCGAGCTTGTTGAATTGGCCCCCAAAACTCTTTGTTTAAAAATGTAAGGGTCAAACCAGTACAAATCCAGTTTTTAGTTTCATTTTACGGTTTAAATTCTTTAATGGATTTACTATACTTTGAAAAATATCTTTAGTAACCTATTTAAGTAAGTCTTGCTTTATAGCATGTTTTTTTTTATTTCAATGGAATACAGATGCCTATGATGTAAGGTCAAGCAACAAAATATTTTAGCGTGGAAATGGTAGTCCACTCCACATTTTACTTTCTAATAAAAGTGAATGCAAACAGAAATTCTGTTGCATTCTTTCTCTATAGAGAGAGAGAAAGAGAGAGAAACACATGCTCACTCATACGTATCTACATAATTTTGACCTTTTTTTGCACTGACTGCAGCTCCGAACACCGTTAAATATTTTCATCATATATCATACTATTGAAAACTGTCAAGTATAAATACCTATCTAGGAGAGTTTATTTAAGAAGAATATAAGCTTCTCTTCCCACTATTTTTCATTGCACTATATTGAGGCTCACAATAATTGAGAAGTGTGCTGAAATCTGTTTGGAATAGTGATGTGAATGCAGTCTGGTAACATATTACCATTCTATTTTTTAGAGTAATGTAATCGTGATTGAATGCTGTAAATAGAAATAAGGCAATAAAAAAACTTTAATCTAATTTGGAACAGACAGTATCAGTTCTAAAATGAGATTCGCCTGACATTCATCAATTGGGGAAAAATGCCCCGTAGTAGGTTTTTATGGTAAAAATTTATACATTGGTTTGGACTGAAGTTACAGGTCAGTGGATGCAGTTTTATGTCTGTTATTTGTTTCAAAGCATCAAATAAACAATAATGCATGTTAATATGTATAAAGACAAGTTACAGAGAAGCCGGACAAATAACTGAATGATAGATGACTTTTAATTATAAATAGCAATTTAAATTATTTTCATTTTTGCCTCTGACTGCACACTAATCCATCAAAAAATTTAGTTGGTGTGTTTTCTCAACACGAGAAAAATGTGGAGGAAAAAAAAACACCAGTATATTCTGAAACTTTGAATAGTCAGAATTTATTAATGAAAAAAAAGACAAAAAGTCACCAGAAAAAACTTGACAAGTAAAAGCTCGCAAGGTTGTAAAGAAGTCAATGGGAATAATCTCCAACAACTTAATTTTTTTCTTAAATAAGATAGCATTTAATAAAAAAAAAGTTGCACAAGTTTTTTTCTCTATGTCCGTGTTTTTTTTCCGCAAACTCTGATTTTCATAAATCTGTCTCTTAGTGGCTTGACCATTAAGTAGTTTCATGACCTACTGATTTTTCTCCAGTGAAACTGTTAATTGTTAATCTGGGTCTTTAATATACTAGTATAGGTACAGGTTTACCCAGAATTCTTGGGAGCAGAGGTTAACCATACCTTAAGTTTACTAAGAACATTTAAACCAGAACAAGGGTAGACATAAGAGGCACCTACCTAGGCTGCAATGATAGAGGGGGCACTGGGCAAGTACGTATTAAAGGGTCTTCTGCCTACCCCTAGTCCATGTTCGCTTAACTGTGCCACTCTCCCATCTGCTATGGCACATGCCTGCTCATGGGGGGAGCGTGGTGGCCAGCAGATTGCCTGGGGCATCCAGTCGGCTTAGCCCGGTCCTGATTTAAACACTTTATAAACCAAATTTTCCCATCAATATAGGTTAATGCAGCTTAGTTTGGATCAAGTACAAGGTACTGTTTAATTATTACAGAGACAAAAAAATCTGAAAAAAATTAGAATTTATTTAAAATGTACACTATGGGAGATAGCTTTCCCATAACTTGGAACTTTCTGGATAATGTGCTTCCATATAAGGGATCTCATAGCTGTACAATGTTTAAGATTTATTTAAATCATTGTATTGGTTTGCTGTACTGCTATTATTGCTGCATGTCAATCACTTGGGTTGATTTTCTAAAAGGTGCTGAATTGCACCATTGCAACCAATAAGTCCTTTGCTTTCATTTTTTGACTTGCATTACCTTCTCAAATATTACTGATGATTGGTTGCTTTGGGCAGCAGCACTCGTCTAATAACGATATTAGTGCATATGGTGGTAAAGCAGACTAAGAACTTGGAAATGAAGGTAGTTAGTGGATCTATTCAGATTTATAACCTGTATGAGCTTGGATTAGGAGTGTAGGCAGGGTTTGGTTTAGGGAAGTTGAAGGAGAGCTTTGGGGGCAAATCTGAGGCAGACCAATTGGGTTTAAAAATGTATTGGCCAATAGATTGCCGGTAAATTTGTAATATTTTACCGGCTAAGTTGGTGAAATACTGGTCAGGTGGCTACCCTATGCATACTTTTTGGCTGCATATTAACAGTATAGTCATTAGAATTCTTCTAAATAAATGTATTGACTACAAAGGATGCGACTTTAAACCCCTTTAAGTATAAACCTTGTCAGGAGCAATGCCAGTACAACAATAGAGCAATGGGTATCAGCATTTTAGATTAAGCTCAAAGGAACAGTTCAGTGTAAAATTAAAAACTGGATAAATAGATAAGCTGTGCAAAATAAAAATGTTACTAATATAATTAGTTAGCCACAAATGTAATCTATAAAGGATGGAGTGACTGGATGTCTGACCAACCTCCAACATATAATCAAGGTAGGATTAAAGTATACTTGCAGCTGAGTATTTATGGTTATAGGAACATTTCAGTGTGCAAATAAAACTAGGTAAATAGATAGGCTGTGCAAATGAAAAAATGTTTTTAATATAATTAGTCAAAAATGCAATCTATAAAGTCTGGAGTGAATGGAATTGCTTCGCTGAACAATTCCTTTAATGACGAAGTACAAGGAGCAAGGAAACCTACCAATATTAGGGAAAATGAGCATCACGTTTGAAGATTAGTGATGAGTGAATCTGTCCTGTTTTGCTTAGCGAAACTTAGCAATTAGCGAAACTGTGAAAAAATTAGTGAAATGGCGAAAAATTTGCAAAACACATTGAAGTCAATGTACTTTTTTTACGCTCGCCACAATTTTTCTTTCTCAAAATGCATTAAAGTCAGTGGGCGTTTTTTTCTTACGGGTATTTTTTTCTCAGCAAATTTTTCCACAGCAGATCTTCGCCGCAGTTTCACGGAAAAAAATTTGAACATAGGGAAATTCGGGATTTCACCGCAGATCCATGGCTGGCGCATAAATTTGCTCATTACTAATGAAGATATTTTTCACATAAACACAGAATCATTTGATAACATATCTAATTATTTTCTGCAAAATTAAGTATGATCCGGCTTCATAAATGGATTCCAATGTTGGTTTGAAATCATAACTTGATAGCTTCTTGTATTTAAAATATACATTTGTAAGCATCATTTTGGTTCCTTATAGATAACGCCTACAATTTACCTAGCAAATGGAAAAATAAAGGAACATTTTCTCTCACCTCCTAAACAAGCTCCAATAGCTAATGCAAAAATAAGTGGCTTCACTGGTAAATTCACATCCGCATCTTGGCTCAGATTTATAAGAACTGGAATACATGAAGAAAAAAAATGTTTTTAACCTTTACAATTACTATAACGCAAATACAATATACGACAGACATTTGAGGCAGCACAACAAATTTGCCTAACAATCTTATCTATGCCATTTTCTTACTAAGAAATGTGTTTGTTGATGAATTCCTGTTGGTAAACTGAATAATTCAACAGAAGAACAGTGTACCAACTGAACATATACTAAATTGAATAGTCAGTCTCACTAGAGTTTTGACATTTTAATAACATATTGAAGTCTGTGACTATGACAAAACGGCAGCATGTCAACCCACAAATGTTGTCATGAATAAGGGAGTGACCACCATGTCAGTTTCAATGATATCTTCCATCATGCTATTGCACAAGTCAGCTGAGTGTATTTATTGGCAAAAAGTGCCCTCAGCAGGACAGAACTTCAACTGGATGCAGATTGCATTAGGCAAAGCTTCAGCAGATGTCAGTAAAAGGCATGTATTAAGGCAGGAGTGCCCATACTTTACGAATGTGAGATCTACTTTTAGTGATGTTGTCCCATTATGACCTACATCTGTAAAAACATTGTTAGCTTTCTGTTCCATGGAAAATATTACTTAAATATTGGATTTATGAGAAAATGGATATTGCAATATATCTGAGTGAAAAGACAAGCTGTTTCATGACAGTATCTTGAGATCTACTGATTACCAGCTAAAGGTCTACTGGTAGATCCCGATCTACCTTTTGGGCACCCCTGTATTAAGGAGTATAAAATGCAAGCCAGTGATTGAATGAAACCTTATACACTGAAAACAAATGATTTGTCACTCATTTAAGATTCAACATATCACAATATAAAGAATGTGAATAAAAAGTAAGCTTTAGTTTATCAGCGTCATACCTGTAAGGTGATTTTTTTAAGCACCTTATTTTATATAAATATTGTTATAATGCTGCTTATTCAAAAGGGACTAATGCATTGAAGAGCAAGTAATGAGACAGACTTTAAAAATAATTTAACTATAATGAGCTTTGCATGGCAATTTATACAAGCTGAAGTAGCCTCCATTGATATTTACATAAACTGAAGTAAATTGGATTTTTTTTTATGGAAAGCACATTTTACAGCATTGACAATTTTATTTTTGCTAGTAAATAAAGTGAAATTTTAGTCCTGTGGGCTAGTAAGGACAGAAAACAACCGATTTTCTTTAACAAATTAAGAATAAAAATAATTATTCAGCAAAAGATACTATCAATGAATGAATACAGTCATATTGTAATGATTTTGATTATGTTCAACTAAGTTTGTACTGAAGTGACATATTGCTTATCTTTTTACAATGGACACTATTTATTTAGGGCTAATATATTAGCTCATAGTAACCCAAAATTTTCATGTTGAAAAAGTAGTTTTCACAAAAACAGATATTCAATTCAAGCTGATTGATGTTTCTGTTGATAAAAGAACAGCTAGAAGGAAAAATCAAGCTGTCTGGCTTTTTTGACAGCCAATTCATCCCAATTCACATAATAAAAGCTTGATGTGGGTTTCCTTGGAAATGATAATGATCCTGACATGGGGTAATAAATGTTTAAAATATGAAAAGGAAAGGCCAGGAAACCGTAAATGCACAACAGCAGGTATAAGTAGCTTTTCTATGTATATAATGCAAGTCTAGCTCTCTGTGTCTGGCAACTAATAAGTATTAATTAAGAGATTGGAGTGTTTATACATATTTTCTACACACAAAATGAAAGACTGTTTACAGGATGGATATGTAAATAACAGCTTTTTCAAACATGTCTATTGAACACAATAATTTTTAAGCATTTGCTAGTTAAGAGGTGTGGACATCTTAGGCAGTTATCTGGCAACCAAGTGTGCTTGGGTTGAGGTGCCTATGAAAGTTAACCCTCCCCTCTGATAATGGGCAGTAATGGTGATGGGTTCCAAGATCATTCATATTATGGCCAATGGATGTTTGTGTATTTTATACAAACAAAATAAATTTCGAAACAATAAAAATATAAATGGTATTTGGGTTGTGGAAATTGTAATTTCATAATTGAGATTTTTTTTTCTGTCAGCTGAATCCAAGTTGTGTGGGTGTGGATGAAATCATGGAAGCACCTAACAATACTTTATTCTTAAGTACCTAGTAATAAGTAGGACCAAAATTTGCCTTCAGAATAACTTCAGTCCTTCTTATATTTTTGTCATACAAGTCTTGAACAGTGTATCGTGGTATGCTGAACAACTCTTTAAGACGAAAGCTCTTAATTTTTTTAAGGGAGGTTGAAATCTAATTCTACTAAACTCTTTGCCCTAACACTCAGAAAGGGGTTCAGTAGCATCTAGATCAGGTGATCAGAAGACAATGGAAGGTATTTGACTTTATTATGCTGTTCTAAAAAACATTCAATTTGTATTAGTGTTTACGTTAAATTTAACATTAGCGGTTTAAAATGCTTCCTTGCTCACATTTGGAATATACTAAATCGTTTGAACAATACTTTTGGTGTGCTGAAAAATAGTATAAAGGTGTTTTGTGCTTTTGTTGAAATAATTGCATTATGCAGTTATATAGTGTCTAATTAAACGTTGCATGATAAATGAACAGATAATAGATAAATATTATAAATAGCGTTAAACCTAGTACTGTATAGCATATCTCATACGTAAATGTAAATTTGTGTGTTTTCTTACAGAAGTAATTAATTTAGATGAGTAATGATGCTGATGTTTGATCTGTTAGTGTCATCATTGAAATACTCCAATTAACCATAATTAGTATTCGGTTACTATTCTGTATACTGCGGGTATGTTTGTTTTTCCATGCATATGAGCAAAACCAATTTCTCTGCCATCCTTATTAAAAGTCATTTTTAATATTTTCACTTGGGCAGGTGGCAATAAAAGACAGGATGTGGATAGTGGATAAATATTATCCTTATCTTATCCTTATTCGCCATCAGCGGTGCAACCAATAACATATGTTAGTCAGTTCAAATATCAGAAACGGAAAGAACGGGATGATAGCTAATTAGCCCTACTCTGAAAGTAAACAGCTGGCATCAAGAAGATGTACTCCAAAAGAAGGTAGTTCACAAGGAAACTATCACAGCAAAATTAATTTGAAGATCTTGAGCGGCAAACAAGAATTCCTCATGTTGCTGTTTTCATGAACTATCTGGAAGACCTTGGAAATTGAACTATTCAGTATATATTAGAGTTTACCTTAGCAAAGCTCTTGTATTTACAGCAATAACCCTTACCTTCAACTTTACCTTAAAAGGATATCTATGACATAAATAATTAATGAAAACTATAGCAAAGTTAGCAAATACAGAGACTATTGACATGGAATGAAGCAGTTAACTGTCTCCATAGATGCTTGTTTTTTCTGAGGTGTTATAGTCAATTAATTATCTACAATTCCTAGGTTTATCTGAAGGGTTCTGAGGTACTGATCTGATATGATCCTGATGTGTCTGAACAAATGTAGTATCATAGAGTTTGGCTTAAATAATGGAATGCTTTGCCTGTACATAATGAATGATGGCTTGTCTGCGAGTTTTAGAAATACAGTGCTATGTAAGGCATTGCTTCTGATATAAATGGTTATGTGCAGTGAAAATCGACGGGTGTAATTCAGCTTTGTTAAAGGGGTGAAAATTTTTATGTTGCTTTCACAATCATTGTTGCCAAAATTGTGCCCTCTTTCCTATGTATGTAAGTTCATTTAGTAGATCTGCGGTATTAAATTGCGTAATTAGACTTTAAAAAGATATTCTTATACTTGAATTAGTTTGTTTATTAGCCAATCACTGATTACTTTTATTCAGCAAGGTGCAGGAAAAGTAGCTCAAATGTATTGGGTTCCTGTGCATTACTTTATTAGGTCAAATGTCCCTGCTGTGTGAGAAAGCGGATAACTGTAATAATTAAGGTTTCTTTGCGTTGAGCTCTCAGAACTCAGATGGGTCATTTGGCATTTGGCATGCCTTATGGAAACAGTAGTATTTCAGCAGTGACATAAAGTTTATTGGATTAACAGAAAATATGCAATATGCATCATAACAAAATTAGACAGGTGTATAAATTTGGACACAAACAACAGAGATATTAAATCAATACTTAGTTGAGCCTCCTTTTGCAAATGTAACAGCCTCTAGACGCCTCCTATAGCCTTTGATGAGTGTCTGGATTCTGGATGGCGGTATTTTTGACCATTCGTCCATACAAAATCTCTCCAGTTCAGTTAAATTTGATGGCTGCCGAGCATGGACAGTCTGCTTCAAATCATCCCATAGATTTTCCATGATATTCAAGTCGGGGGACTGTGATGGCCATTCCAGAATATTGTACTTCTCCCTCTGCATAAATGCCTTTGTAGAGTTCCAAGTGTGTTTAGGGTCATTGTCTTGTTGGAATATCCAACCCCTGCATAACTTCAACTCTTTGGTTCTTTTGGAAATTCACTAAAGGGCGAAGTGACTTACGTTAGCGAAAATTCGCCAGCGTGACATCATTTCGTGACTTAGCCGATTTACTAACGGGCGCAGATGTAAATTCGCTAGCAAAGGAGATAGACTGTAGTGCTACTTTGCACTCTAACGCCAGGTGAATTTTCGCTCTGGCAAATGGACGTAACTACGCAAATTCACTAAGATGCAGATTTTACTGAACGTTACTTCTTGCGCCAGACTTGCCTTCACCACCTCAGACCAGGCGAAGTGCAATAGAGTAAATAGGAGTTCCCCAAAAAAACGCTGGCGACTTTTCATTTTTCAGGTTGATAGGCTGCAAAAGATCGTAATTTTTTTTTAGGGTACCCAGCTTCCCCACCTACATTTCCTTACATATGGCACATAAACTATACACTGGGCTCATGTGTATCGTATTATAACAACTCTATTGTCTTTATTAAGGTTCCCTGGGGTTGTGTAGTGTAATGTATTGGCTGCAACATAAACATCCATTCAACTTTAACTTTCCGCCGTATGCAAATTAGCCAATGTTAGCGCAACTTCGATTTGCTTGCCGAATTAACGCTAGCGAAACTTTGCCATCGTTCAGCACCCTGGACGCAACTTTGCATTTTAGCGTTGTCCTGGCGAATTGTTGCCTGGCGAAGTGTGGCAATGTGAGCGAAGCAGTCGCTGGGGAATTTCCGCAGGTTAGTGAATTTGCCCCTGTGACGCTTAAACATCATTCTGAAGAATTTGTTGATATTGAGTTGAATTCATCCGACCCTCAACTTTAACAAGGGCCCCAGTCCCTGAACTAGCCACACAGTCCCACAGCATGATGGAACCTCCACCAAATTTGACAGTAGGTAGCAGGTGTTTTTCTTGGAATGCGGTGTTCTTCTTCTGCCATGCAAAGCGCTTTTTGTTATGACCAAATAACTCAATTTTTGTCTCATCAGTCCAAAGCAGTTTGTTCCAAAATGACTGTGGATTGTCTAAATCAGCTTTTGCATACAACATGCTACTCTGTTTGTGGCGTGAGTGCAGAAAGGGCTTCTTTCTCATCACTCTGCCATACAGATGTTCTTTGCAAATTGTACTGAATTGTAGAACGATGTACAGATCTGCAGCATCTGCAGCAAGATGTTCTTGCAGGTGATCTTTGGGTTGTCTGTAACCATTCTCACAATCCTCAGCATATGCCGCTCCTGTATTTTTCTTGGCCTGCCAGACCTGGGTTTTACAGTAACTGTGCCTGTGGCTTTCCATTTCCTGATAACATTCCTTACAGTTGAAACTGACAGTTTAAATCTCTAGAATAGCTTTTTGTAGCCTTCCCCTAAGTTATGATACTGAATAATCTTTGTTTTCAGATCTTTTGAGAGTTGCTTTGAGGATCCCATGCTGTCACTCTTCAGAGGAGAGTCAAACAGAAGCACAACTTGCAATTGGCCACCTTAAATACCTTTTCTTATGATTGGACACACCTGTCTATGAAGTTCAAGGCTTAACAAGCTAATCCAACCGATTTGGTATTGCCAGTAATCAGTATTGAGCAGTAACATGCATTCAAATTAGCAAAATTACAAGGGTACCAAAATTTTTGCACAACCAGTTTTCCACATTTGATTTAATTTCATACAACTGAATACTGATTCACTAAATATCTTCGTTCAGAAAACACCCCAGTACTCAGATGTTCCTGGGAAATGAAAGACATATGTAGGCTGTTATATTTTTTTTGTTGAATGTTGAGTAAATTATTTAGGCTGAGAGGGGTTCCCAGATTTTTTCGTATGACTGTATATGTATAATAGCTGTTCCAAGTTTAAAGATGTCCTTTTTAATTCAACCTAGTGCTGTAAATGTTCCCCTAATATATATCAGACCCATAATAGTTGCATATAATTATAAAAATATCTAGTTGCTACTGCTATCAAAAACGTAATGCCGATTGCAAGGGCACTCTCCAAACCAATGAATTGATTTATCCAAGCTATGGTTCTCATCATGTAGCTACTCTACACAGTTGTGACTAAGAATTGCAAAAATCTAAATACAAGTATGGGACCTATTATCCAGAATGCTTGAGACCTGGGGGTTTCTGGATAACAGTTCTTTTTGTAGTTTGGATCTTCATACCTTAAGTATACTAGAAAATAATTTCAACATTAATTAAACCCAAAAAGCTGGTTTTGCTTCCAATAAAGATTAATTATATCTTAGTTTGGCTCAAGTACAAACTATTGTTTTATTAGTACAGAGAAAAAGGAAATAATTTAAAAAAATGAATTATTTCATTACAATGGAGTCAATGGGAAATGTCCATTCCGTAATTCAGATCTTTCTGGATAATGGTTTTGGTTCTGGTAATGGTTTTCTCATACCTGTATAACAGATCTGTGCTGGTCAAATTTGCACAGAAAAAATGGAAAAAGATATATAGATGGGTCATAGAATTGCCAAAATGATGAATGGTTTCTGGTATGATAGGTACAGTAAGTACCAAGTGACAGAGAAATATAACTTCATTTGCAGGAGAAAAAGAAATACTAGACATTTAGGGGCAAATTCACTAAGATTCGTAGTTGCACTTCGCCAGGCGTATTATAGCCAGCGCTACACAAATTCACTAAAATCCGAAGTTGCGCTCAGGGGAAGCGTAAGGTTGTGAAGTTGCACTAGCGTTAATTCACCAAGCAAAGCGAAGTTACGCATACGGTGCCAAGTTGAAGTTACAATGGAGGTATATGTAGCATCACTGCACAAGCCTGGGAAACCTTCAAAACAGCAAATAAAATTTTTGTTTTGCCCTACACATGTGCCCACTGTATAGTTAAGGTGCCATGAGTTAGGAAATGTAGGGGGGAAGGAGGGTAGCCCCCAAAAAAATTCGGCCTTTTTCAGCCTATCACCCATAAAAAAAAAGAAAAAACGCCAGCGTTTTTTGGGACTTAGAACATTTTTTAACTTTTTTTGAAGCAATCCCTATCTACTCTATTGCACTTCGCTTGGTCTGAGGTGGCGAATGAAGTCTGGCGTAAAAGGTAGCGTTCAGAAAAATGTGCACGTCAGTGAATTTGCGTACTTACGTCCGTTGCGCAAGTTCGCCAGGCATAAGGTTATGAAGTAACACTAGCAAATTTACGCCAGTGTCCGTTAGTGAATCGGCAAATTAACGAAAATGCGCTACTTTATCGAATTAATGCTAGTGTTAGGCGATTCGTCCTTTACTGAATTTGCCCCTTAATAAGAAAACCCTGAAAAACAATGTCAATATGGTTTCCATAGATGCTGTGAAGTAACCAACAAAGATTTATTAAAGGATCTCAAGATTCTTAGAATCCACTGACATGAATACATTTCTTCAGGGAAAACATTAAAATGTCATCATTTTTTGCATCAAGAACTTGGTGACCAGGTTCCTTTTTCTGAAACACATATAAAACAGTATAAGTGCATTCTTGTCCTTATAACTGCCAATGCATGGCTTCGCTTACCTGGATTGCTGTGACAAACTGCAGTCAAAAACAATGATAAGAAATAAGTTCCATAATATGAATGGTTGCCACACTGCAAACATCAAGTGTCAGACTTCATGCAAAGGAAATTTAGGGCTAGATATAAAGATACAAATGTAAAAACATATTTTCATATGTTGACACAATAATGCTAGGTTGTCCAATTAAGAACTGTGAATGTGCCTGTGATGGAAATTGGCTTAAACCAAGCCACGACAATATATTTGGTTAGAATAATGATTGTGCACTTGCTTTATGTTATACAGTATGCACACACACATTTACATACATACAACCACACAAGTGATCCAGCATTATATGCTTTAAACCATGAAGGCATAATTGTATATGCTTTCTTGCTTTATACCAATAAATATACAGATTTGATTTAGCGAGCTCTATAGTTTCTTTAGATTTTCCTTTTGAAGAAAATCTACTTTGTATGAAGTGGTTTCTAGGCAACACAATCAGCTTTTCATTTTCTTCCATAAATGCTGTACCCAGAGACTTACCATTGTAGCTGTGAATGGGATGTTGTCAATTAGAGACGATGCTAAAGCGGATACCCATACTACTAATATAATAGTAATTGCAAGACGTTCATTTTCTGGAACTGCCTGTTTTTTAAAAAAGGTAAAAAAAGATTTTATAAAATGTAGCTCATTCAAGGAACCAGTCATTGTTTTTAAAAATAATAATGCCAAAGGTTTCAAATGCCGTTATTATTGAGTCAAGGCAACATTGTGAAAACACAACTAAATATTTCCTTTATTTTACATCTCTCTTAGCTGCAGAAGATCCAAACACATAAGCACTTATTTTAGAAGCATAAATTAGAAAAGAAGAAAAACCGTATTTTATCCATGCAGAAACACTTAGGGACAAGTAAAATGTTAGAATCAGAGTTATTCAAAAACAGCAGGAGGTCCCAACCCTGTACTTCTAAGATATAGATCTATATTCAGTATTGTAATTGTGAAGCTAGCCATACACTTTGAGGTACCCCTGTGATTCACTTGTTTGGCAAGATGAAATAATGTGGTTCAATTTGAAAACATACTTGTAAAGCCAGACTCCACATATCCACAGTTCTGCATTTTTTGGCTCTTGTTGAATCAAATGTATTGCTAATTCTGTAGGTTTATAGAATAATCAGGTTTGACAATGTACTACATATGCTATTTTTGATCAAAAAAAGTATGTGTATATTCGTATATTTAAGAGTTTGACAGCCATAAAGCCACCACAACCTAAAGTGGTGTGCACAATGTAAACTCATGCAAGGCTACAGGGAAGTTATATGTTAAATAACCCTTCTACTCTGCACATGGACTGCTTTCATTATAGAGAGATTAAAATGCACTCAAAAGCCAAAGACAGACAGTTTGAGTATACGCTCAGATTTTACAAAAATAGATCTTGGAACCACCAAGGTGGCTTCTCCTAATAGTTTTGGATTGACAACTGAACAGGGCTGTGATTGATGCAGCGGATAATTATTTAAATCCTGTAGTTAGTGTCCTCTATCTCAGAAACAGAAAGATATTTACTTAGTAAACCAAGTTGCACCAGAATACATCCATAAAACCAGTTTCCTTATTTTAACGTAACTGGGGTCTGTAGGCATAGTAAGCAGAGTCCAGTGTATCAATTCATTTGGTTTTTGATACAAAGAAAAACGTTTAGAAACTTCCCTTTCTTAGAAACAATTTTGAATATTCTGTATACAATTACATTTATTGTGGAATCTGAGGATTCCTTTCTTGATAACATTTACACTTATACATACTGTAAAGTGGGAGCTGACTAGGCACAGTTTAGTCATTTTACTTATAGTTTAATAGTGACTTCATGATCTCTATACACTCACAAGGGATTTGCACAGAAGGGATAATTCACTCTCTATAAAGTTATTTTACGAATATTTTAACAAAGGTTGCTCATATAACAAACACAATGAATTTATTTGCTTGATATTAAGTAAATTGTGTGATTACACTGTAAATAAGTATATATGGATTGCATAAATTGTGCATTTTTTCTTGTTAGCTGCTGTATTCCAATAGTATTCCACTACCACATTAAAGGAATTGTTCAGTGTAAAAATAAAAACAAGGTAAATAGATAGCCTGTGCAAAATAAAACATGTTTCTAATATAGTTAGTTAGCCAAAAATGTAATGTATAAAGGCTGGAGTGATTTAACTTATAACAAGTCAGTCAGGACACTACTTCCTGCTTTTCAGCTCTCTTGGTTTACACTGGTTACCGTGGCTACCAGGCAGTAACCAATCAGAGACTTGAGGGGGGGCCACATGGGTCATATCTATTGCTTTTGAATCTGAGCTGAATGCTGAGGATCAATTACAAACTCACTGAACAGAAATGTCCCATGTGGCCCCCCTTCAAGTCGCTGACTAGCTCAGAGTTATAGAGCTGAAAAGCAGGAAGTTGGATTCTGGCTGTTTTATTAGACATCTGTTCACTCCAGCCTTTATACATTACATTTTTGGCTAACTAACTATATTAGAAACATTTTTTGCACAGCCTATCTATTTACCCAGTTTTTATTTTCACACTGAACTGTTCCTTTAACTATATACACAGTGAAATGGATGTTTATAGAATAGATTTATCCATGAGCACTATTGGTGCATTTCGAGTAACTTTTAAAACTTTTTAAATAAAGTAGCACTTTTTTTACAAAAAAAATACAGTAGATAAATTGGCTATTTCCCCCTCAATAAAATATGTATTAGTGCATACACTTCCACAAACTGACAACTGACGAATTACATTATTACCATGACAGTTAGGCTTAAAGTGACCACTGCTTATGAATAAAGCAGTCGCTTCCCATTCTGGTGAAAATGCTCCTCAATGGCACACAGTTTGCATTAAGTGGTATCACTTGGGAATGCAGAAGTTAGTCATAAGGGAAATCAAATTTGTTTTTGCCGTCAATGTAAACTTAATCACAGCGGTAGATGTGGCCCCATTAGGAATAATTGGTTTTATTAGTTAAAATGCCCAAGTTGCAGCTTTTTGATCCACATCAGCAATGCTGTATTTTCACTTTAAATGATGTCTTTAACCAAGGTCCTATGCTATCTTTGGTTGCCAGTGCCCACTGCATACTTGGGACACATTTACAGAATTGCTGGCTTTTGCACTTCCCTCAAGCTTCTGTAAAGTCACCTGTGGGTTTTGTACAAACCAAGAATCTATATGACATTCTAATTCACAATTACAGTCCAATCTTAAAGGGTATTAACTATTACTGAAAGCAGTCTCTCTGTCCCTTTCTACTTTCTGTCCTGGTTTTGAGATTTGAAACAATATAACAAAACCCAGTTAAATGCATGCACTGTTTCAAGATACAGACCGGCAGTGTAGAAATGGACAGAAAATTACCATTGTAACTACTGAGAAATAGGGGCAGATTTATCAAGGTTCGAAGTGAATTCGAGGGAATTTTCGAAGTAAAAAAAATCGAAATTCAAAGTAATTTTTTGGATACTTCGACCATCGAATAGGATACAACAACTTAGAATTTACTTCGACTACGATTCGAAATAAAAATCGTTCGAATATTCGACCATTCGATAATCAAAGTACTGTCTCTTTAAAAAAAACTTTGACTTCAATACTTCACCAAATTAAACCTGCCGAAGTGCTATGTTAGCCTATGGGGACCTTCTAGAGCAGTTTTCTAAGTCTTTAGAGGTCGAAGGAATATCCTTCGATCGATTGCTGAAATCGTTAGACTTGAACGATTTAATTGTACGATCAAACGATTTTCGTTCGATCGCCAAATTTGGTAAAAAATCCTTCAACTTCGATATTTGAAGTCGAAGTATTTTAATTCGATGGTCGAATTTCAAAGTATTTTTCGACCCTTGATAAATCTGCCCCATAATGTTAAACTATTGAAGTTTTTTTAACAGCTATTTAATGGTAACTTGCTTAGAACTGCATTTTCTCTCATTAGGCAACATTTTATTTTAGATTTAGATGCTCTTTTAGATGGTTTTATTGACATATTAAAATATTTGTAAGTTTACTTTACCTTTATCAGTAATGTAGTTTGTTCCCCTATGTATTCTATTAAGTGTAGATGGGCCAATGCCTAAAATAAAAAGTTAAAGATAACATAATTAGGCAAAGAAAAATAAATAGCGATACAGTATCTAAGCATCTCTTGCAAATAAAGACTGTTATTCAAATTCGACTGTTTTTGCCAGGAAGTTACTTTTTTGTCACTAGACAGAGGAGTGAAAATCAATATTGACCTCCAAAATCGTAATTCTTAGCCAGGGAATTTATTTCTCAAAACCTCACCGCTCATATCCCAAACCTAAATAAATGTTCTACTGAAAATTAATAATGATGTTTTTATTAGAATAAGTGCCCTAAATTAAATATTTTTAAATAACCACCAAAGTTCTCTACCAGTAAATACCTGAACACTACTTACAATCTCTTGATACTTTTTTTTTTAAGGCTTCACATGCTTCTCCTGGCAAACACCTATAGGTATACACAGGAATTAACCTGGCAGGCTGCAAAACTATTCCCTGCCCTGGACTGCGGTTTTCATTTCTTAGGGTCTTATTATAAACCCTTATTGTAATATACTGGAGAAGAAGCATTTTTTTTTATATGAAAACAAAAAGGAAAATAATTTGCCATGTTGCACTATTTTGTAAAGATGCTGTATTAAAGGTTTTATAAAAACATGTAATCTCTCGCTAAATAACTGGTTTAAATTGCTTTAAGTCAGTCATGTGACTGTTTTGAGATTCAGGGTTACAATATTAGATAAAGTCATTTTTGAATGTGGATGATATGGACTAGCCTAGATACAGGAGATTTATTATTTTCAATTACAGGGAATTGCGACCTGGAGTATACAAAGATATCTCAGCTGTTAAAAAATTTCAAGGGCAATATTATGTCAAAGTACAGAAAGTGTGCATAGTGTGAAATAGGTCCCACTGGTACATAAAAAATGAGAACATCTAATTAAACTGAACCCATGGAGAGTTAAAACAGATAAAGGAAAAGATAATTTAGGTTATATACTATTTAGGAGCATGTGATCAATAGAAAAGTTAATAGATACGCATGTAAGTCAGCCCTGCTTTGAAATACAATATTAAAGAAAGTGTCTATAAAAGCAGACATGATGAGGACTTGTGTGCGGAAATTTACATGTTAGGGGCAGAAAAGACCAATATCTCGATTAAAATCTCGAGTAAAATTCTGAAAACTGAAAAACTTTTAAAATGTATAAATATACAGGAGAAAATATGTCCCAAGAATGGTAAAAAAACCACATACTGCACATCTATTAACACTTTTGTAAAAAAAAATATGATTATGAAAAAATGGGAACTACATTATGATGGTAAGCCATACATATACCTACATTTTATTGGCGAATTGTCATTAGTAAATCTATATACACTAAATGTATGCATGTATAACTATCTATAAAGTGCTATATGGATATGAAAGAGTACATTTTTTATTTGTAAAAAAAGTACACACATTATATAATAAACAAATACTGTATAAATATAACGAGATAAAGTGCTACGTGGTAAGAGACTTCCTGCACCTGGGTCTGGCAATGGCTAGTTATGCCATGGGCTGTGACCTAGGAAACATTGTAAAGTTTTCACAGGGATTGCTCTATGAGATTTGGACTTGTGTATTTCAACCGGTGTTCGCTTGCTACTTTCCTCCAATACTTTTTGTTGTGGGGTTTAATACATTTCATATTTTAACCATTGAATGATGAATATGTCCTTTTAGAAGAGAATGTCTGTATACTTTTGTCTAAAAATGTGCGTGGATGCTTTTGGCTATATACTTAAACTATATAAGTACTATATATATTACTTTTCGAAAGTGTATTCTGGAAAAGCAACACAGTATTACGAGAGTGTCCATACCTTTCTGTTTCAGTTTTGTGTAAGCAGATCAAAACATGACTAAGAACTACCCCTTCTGCTTTAGCTATATATATATATATATATATATATATATATATATATATATATATATATATATATATATATATATATATATATATATATATATATATATCTCAAAGAATCTTCTGAACAGCACTCCCTTTAAAAGCTTAATTCTTTTATTGTTGTTCTCTAATATTCGACGTTTCGGTCCACATTAGGACCTTTTTCAAGGATGTTATATATATATTACCTCCATTAGAACAAACAATGCTGCAAAAACAGCAAGGTGGTCCATTCAACCCGATGAAGGATGATCTCAAAATCATGAACATCAGCTAGCACAAGCAGCCAGAGTGAACCCAGAATTGCAATCCAGCCTGCATGGGGAAAAATAATAAAAAAAACTATTGCTTCGGTATTCCTATAACAGATCACTGTTTGTCAACAGATAGTGGATAACTATAGTGTGAATTGAGTTCAGGTAGACCTTGCGTACACTTCCAGCCACTCCAAAACAGAGGCAGTGACAGTTCAGTTGAGCATAACTGGTCTTTGGCCAGTTTATTGGAAGCTTTTGCAGAGAGGCAAAAATACAGAAAAATAAAACCTAAGCCTGTCCAACTTTAACTAATACAAATCTGATTTCCCCTTACTAACCCAGGACAAGGGCCTTAAGCCCCAATCCCTTACAAAGCAAAATGCACAAATACGTTTTCCACACTTAAATGGCAGTACGGACGCAGATCAGCAGATCCTACTTTCCCCAAGGTTCTCTCTATCTTTGAAAAAAAACGAGCTCCATTATTAGGGAGCCAACCACTGTGCAGCTGCAGCCACCATGCAGCTACCTGTCTGGGAACCCAAATCATGTGGAGCGGCCTACTGCAATGAAGGATTCACCCAGTTTTGTCCATTGACTCCAGGAATGTCATAAGCCAGCTTTTACTTAAGCTTGAACAATAGGAAAACAAATCATTTTATTTTTCCCCATTGCAAAACTGACATTTGCTCAGGTTACCACACATATGACAGGAATCTAGGGGAAACATATACTGCATTAACCTGTTTCCTAGTACTTCTCTTACAAGTGTGATAAGTAATAAATTATGCTGGTATCCTAAACATATATAGAATGTTGAACTTACCTAGGTCCAGATGAATCTCAGGAACAAATGAATTGAGAAAGAACATAAAGATGACAATGCCCAAGACAGTCAAACATTTGATAAGAAGAATCTTGTCTGATATCCCATGCTGCAAGAAGAAAAAGCTTACGGTCATAAACCAAAAATCTAAACATAAAAATTTTGTTGGTTTAAAAAAAGGTTTTGAGTTAATACAAAATGTTTGTTTTTAAATTGTATCATGCAAAAAGGAATGGAAAGTGCAAATATGTTATAAATCAGAATCCCTACCCTTTTTTGCAGCTCCTGAATATTAGTTTCCCAAATTTTATCCTCCTGTGATATTTGCCTGGAAAAAAGAAAGAACAGAAGGTTATCCAGCAGTGCTTTGGGGGTTTAAAATTTAATTTTAAATGTACCTCTGTGTGTCTGAATGTATGCAAGTGTAGTCTGAAATGAGCATAGTCGCTGCACTGTTCATCATCCATTATATTGCAAAGAGGTTTTACTGACAGAAAAAGCTTTCCTATTTTAGAAGATCATTTGAACTAGTGCCATATAAAGATATAAACCACAGTACCTCTGAAAAGTTTGAAGTTTTTTTCTCGACAGGCTTTCCAGTGTCAAAACCTTTTGCATTAGAAGACATTTGACTGCAGTCTCTTCACGGCTAGCTGGATTAATCCTTTGTGCAGTCAGTTTCCAAACGTGAATTTCATGTTTCAGCTCTGCAAGGAGATAAGAAATGATTATGGGACTGGATGGTTGAAATGCAACAACAGTGCAAAGAAGAAAAAAATCAACAGATTTAATTTGAATATATTGATAAACCTATGCCACTAGCTAGACACATTGATAGTGTTCTTGAAGAAAGCTAAAACTTTTTTATTACCATGTGTATTACCATGGTGTAAATTAAAGAAAAAATACATTTTGCAGAAATAAATTTAATTGTGACATGTTTGAGGTGAAAAGTCTTATTTTGCTTAAGATTTATTTTTTATAAACTGTGTTTGTTAATGTTATTTTTGTGGCATTATATTATTATTATTATAAAGCCAGACAGCAGGAGAGTTTATTCACACCACATAGACATTTCCAGTGAAAACTATTTCTCATATTTTGTCATGTTTGTGTACCACAATTCCCCAGAGTGGAACTTCCTAACTCTCTGTTCTCTTGTGCAGGTTTTAGGGACATATTTATCAGGGTGAATTTGCATTCTTAGGATCCTTGTCCAAGGTAAAGGGATCTCAAGCAAAATGTTGTGATAAGATGCAGGAACACAGGAGGACAGACTCACTTGGTTTCCAGAAACAACTTCCCAAATTCATACATATTCTTAATATTCTTATAGTACCTTCTAAGTTTAACAATTATTTAATCAGAAGAGGTATAAGTACTAGTAAATTTTATTAAAAAGGAGAGAAGGAAAGTAGTAGTAACCCCACAGTATCTGAATATTTTAATCTTCCAGAATTGATTTAAAACATCCAATTATCATAAAAGTGCATCAATTGGTGAAAGTGTTTAGTGCTTCATAAACCGTGTAATCAATTCAGTGCTAACACAAAACAAATCAATATTTCAATCTAACCAACAATTAATTTATAAATTCATTTAAACCATAAATCTTAGTCTAGTTCATTGATTAAAGTGCCAGTGCTTCAATATATTATAAATTAATTATGATTTTTTTTAAAAAGAGAAATATCAATAGGTCAGCAATTCATGAATAAAAGATTTGAAATAGAAAATAGAATAGAGGTAAAGTTGTCCCAAATTCTCCTAAGTAAGGCTTTTTTCTATCTAGGCCCTGGCACACCACACGGGGAGAAAGGCAGGACACTGAGGACTGTGGTCTATGAAGCACTAAGTACTTTCACCAATTGATGCACTTTAATAATAATTGGATGTTTTAAATCAATTCTGGAAGATTAAAATATTCAGATACTGTGGGGTTACTACTACTTTCTATCTCTCCTTTTTAATATGGTTTCCTTTCTTTGTACACAAGGACACCATAATGTTGGGGAAATTCAGGTACCAGAGACTACCTGAAGTAAAAAGTAAAAAGTTTTATATGACAAGCTTGAGGGCTAGTCCACACGGGGAGATAGCGACGCGTTTGCGGTCGCGGCGACAAAGCGCCGCGACAGTCGCCGCGACCGGCGCAGGCGACAGTTTTGTATGGGCGCCTATGTAAAAACGCCTGTGCTAACCACACGAGGCGATGCGCTTTTCAACAGTCGCCTGAAAAAGCCTGGCGAGGCATTTTCAGGCGACTGTTGAAAAGCGCATCGCCTCGTGTGGTTAGCACAGGCGTTTTTACATAGGCGCCCATACAAAACTGTCGCCTGCGCCGGTCGCGGCGCTTTGTCGCCGCGACCGCAAACGCGCCGCTATCTCCCCGTGTGGAATAGCCCTGAACAAAGAAATCACAGGGGTTATATAGACTTGTACATCAATAAGGAGTAAAAAAAGAGATACCAGTGGGAGAGCACGGAGTTCTCCAGAGCACAGAAAAAAAGAGAAATGCTCTTACAGCCAAAAAGGCTAGCTTGAAAACAAAATCCATCCAAATCAGGGGGGGCTGTATCTGGGAATCTGCATTTTTTTCATATCAGCAAGCAAGAGTTCCATGTTAAAAGTAATAGCTCAGCAAAATTACTCAACTAACACAGATGTGCACTTAAGTTAGATTATCTGTGCATATTAAATTATAGAATGTGCTTTTATTTTTATCATAACATTTTTTTATTTTTTTTTTTAAATAAAAAAAAGCCAAACTATAAAAATAATGAATATTCTGTCAATAAAATGTCATACTGTCGAATAGATGCAAAAAACATATGGAAAGGTTAGAGGTATTCACATAGTACAGTACATAAATATGCAGTCACACAACCCCTCTAGATTTGGACATGAATTTTAGATAAATGTTCCGAAACACAATCTCTAGAACTAGACAAATATACTGTGAAGAAATTGCCAACTTAGTTTGCTAAAAATAGAACATGTTGAATCACTGAATGTAAAGATTCAACAATCAGTACCAAAGTGATGCAGTTTGGGTTTCTTATGACTGATACAGCAGAGCTTTTGATTGCTAATCAGAAGTCATCTAACCATAAATGTTTTTGTTGATTGAAGTTGATTGTAGTTACTTTCAAACAATTTATAGCAATGAACTACACCTGCATTCCTGTGAGCCCACTGTTTCCACCTCTCCATATCTGCCTCTCATCACTGCAAAAGTTTTAGCAACCATATTTTTAAAAAACGACTTCATAAAAAAATTACTTGTCTTTTTTTTTTATAGCACACAAGGACAATCAGAATTTAAAATTAAATGAATCAAATAGAATGGTTTTGGTTATTCCAAAAAATTATTTATCACTAGGAATTGCAGAAAACCAATATAAATGCCAAAGTAAAATTGCAGAAAGATTATCCAAAGCAGAGAAAGTAAACCAATGGTAATTTTAGTTTAGTTCAGGCCATAGGGTTCACTACGTTGTACAATTGTGGTCTTTTTTGATGATGTCTGGGTCCACATAATATCAAAAGTTAGTTTAAAGTCAAACTACCCCTTATTATAGCACACATTACAAAGTTGTATTCTAAGTACCTACAATACACTTTTGACAAACATTAAAGATCATGAGATACACTCATCTACACTGAACTATATATATATATATATATATATATATATATATATATATATATATATATATATATATATATATATATATATATATATAGAGCATTTTAAAATACTTTAATTTTTTTTAAAAATAGCTAATGGATAATTAAATAATGCAGCATTGTCAATTATGATAGAAAATCTATAAGAAAAATACCAAACAACTTTACCACTTTTCTTAACTCTTGATTGGAAACAATTATCACATTGGGGGGATCGCCAACAGCAGTAGCCGCACCTCCGTTGTTTGTGAAAATTACTTCGACAATAAGGACGTGTCTTGGATTAAGATTGAGTACTTCACATAACCTGCCATTCAGAAAAGCCAAATGGAAAAAAATCTTAGATATTAAGGGAATTACTTACTAAACTGCGAATGCCAAAAACCAGACAAATTCATGTTTTTTTGTGTGAAATCTGAATTTTTAGTGGGGAAAAAACAGGGATTTTTCAGGATTTATAATACCCAGAGGATGGGAGTCCTAATCCAAAAATCCTCCATTTTAGACTGATTAGTTTTTTACAAATTGTTCGGGTTTTTTCAGACAAATAAAATTTTCAGGAAAGTGTATTAATAAATAAGGAGAAAAAACCTGTACAGATTTGGTCGGAGTTGTTGTTAGAAAATACTGAGAAAAATTAGAACTTTAATAAATGGGCCTCCCCGTGTTCTGGTTAAAATCCTTAAATCTTGATAGCCACGGGAGTTTTTAAAAACCACCACTTGTACTATTGTTGTAGATAGCAGTAGGGATGGGCGAATTTGACCCATTTCATTTCACCAAAAATTTGCCACCGGCGAAATGCCGCCCATTAAAGTCTATGGGTGTCAAAAAGGCGCCCATCCCTAGATAGCACGACCATAATGCTGCCTCGTTAATCTACAAGGCGTTATAATTCATTGAAGAGTGTACAGAGCTATAGTTAAAAAAACATACCATTGGACTGTATTCAGGATTTCATTAAAGGGATTAATAATGCTGCTCCAGCAGAATTCTGCACTGAACCCATTTCTCAAAAGAGCAAACAGATATCTTTATATTTCATTTTGAAATCTACCATGGGGCAAGACAGTTTCCCAGCTGCCCCAGTCATGTGATTTGTGCTCGGATAAACTTCAGTCACTCTTTACTGCTGTACTGCAAGTTTGAGTGATATCACCCCTCCCTTTCCCACCCAGCAGCCTAACAACAGAACAATGGGAAGGTAACCAGATAGCAGCCCCCTAACACAGCTGCCTGGTAGATATAAGAACAGTGGAAGTGGAAGTAGAAAAATCCAGGTCCCACTGGGACACATTCAATTACATTGAGTAGGAGAAACAACAGCCTGCCAGAAAGCAGTTCCATCCTAAAGTTCTGGCTCTTTCTGAAAGCACATGACCAGGCAAAATGACCTGAGATGGCTGCCTACACCTATATTACAAATAAAAAAAATACACTTGTTGGTTTAGGAATTAAATTTTACATGAATTATTTGCAGTTCAAGTGTAATTTAGAAATGAAAACGACATCATAAAAATCATGACAGAATCCCTTTAAGAATGGAGCATTAATCACTGACTTCAGGAGTACCACATATGTTAATGGATATGCAAAAAGACAATACAATATGGGGTTTTTGGATAATGTTTTATTTACAGTATACATTTATATAGCAACGTAGCATACTTGTGCCATGTAAAGTTCAATGCAAGTTCAATAGCATTTAAATCTATATACGTACATCCATAGGGTTCCTTTTGTTCTGTGTATTCAATATGGCCATTCTACAAATTCATTATGAATCACTCCTTTTCCTAACGTTATCTTCAAATTAACACGCATTTTTCTCTCAACACAGATTGTTTTAGTATTTACCCTTCAATTTATGTTGGGGCAAACTAGAGGAGTGTGATTACCTCTGAGAAAGTCTGTCACTATTATTGTCTATAAATAATGTAACCGTATTCCTCATCTTAAACATGGCTTCCAAAATAGTGGTGCTTATAAACATATATGTTCCAATTTCAGTGTTCCAGTATATCACAAGGAGGCAAGAGAACAATATGTAAGATATCATTACCAAGCAGCAAATGTTACAAAGCACTTCTTTTTTATTTATCTACAAACACATTTAAATCAATTACAGTTAAATCAGTAAACACATTGCTATCTTATGTTAAGAAATACTCGAGCAATAACATTCCTGGTCTGTAAGTGTGCATACAAAATATTTTTAATGATGCTCAACAATCTTCCTATGTTGCATGGCAATTCACCGAAACGCATTAAAGTCTATGGGTGACAGGTTCTTTGACACGTCACATTTTTTTTGACGGCGACATGTTTTTTTCTCCCACTAAAGTCTATGAGCGTCATTTCCATGGCGAAACATAGCGAAAAAAATGTGCTCATCTCTAAATTGGCAGGTTTTACTAGATTATTGAATTAGCAGCAGCAGTTTATAACTTGTAATAGCAAAACTTAAAATGAAAAACAAGGATTTTTAGTGACGTTTTAGTTTTCAATTGAAATAGAATAGCAAGTAACATACTGTAACAAAGCTTCTTTCCCCTGTTGTCGAAATTGGAATTGCTACTAGTGACTAAAGGGATCAAGACAAAATCCCCCATAATCCAGATCCCCATTTTTATCTGATCTGGGATAAAGAGAGGCAGTATTTTAATGCTGTTCTAATGCACTTGATCTGTATGTTAAGTACTATATCATGTCCTAACATAAAGGAAGACTAAGAAAAACTAAGAAAAGAGAGAATAAATATTTTCTACTTCTATTAAATATATAAGAATGATTATTTCACATGGCTCTAATGCTGTCTTCTGTCAGAGCTTAGCTAAAATTAAAAAGTTTGATTTTTTTTTTTAAATGTATTTCTAGCACCAGTTTGTTAAAGGTTATATCTAACCTACTATAAGATATTTTATTTCAAGGTGTAAATTGAAGGATATGTCTACTGGAGCGCTGTTTTTCAGCATGAAAATATGTAAGTCTAAGCCATTTACATTGTGCATTAAAGGAGAATTAAATAAAGTACCTAACATCTGTACTGTTTCCAAAATAACCAAAGTATGTTCACTGTGCCCCTTTTAGCAATCTGTCTCACCACTTTGGGGCCGATTCACTAAATTCGAGTGAAGGATTCGAAGTAAAAAAAACTTCGAATTTCGAAGGTTTTTTTGGGCTAATTCGTCCATCGAATGGGCTACTTCGACCTTCGACTATGACTACGACTTCGAATCGAAGGATTCGAAGTAAAAATCGTTCGACTATTCGACCATTCGATAGTCGAAGTACTGTCTCTTTAAAAAAAACTTCGACCCCCTAGTTCGGCAGATAAAAGCTACCAAAGTCAATGTTAGCCTATGGGGAAGGTCCCCATAGGCTTGCCTAACTTTTTTTGATCGAAGGATATTCCTTTGATCGTTGGATTAAAATCCTTCGAATCGTTCGATTCGAAGGATTTTATCGTTCGATCGAAGGAATAATCCTTCGATCGTACGATCGCATAATTTGCGCTAAATCCTTCAACTTCGATATTCGAAGTCAAAGGATTTCAATTCCTAGTCGAATATCGAGGGTTAATTAACCCTCGATATTCGACCCATAGTGAATCAGCCCCTTTGTGTTAGTGCAATACACTAAAAGACATAGGCAAAGGAAGCACATGTCAATGTATTTGACCCAATGGTTTTTCTATATTACTATCAGTCAAATGTTATTAAAATGAAGTATTAAGTAGCTGTAACATTAATGTAACACAATCACTCGATTACAATTATTGTATATTTAAAAATACATTAGAAAATCATTTTATAAGACTAAGCTCAAATGGAGCTGGGAAACACGTTTAATTTGCTAGGCCTCATTTCATTGTCAAGAGTCTGCTCAAGTTTGTAATCAAAACTGTCTGATTTCTAGTCTATTTTGTGTCAAAGAGACTTGGCAAATATTAATCTGTAACATTTCTGTTATTACAGAATTAGGATTAATTGATTTATGTTGGAGTATATTTAATGGGACATTAATACTCACGACTTCCTAAGTTACATCACAAATGCTCATGTTTGGCCACTGTCAAACAACTGCCTTTAGAACCTTAGAAGTCCTTCAGTGACTATAGAAATTCCAGCTGTAATGCTAACGGGTGACTTTACTAATACTTGCATTAAGATAGAGATAAATGCAAGATTATAAGTGAGTCAATATTATCTTATTAATTATGTTGACTTTTTAAGTACATTGAAAGTAAGGATTGTGTGCCGACAATAAAAATACACAATATCAATCATGAACATTTTATAAAAATGACATACGAATAAGCATGCTCCTTCAGCATAGGGGTCCTCAAATTAAGTCAAATGAAACACATTAGTGATTCATGCTGCATTGTTCTTCATACAGCTGGATTTTTGTGTATGGCAAGTCAGTTCTATTGTAAATGCCACTTTGGCATTTTCCCTTAAACACCCAAACTTAACATTTAACAATGCTATAATTATGTAGAGTGAATAAAACACATTGAGGTTGAGAAAGAAAATCTGAAATCTGTCATTATAAAGTAGAACCCGTACAATGACTTAAACCTGCTTGCAGAGACCCGTCACATTTATAGGCTGCTGGCAGCTCAGTATAAATTGTTACGGTCTGAAGGAAGTCTAAAAAGCAGCATCGATGAGAAACAATAATTCATAATCTCCAAGTACAAAGTTCCTTTTAATGTATATACTTGAATTATTTGAATATGTTATATGTTTGGACTAGGAATATTTCTGCTGTTTCTATGGAAACAACTTTGTACTGCATGGTCTTACAGAAAGCCATTAGCTAACTGCAGGTTTTAAAGTATACACTCAGGTAAAAACCTATGCCTTGAAATTACTTAAAATTACTCAGAAAAAGCAAGGCTGATCTATATGGTATTTGTTTTAATCGTCTATATCAAGCACTTAGATTAAAAATAAACCTAATAATCTTGCTCAACTATATTAGAACTTTGAAAGCTTATTTTTATCTTCGTATTTATTGAAAATAACCCTAAAACACCCATAAGTTCTCCTGACTGCTAGTTCCTAATAGCATTACCAGTGTCAGAAATCACAACTCCTACATTTAAAGAAGAAGTGACATATATATTAGTCTGCACGTAAAACTGCTTTTTTACAAAAAGTTTTTTTTTCTTATGAGATACAAAAAGTTAGAGGCACATTTATCAAGGGTAGAATTTTGAATTCATGTGTTTTTAAAACTCCCATAAATTTGAAATTCAACCAATCGAAATGTATTAATAAAATCGTTTTTTTTTTCAACTTGGATGAATTGAAACGACCAGAAAACTTGAATTTAAAAAACTCAATTAGAGTTTTTACTTTTTTAGAGTCTTTACTGCAAACATCAAAAAATTGAGCTCTGGACCTCTCCCACTGACTTATACAGTAATTCGGCAGGTTTTAGGTGGCGAATAGTCAACTTTGAGTTCTTAAATGGCCAGAGTATGATAAATCTCGAAATTTTAATTCAAATTAAAACTCAAATCAAGTTTGCATAATTCACAATTCGAATATAAGAGATTTAACCAAAAAATTATTATGAATCTGCCACTTACTGTAATTTGTATGCTTCTTTAACTGATATTTTTTTTTTAAAGGTAAACTTTATATCTTTTAATTTGTAACAATACAAGTGATAAACATTTGTGTTTAAAATTACATTTGTCTTTGGTTTTGTTCATTCAGTGGAAACAACAGGGAATATAAGTTTATACGTTTTGGTAAATGACATAGATTTGTATATGCAATCCATCACATCCTACTCTCAGTATCCCTTGGTTCTGCCCCAGGTCCTGACTCCCACCAAGGACTCCATATTTTATCAAATTTGGTTGCGCTACCTCTGGCTTCATAGGTAAGTTTAATTTTAGGTATTTTCTGATTGATTAGGTTAATCCAGGAGTCCCTTGTGGGTGTGTTAGACCCCATCCAATGCATTATTACACATTTTTTAGCGTAAAAGAGCAATACCCGGAACTGTAATCTTGCATGTACCATAGGTACCAATTCGTCCACTACTCCCAATAGACATACCATGGGGGAAAGTACTTGTGGGTAGTCTAGTGTATTTGCTAGAGTTGCCATTATTTGCGACCAGAATTCAGCTATAGCTGGGCATTCCAAGATCATATGTAAGAAATTGGCCGTACAGGCTCCACACCTGGGGCAGGCATCATCTTCTCTTTTACCCATCTTCTTTAGCTTTTGGGGGGTTATGTAGAGTTGATGAAAGACCTTATATTGAATTAATCTCTCTAGTTTTGCTATTAAGCTAGTGTACATATTTTCAGTGGCCACATCCCAGTCATCTTGGGTGAGCACAGAGATATGTATTTGCCATTTTGCCAGTGCTAGATTAAATGAGGGAGGAACAGAAGTAAGAATGTTACGATATAGCTTAGACACCAGTTTATTGGGTAGTTCCACTAATAGAGTTTCTTCCACCGCCAAATTAGTTAGGATAGGGGAAAGGTTACCAAATTGTGCTTTAAATGTATGACGGATCTGAAAATATCTAAATAGTAGTACATTTGGTGTAGAGCATTTGGTCTGGAGTGCTTCATAGGTAAGGCAGGTGTCATTTTGTAACAGATCTCCTAGGTATTTAATTCCCTGTTTCGGGCAATAAAGAAAATCTTCTAGGTTACGGAAGTGGGTGAGGTGGGAATTGCCCCATAGTGGGAGGTTCCGCATAAGTCTAACAGGGCCCTTTTGGAGGATTTTCAGGGTTTGGGTCCAGGCTTTATGTGGGGTGGTAATGGTAGGTGGGAGGGTACCCACGTCTGCAAGCTTTCGATGGGGTAGGTTTTTAAGGCCTTCTAGTGATCCCACTAATGTGGCTTGTAGCGCCATATTGGGGTTGTATGGGTCAGGGTGGTACCACCAGTGTAGGTAGTATAGTTGAGCTGCTAAGTAGTATAGCTGAAAATTAGGCATGGCTAAGCCTCTATTTTCTTTTCTGCCGTCAATTTTACCCAGGCAATTCTAGGGACTTTTTGGTTCCAGATAAACAGGAGAACCAGGCTGTTAATCCTTTTGAAGAGAGACTGAGGAATATGGATGTGTAGGTGATATAGGAATTTGGGGAGGTAATTCATCTTACTAAGATTAATTCTCCCCCATAAGGTTAGTGGGAGGTTTGTCCAGGCTTGTAGGTCGTTGGCGAGTTTTGTGATTATAGGGTCATTAAGTTAATGTTTCTCCTGATTAGAATTGATACACCCCTAGCATGCGTGAAGAATGTAGCATGATAGGACCATCCCACCCAGGGTTTTTTAAGTGAAAGAAGTTTCTGCCCTGTAAGATGTGTTTCTTGCAGAAGGAGAATGGAGGGTTTGTGCTTTTTGAGGTAGTTGTGCATCAGGCTATGCTTAAATTTACAGTTAAGGCCCCTGATATTCCATGAAATTATGTTATAAATTGACATATTTAAAGGGGTATACTTGAGAGCTCAGTATGGGCACCGTTGGTTTCTGTAAAGGTTTGACCAGAGACATTTGTTGACAATATAAAATAGTAGTTAAGACAGAAGTTAAACAACAATTTAACATTTCCCCAAATCCCATCCTACCCACCCCCCAAACTTGGGTGGATCTAATATCTATAACTGTAGACCTTGGAAGCGGTCAGTGGTGGGTTGTGTGCCCTCTTGAACCCGGAACTTGTATATCCGGAGATGCGATTGCCAATGTATTTTATTTCGCCTTTTTTGGCGGGCTGCTTTGAGGATATCGTCTCTATCTCTATAGTTGAGGACTTTTATCAGGAATGGCCGGGGTGGAGCTCCTGGTGGTGGGGCTCTAGTGGGGATCCTATGGGCTCTTTCCACTATAAACACCTCAGAGAAAATATTAGCTCCGAACAAGTCTTTCAGACAGTTTTCGGTGAATTATTCAGGGGATTGTCCCTCTGCTTTTTATGGCAATCCGATGATCCAGATTTGTTGCGCCTATTCCTGTTCTCAAGATCGTCAGATTTGTCCAGTGCAGTTTGGAGTTGTTGTTGCAGTCCACTTATGGTATTTTGTAGGGGAGATGCTTGGTCTTCAAGGGATGAGACTCTGTGTTCAACCTCTGTGGTTCTTTCCCTTACATTTTGCAAGTCTTGTCTCAGAAGTGATATATCTATTTTAATTTCTTCAAGCTGTGCAGTGGCTGTTGTGCGGTTCTGCAATATTGCCCCTAGTACTTCAGTCAAAGTTGGTTCAGGGGGTGCTTGGTCTGATTGTGGAGAGGTTGGTGGCAATGTGCTATTTCCTTCCTTGTTCGGCTCTTTTTGGGAGCTATGTACATAGTGTTCCAGACAAGATGCTGCATCAGTCTTTGGTTTTGGCCATATTTGCCCATTTTTCCCCTTTGGTCTCAGCGTAGTGCCGTTAAGGTGTTGCAGGAACAGTCAAGTAGAGTTTAAAGTATGGCAAAATTGACGAATTATTAGACCGGGCACGGTTAGGTAGGGATTGGTGTTTGGTTTTCACATTTATTCTATTGAGCAAGTGGCCTGGCTCTTTTAGGCCCTGTGACCAATCTCTTGGAGGTGTTACCGGATGTCAGTAATGGGAATATTACTCCAGGAGAAGTACAGAGCAAAAGTGCGCCTGATTAAATCCTGTGGCTAAGTCTCTAGTTGGCAAGGTGCCAGTTACCCAGTAGTGTTACTGGAGGGTGATGATTCCAATGTAATCCCCCTGTGTTCTTGCTGCCTTTAGTTTGTAGTCCTTTGGGCAGATAGGGTGGGTAGCAGGTTATTAACCAGAGCAGGGGTTTGTACTTGATTCAAGTCTCCCAAGTTATTGTTATTACAAGCTTTGTGGGTCAGGATAACACTGGCAGGGACCAGTGGGAGTTGCTTGTGCTTGTACAATGTATTTACAAAGTATTTTACCAACTATAGGGCAAGATCAGACGCAGATTTAAGAGATTTATCAAAATAAAAAAAAACATTTCTTCTTTTCTCAGTTCATCTCATGTAGAAGGAATCCTGGGGATAATTACTTTTTACCTATGTCCACTGAATGTAAAGCAATGTAAAAAATTGAAAAATGCTTTAGTAGATAGGGCATAAATATAAATGCAAAACAATTTATAGTTAAAGAGAAACCCATTTGCACTGAATTTCAAGCAGGAGGAAAAACTTCCCTAAAAGCCGGTAAATTTAAGTCTTCACATAAATGGGCAGATTTATCAAGGGTTGACTTCGAAATCTCGAGTTTAAAAATTCACACATTCAAATTTTAATCCCTCTATTTTAAATTCAATTTTGAATGTGAGATTTATCACACCTCGACCATGGTAACAGTCCTAATTTGAATATTCGCAACCTAAAATTTGATTTGTAAGAATCAAATACGAATTAAATGCAATTCAAATTTTGGAGTCGGAACCATTAGATCGAATATTAGCCATTCAAATTTTTTCTGAAATAACCTCCCAGTCGAATTGTGAGTATATTTGAATTAAAAAAAATTCATATGAATTCAAAATTCGACCTTTGATAAATGGGCCTCAAAAAACAAATGAGTTTTACCTTATTGATTTAAAAGAAAAAAAAGTACCCCACTAGCTTCAAAACTCGCTCAGCAGTCTCAAGTAGTTTAAACCTACCTAATTAAATAGTCTCAATTGCATGCAATTTTACTAATTACTTTAAATCGCAAAAAAGTGCTTGTGCTATAGTAAAACTGATTAAAATCCAATGATTATGAATTCATTAAATAATTGTGATACAGTTCATTCTATTATATATACAGGGGTTAAGAAAATTAAGTACACATATACCCTTAGCTGTAGCCAATTCTTATTCCACGATAGTGTATATCCTTTTACTACAGGATATATAATAGTTAATAGTAACCCCCACCAATCACTTTAAGTTAAAAAAACTTTAAAGTGCAAGTGCTTAACAATTAATGAAAAATAATTTCATCCGGACTGACCAAAAATTCATAAAATTGAAAGTGCTCGATAGTGCTTAGCAATAAATTAAAGTTGAGAGAATTGATTAAATAGAGACCTCAATAAATAGGATAAATATTAAAAAAACACACAATGCTCAGGTTCAGAGAATAAGTCAGAAATGGAAAAGAGGAGGAGGTGGAGTTGTCCCAAATCTACTACCTAATTATTTCTATCCCTGGGACACCACAAAGTCAAAGGAGGCAGAGTACCCGGGACTGTGGTCTCAAATTTTAATCTAGTCCTAGACTGGAAGAAAACTATATAGGCCTAAAAAACCACAAATCCACGGGCTCTTGTGAGCTTTAGTATCAGATAGATTAGCAAAGAACCGAGCACTGGTTGAGGTTTGCAACCTCCCCACCCCCTCCACTACTTTGAAAACCCAATTGACTTAAAAATAAAAAGTTTAAGGTTAAAAAGGACTCAGAACGCCGACGCGCGTTTCGCAATATTGGCTTTGTCAAGGTGTAATGAGAAAGCTCCCCTGCCGTCGGGTTTAAAACACTTCCGTATGGTGCGTCACTTTGAGGAGTTATCGCGAGACTTTGCCTGTCCTCGCCCACATACGTCTTAGCTTGTGCGCGTCGTCCTGGCAACCAGATAGCTTCACGCTATTATCCGACACGGGGAATCTATGACGGTGCAACTACTCTCTGACACTTCTCCATACATTTTATTAATACGGTCATGATTCTTAAACAGTTGGGGAACTCTCTACATGAAGTAGATCAATTAATTTAACCATCAGCAGATTTTTACTGTGTATATATATTAAATTAAAAAAACTTATTTATTAATTATTTATTAAAACATGAATTAAAAATATGTTTTGTATTTTTATTTATTTATACATTAATCATGTTTCTTTAAAATTGGCTAAATGAATAGATCAAGTTTCTTTTCTCAATTTCGGTACTAAGGTGAATAAACTAATATGATTTTAAATAAAGGATGTAAATAAATTGTTCTCATTTATTCCCTTCGGGGACACTGTGTTCATTCTAAAGATCCAATAACTCTCTCGTTTCAACAGGGCTTGTTCCAGATTTCCTCTGCGTATTCCTAATTCAACTTTTTCCAATGCCCAGAATTTCATTGTAGAGGGATCTTTATTGTGTGATTTTTTAAAATGTTGAGCTACCGTGGAAATTGTTTTATCATTCTTATTCTCATTTCCTGCTGTTCTAATCGTACTTCAATGCTGCTGCATTCTTGTTTTTAGCATTTGTGTAGTCATCCCTATATACCTCTTATTACAGGGACATTCAATACAGTATATTACACCTTGAGTTCGACAATTTATATAATTGTTCACTTTATGATTATTGCCAAATCGATCCTCAAAGTTAGTGATTTTTCACATCTTGATGCACATATTGCAGTCGCCGCAGGGAAAGCACCCACAATTTTTGTGCTTGCTGTTACGTGAGGTCTGAAAGTGACTCCTAGTGATTAGGTCCCTCAAGTTCGGACTCCTCTTATAACATATTGATCCTCTTTTCTGTAGTATCATTCCAAGGGTGTCGTCTTCCAATAATATGGGCCAATGTTTGTCCAAAATGGTTTGTATCTGTGAGCTGTCAGCATTATAAGTGGTTATGAATCTAACCACATTATTTGGTTCCTGTGTTTTTTCTTTGGTTACTAAGAGCTGACTTCTATCAGTGACTAGTGCTCTATGATATGCTTTTTTCACTATCTTGCCTGAGTAACCTCTCTGTTTAAGTCTGGTTTTTAGTTCTATGGCCTGTTCTTTGAAATACTCAATAGAAGAACAGTTGCGTTTAAGTCTTAAGAATTCACCAGTAGGGACCGATTTTTTTACTGAATGTGGATGGAAGCTGGAGAAACTTAGAAGTGAGTTAGTGTCTGTAGTTTTTCTGAAGTTTTTTGTCACCAAATTCCCTTCCTTTGTGACCTCTATATGGAGGTCAAGAAAGGAAATAGATTTTTCAGAGAGTTCCATGGTCAGCTTGATGTTACGGTCATTACCATTAAGTAGATTAACAAATTCAAGAGCCTCTTCCCTGGTGCCATCCCATATCACCAGTATATCGTCGATATACCTGATCCATTTTAATATTTTGGGTTGGTATGAGGGCTGGATGTTCTTAACAATAGTTTGTTCCCAATGCCCCAAAAATAGATTGGCATAGGAAGGAGCACACGATGTACCCATGGCTGTCCCTTGTGTTTGTAGGTAGAATTTGTTATTGAATGTAAAATAATTGTAATTTAACACAAACCTCATCAGTCTGCATAAAAAATCAATCATACATTCATCCTCCCCAAGGTCTTTGACCAGAAAATATCTTAAGGCTTCTATTCCCAGATCATGTCTAATAGATGTATATAGGGACTCTACATCCAGAGTCATGAGCAACACAGATTTTTTATTGCCCAATTCTTCTATCTGGGATGAGACATCCAGTGTGTCTCTTGCGTAAGACTCCAATTTCTCAACCATAGGTCTTATTCTGAGATCAAGATATTGGCTGGCCTTTTCCGTAAAATTTCCATTACCGGATACAATGGGTCTTCCGGGAGGGTTGGATAGATTTTTATGGACCTTGGGAAGAAGATATAGAGTAGCTATCCTGGGACTCTCTACTGTCAGAAATATTAGTTCCTTCTTGGTGATAAGGTTATCCCTAACGGCTTGTTTTAACATATTATCATAACTTATTTTAAAATTATCCGAGGGATCCCCCAAAATCTTTTTATAACTAATAGAGGACAGCTGTTTCTCCGCTTCTTTCAGATACATATCATTAGGCCACAATACAATATTCCCACCTTTATCAGACGGTTTAATCTGTATGTCATTCCACCCTTTCAACTCTTTAATAGCTTTGTATTCATCTCCCGATGTATTATTCTCATAAATATGAGATTGGATATTAAGAATATCTTGGATGACCATATTTAGGAAAATACCCACATTAGGGCAAATATTGGACGCTGGGGTAAAAACTGATTTATTTTTAAGTTTCTTTTTCCATTCATCAGGCGAAGGAACTATGTTATTATCATTTCTCACATCAGCCTGATTTTCCTGGAGTAATTCCTCTAAGTCTTGTAAGGCTTTTAATTCTATCTCAGTTAACCCTTCTGCTTCCTCCATTTTATCCTTCCCAAAAAACTTTTTTAAAAGCAATTTCCTAGCAAATAGATTCAGATCTTTGATAGTCTCAAAGATATCCAACTGAAAGGTGGGTGAAAAAGACAATCCCTTGCTGAGAATATTAATATGTGCTTGTGTAAGGTTGTGGCTGGATAAATTGATTATTGTTAACGACTGTTCTTCTTTTGGTAACTCCTGGTGGTCGAATAGTTCACTTTCGATTTTTCCCTCAGTTGATTTTTCCCTTTCCCCCAATGTTGATCTCTTATGGGGTAATTTATAGCTTGTGATGTATCCGCTAGATTCCTCCCCTGTCCTAAAAAAATAGGATATTGGGAGGTGTTGGGCCCTTCCTGGGGTTTAGAACTGGACGGAGGAATCCCTTCGCCCTGCGAGTTGGTCCCAGATCTATAAGGAAGGGACATTGACTGAGAATCATTCCCAGATGGACTGTCTAAAGTGACTGTTTCCCTTCTTGGTCGTGGGGTAGTACTTTTAGTGGAGTGGTTCTTGTTTCTATGTGTCCATCTATACACTAAGTTAGATGAATAATCTTTCATATCTCTGGACAATTAGCTTTTTTTAGTATCTAAGAGAGAGGTTTCAAATTTCTGTATACCCTTCATTATAGATTCATGTTTGGTTATTAATTCACCTTGATTGGCCAACTTATCTATCTTGGTGTGTATTTCTTGAATTTGCCCTTCTACTATAGCTAGCTTCGATTCCTCCTCTCTAATTAGGAAGTCCATTAATTTAAACGAACATTCATTAAGTATAGCTTCCCAATTGTCCTTGAACCCCAGACCAGGTGCTTCAAATGTTGGGAAAATCTGTACCCTTAATCCTCTAGGAATAAGACCCTTGGCTTTATACTTAAGAAAAAATTGAAGATTTCACCAGGATCTACATTGTTTAGTCATTAATCCTTCAAAGGTGTCAAGTGTTTCCCTAAGCTCAACATTTTCCCCTAATTTAGTAGAAACATGTGTTTCAAAAATAGAGTCCAAATCTTTCAGTCTATTGGAAGTAATGGTGTTTAATTCCTTAGTAAAATCAATACAGGTAGCCATAATGTGTGTAGGGATCGAGAACAGAGGAAAAAACCCCCGATATAACAGTAAACAATCAAACAAAAAGGTGATCCCTTGTTAAATAAATTTATCCTGCGGTAGAAGCGGAGGTCTGACCTTAGTCAGTACAAGTTAATGATTTAAAAGAGAAAAAAGTACCCCACTAGCTTCAAAAATCATATTAGTTTATTCACCTTAGTACCGAAATTGAGAAAAGAAACTTGATCTATTCATTTAGCCAATTTTAAAGAAACATGATTAATGTATAAATAAATAAAAATACAAAACATATTTTTAATTCATGTTTTAATAAATAATTAATAAATACGTTTTTTTAATTTAATATATATACACAATAAAAATCTGCTGATGGTTAAATTAATTGATCTACTTCATGTAGAAAGTTCCCCAACTGTTTAAGAATCATGACCGTATTAATAAAATGTATGGAGAAGTGTCAGAGGGCAGTTGCACCGTCATAGATTCCCCGTGTCAGATAATAGCGTGAAGCTATCTGGTTGCCAGGACGACGCGCACAAGCTAAGACGTATGTGGGCGAGGACAGGCAAAGTCTCGCGATAACTCCTCAAAGTGACGCACCGTACGGAAGTGTTTTAAACCCGACGGCAGGGGAGCTTTCTCATTACACCTTGACAATATTAAGTCAATTGGGTTTTCAAAGTAGTGGAGGGGGTGGGGAGGTTGCAAACCTCAACCAGTGCTCGGTTCTTTGCTAATCTATCTGATACTAAAGCTCACAAGAGCCCGTGGATTTGTGGTTTTTTAGGCCTATATAGTTTTCTTCCAGTCTAGGGCTAGATTAAAATTTGAGACCACAGTCCCGGGTACTCTGCCTCCTTTGACTTTGTGATGTCCCAGGGATAGAAATAATTAGGTAGTAGATTTGGGACAACTCCACCTCCTCCTCTTTTCCATTTCTGACTTATTCTCTGAACCTGAGCATTGTGTGTTTTTTTTAATATTTATCCTATTTATTGCGGTCTCTATTTAATCAATTCTCTCAACTTTAATTTATTGCTAAGCACTATCGAGCACTTTCAATTTTTTGAATTTTTGGTCAGTCCGGATGAAATTATTTTTCATTAATTGTTAAGCACTTGCACTTTAAAGTTTTTTAACTTAAAGTGATTGGTGGGGGTTACTATTAACTATTATATATCCTGTAGTAAAAGGATATACACTATCGTGGAATAAGAATTGGCTACAGCTAAGGGTATATGTGTACCTAATTTTCTTAACCCCTGTATATATAATAGAATGAACTGTATCACAATTATTTAATGAATTCATCATCATTGGATTTTAATCAGTTTTACTATAGCACAAGCACTTTTTTGGGATTTATATTAAAGTAATTAGTAAAATTGCATGCAATTGAGACTATTTAATTAGGTAGGTCTAAAACTACTAGAGACTGCTGAGCGAGTTTTGAAGCTAGTGGGGTACTTTTTTCTCTTTTAAATCATTAACTTGTACTGACTAAGGTCAGACCTCCGCTTCTATCGCAGGATAAATTTACTTAACAAGGGATCACCTTTTTGTTTGAGAGTTTTACCTTATTGTGACCAGAGTGAAAAGCAGCAAGTGGTAACATTGTTTAGGAATGCAGAGAGAATGGCCGCAATAAGACAGAGAATAATTATCATGGGCCAGATCCTTCCTCTAGAAAGCTGGTAAGCCGAGGGATATAAATAAAAACAAAGAGTACAGAGGTTAATAAGACAAATCCATGTTATGACATGCAGTGCAGAGTTTAAATTTAGCAATTGATGGAATTTAATTTAAAAAAATTTAAAAACCAAAGAGGTAACTACTTTAAAGTATTTTCAAAAGCATCAATAACAAAATACAGTTTATTAAATATACCTACAGCTTAATATATGTATATATAAAAACATATCCAACAAACACACACACAACTGTACATTTGAAAGGGTTGTGAAGAGCTGTCAGGGCAATAATACAGTTGGTAAAAGAAATAGTTGCTGCTTTAAAACTTTCACCTTTCACTTTAACCATTCCAACCTACAGGACACTCCAGAAGGACTGAATCATAAAGAATATTGCTTACATTAGCAAGGTTATCCCAGATGAATGAAAGAGGTAACAAGTGGCGTTTAATATATATAAACATAACTTTTCAAAATACATTTTTCATATAGGGAAATGCAACTATGTATCCATAATTAGCAGATTTTTAAAAACCCTTATACCTTATAAAAGCCGTGATGCATGATGCTATCATTTCTATTGACACAAAATGCTTCAGCAAACTTATGATTTAAGAAATATAAAAGAAAGTCCTTCATGCACGGATAACTGTAAAGCATACTAAATATACATAAGCTATTTTTATTTGGTATGGTGAGGTTATTGCCATTTACAACTGAATCTTTCCATTGGTAAACAAAAAACACTTGTACAGTATTATATACTGTATCTATGCAGATATTAATCTCTGTCCCTTGGCTTTAAATTACTATTTAGATTTACATATAATTGATTTGGAGTGGGGTATTTTAGTTTTTTTTAGTTTTTAGTTCAAGATGTTTTCCGAGACATTAGCATATACTTTATTACTGGGAATAGAGTAAAAATCAATGATAATAAAACTAAAGATGCTTACTTTTACAGCACAGTAATCAAAAAATCCAGTATCAGAAAACACTGCCACCAAAATCATCTATGAAAAAAGACAAGTAAAAAAAAGAAAAAATGTTAGTCTAAAATTAACTATAGCACATACAGGGATGGGTTCTTTCATACAGAAACCTAATATCCAGAAGGTTCCAAATTAACAACAAGGGCATTTCCCATAGAGTCTATTGTAAGCAAATACTTTTTTTAAATTATTTTCCTTTTCTCTGTAATAATAAAACAGTAGCTTGTACTTGATCCCAACTAAGCTGCATAAATCCATATTGTTGGCAAAACAATCAAATAGTGTTTATTTAATGTTCACATAGAAAAAACACAGGTCTGAAACAATAAGAATAATAGATGACATAAATAGCATGCCTGAAAAATATAATAGCTGTCAATTTTACATTGTAAGTTTTTATATGCAGGACCTACATTACCTCTCGTATAGGGAATCCATTTTGGTTTTTTTGCATTTAATCTGTATGTTTAGTGTATTATACCATGCTGTGAAATATGTTGGGGCTTTATAAATACTTCTTAGCAATAATAATACTAACAATGTCCTTAAGACAATGAAAAAAGTTTTTTTATCTCTGAACTGCTCATACTTTAGAGAAACAATATAGTCACATTTATGAAAACTTAGGTTTTTCGATTCTGGTTGAAGAGGTACCTGTGCACCCAACAAAGTATTGGAGGGATGCTAATGAAGAGCCTCAAGAAATAAAACCGCTTCATTGGTACAACGGGGGGGGGGGGATAATAGATATGCAGGAAGTAGCTTCACTGAAACCTTCTGTCATAAAATCAAATCATTTGAGTTCCACTGATGATTTTGCAGAAACTTTTGAAAATGTCTGCTTTGCAACAAACAGTTTCATATAAACTCTATAAATTATGATTTTGGAGAGGACGCTGAAGTTTCAACAATTCTCTTTTTGAAGAAAGGGAATTCATAGCAGAGATTATAGTGTAATGCCTCCAACATTCTTCCTTTTTCAGTCTCTTTCACCCAATTCCAATTTGTCCCTGTGTTCTAGACAGCACCTCCCTCATCAATCGGGTGCAAGGAATGAAAAACAGCACAAAAATATGGCTAACAAGGGTCTCATGCAAGATACAGATGTCTGAAGATTTTTCCAGATTTTATCACTGTTTTGGTATAAATTACCTATTCATTCAATTATTTATATTTAGTTACTGATATTGAGATTTGACTATTGATTTTCATGTTGGAATAAGAAGTGATTGTGAAATCACCATCCTGAGCAAGTCCTTTAGTTGTTAATTCCAGCAATGAAAGATAGTGATACAAAACGGCCAGATGATAGGAAAATATATACACCCCAACATCAGAATTATAAGTTCCTAAATCCACGATCTTTTCCATGACATTGTTGGGACCAGACCTAGGTGTCAGTCTATCCCAATGATTGCAAGTATATGCCCTTTTCAAAGTTTCAATCAGAGAAGGAAGTTTATTCAAGCACATAATACAGAAGCATTCAGTGGCTCAGAGAGAACTCAGCTGACCGGAAATTCGGCTCTTCTAGTGCAGAGAGCTCAATTGCGCTCTCTGCACTAGCAATGTGCACTGCCCCCGACCCCCTCCATCGCTGAAATGCTGAGTGCCATGAGGAGGGGTGGGGACTGCAAAGGAAGGCCGTCTCAGGTGGCGAAAAGGTGAGGATTGACGCTGATCACTTACCATATCAAAAGCATTGTCTTACAGATTATTGGTTAAACATTTCTATGTCATAATGCCAAGGATAACTTGGTATCTGGGCAGAAAGTTTATACTTAGCCAGACTTAACTTCTAAGCCACTTCTGTTTCTTAATAAATAACTGTCTTATTTCCTTTGCTGCTGGCATGAGTTATTAGATTCCGCATTTAATTTTGCACGTAGCTGCATCTTGTTTAATACTATTGCTGTATATGGAAATATATACATTGCACTGTGATATATCAAAAGGGAAGAAATAAACAGGTGAAAGGTCATTTAGGTCCTAAGGTGGACTACCAGGTAGATCAGGACTCAACAACATAAACTATTCATCCATATTTTTTTTTAAACATGTTGCAATGTTTTCCATTAAAGGTAAAACAGAACACAAAAAACAATCTTATAAAAGGTTACTAAGGTAGTAGATAAAATTGCACTAAAAGGTCTTGATGACATGATAGAATGTGCGTAATGTAGCCATGGTTACATTTCCTGTCCAGTCACTAATATATAATCAAGCTTCATCAAATAAGACTTGCTTTGATTCAACAAATAGCAGCTATTGAATCCAATTGCTTGAATTGCAGAAGTAAAGTAAATTATTGTGGGGGCTTTCTTACAGAAAGCAAATGGAAGATTATTCCAATTGCACCTACATTTTATATGTATTGGTGTTAAGTTTTCATCTTAAATTAAAATAAATATTGCAAAGGAAATTCTTTTTAACCAGTGTTCATCGTTATGCAGTCGTTCAAAAACCATCTTGAAACAAGGCTGACATTATCTGCTCATGCATATGTAGCTGAACAAATAGATGCCATACTGAGGTTTGTTACGTCTAATTATTCTTGAACAATTTTTGGGGGGGTTTTACCAGTAATACAGTCACAATTTACTTTAGAGCAGATAATTTGTCCTGTTCATTTCTGAATTCTCTGTAGTTGCCATCACCTTCACAGAAAAAACTGCAGTAGCTGATATGATAAAAGCAGCCCAGTGTTTCTTACAGGTTGTAAGTGATGGGTAATGGGCAAATAACAGCTATTTAAGGTGCCTAGAAACCACTGACTTATTTATTTGTTGAAGTCCATGTTTTTCATGTCATGGAAGACTAATGCAGTAATGCTTTTATAGTGTATGTAGTGATTTTCAGGTCAGTTAACCAAAAAATCTGTGCTTCTTTGGTACTTCCTGGAGCAAGAACAGGTCATGGCATTAGAACATTGAGCATGCAAGCATTAAGCACGTGAAAAAAAAAAATATATATATATATATATATATTCTATATATACTTAATATACTTGAAGATGTGGCTTCTCCCTGTCCCTTTAACCAGATTTAAATACTTTCAGGGTTATTTTGAGTTTTTCAATTAGCGGTGCTGTTTATTGCTATTTATTTAATTGTAGAAGCCCAACTGTACCTACTGTTCCTTTGAGAATATAAGAGAATTTGTATTTTTTAACACAATTCAGAATTCCAAATACATTTTGAAAAAAAACCCCAAAGGCTATGCAATTACCATGCCAAATAAAAGTGCCAGTGTTTCATAATCAATCCACTCCACCACTTTCGCCAAGCTTGGTCTCTGCAATCAAATAATAAAGGGGTGAGTTGAGATTCTTAATTAGCCATAAAGTGATTAGTTATATTGAATACCCACATCATGTGCTTAATCAGCCATTCAGATTTGAATTCATGAATGTTAATTAGAACTTCTTCCATGCATGGTCATTTGGAAAATTAATTCCTTAATTTAGAATACTGTACATTGTTAAATACTTTATAAAATGCTGAGTTCCACCACAAATTAATATTTAGTCAAAAGGGATGTTTTTGCGCATACATGAACAAATTCTATTTTTAAACTATTCTTCTGTTACTGTCTTGTGATTGTTTAACAGTACTCTGCATTGGGACTATATTTTAGCATAAGCAAAGGTTGAGTTTATGCATAGTGCATTTATTAATACACAGAAAAAGTAAATCATTTTTAAAAATCTGGATTATTTGATTATAATGGAGTCTATGGGGCAAATTCACTAAGATTCGTAGTTGCGCCGGGCGTTACTTCACCGCACTTCGCCACACTTCGCCAGGCATAGTTTCGCCAGCACTCCGCAAATTCACTAAAATCTGAAGTTGCACTCAGGGGTAGCGTAAGGTTGCGAAGTTGCACTAGCGTTGATTCGCTAAGCGAAGTGAAGTTACGCTAGCGATGGTTAATTTGCATAAGGCGACAAACTCAAATTTCAATGGAGGAATATGTAGCAGCACTACAAATGCCTGGGAAACCTTCAAAACATCAAATAGAATTTTTATTTTGCCCTTCACATGTGCCCACTGTATAGTTAAGTTGCCATGAGTTAGGAAATGTAGGGGGGAAGGAGGGGAGCCCCAAATTAAGTTGCCATGAGTTAGGAAATGTAGGGGGGAAGGAGGGGAGCCCCAAAAAAAATCTCGATCTTTTTCAGCCTATCACCCATAATATAGAAAAAACGCCAGCGTTTTTTGGGACTTAGAAAAAAATTGAACTTTTTTTGAAGCAATCCCTATCTACTCTATTGCACTTCGCCTGGTCTGAGGTGGACAAAGGAAGTCTAGCGTAAAAGGTAGCGTTCAGTACAATGCTCGTGTTAGTGAATTTGCGTAGTTACCTCCGTTGCGCAAATTCGCCAGGTGTAAGGGTGCGAAGTAACGCTAGCGAAGTTACGCCAGCGTTCGTTAGTGAATTTGCGAAGTAACGAAAATGCCCAACGCTAGTGAATTGATGCTAGCGTTAGGCGCTTCGGCGCTTAGTGAATTTGCCCCAATGGGAGACGGCCTTTCCGTAATTTGGAGCTTTCTGGATAATGGGTTTCCGGATAACGGATCCCATACCTGTACCTACATTTTATACACACATAGTATTGTAGATCTAAAAGTTACAGAATTATTAAAAAAAATTCTTTCTTCCAAGGCAATTTTTACACCACAAATCTATTAAAGCTTTACTGCTTAATTTTCATTAAGTTTACAAAATCAGAGCAAAAAGTAGAGGACACAATAAAATAATTACTTTAAAAATTCCATTATTTGGAACATATGGGCCCTGCTGTTGCAGTGTAACATGACAGGGGACAGATTTATCAAAAGTGCAAGTGGTTTAAGTTCACAATAGACAGCCAAACATAAGATCCTTTCCCACACTCAAAAAAACAAGTTGGGTCATATAAGGAATTGAGGTTTTCTTTAAAAAAAAATAGTTAATGGCTATCATAATAAAAGTTAATAAAATAAAATATTGATCCTTCTACAATAAATATATTCATCTTGTTGAAAATATTAAACTTCTAAATAGACCAGAGATAATGTTTAAAGGAGAAGAAAAGTAATTTTATACTTATGGCTGCCAAAAGTTAGGCATCCCCAAGTGCTCCTATCAGCAGAAAACTGCACCGGCCCAGGGTTCTTCCAACGAGCACCACGGAGCGATCCTATTCCTGCTTTTCCTTTCAGCTCGCTGCCGAACTTTAACAAAAAATCTGACTACTTCATTGTACTGCACAGACATCTGGCCCGGGAAATTTGAAGAGCGAAGAAACAGGAAGAGAATCTCTCTGTGGAGTTTGTTGGAAGAACCCAAGGCTGGTGCCAGGAGTGTCAGTTAAGTAAATACAATCACGTTTTTGACACCGCCAAGTATAAAATGACTTTCCTTCTCCTTTAAATAAATAATATGTTGTATAGATGTGCAAATTCCATAATCATACTGGTTCATGAAAATTGAAGCATATATAGAGCACTTGGAGGACAAGAGCCTGTGCGTGTGCATTTATATGTAAACTTTCAACAGGACAACAGTACAATTATAATGAGGAAAAAACAACTTACATCTCCAACTAATGCCAATGCTGCCAGTGCTGCCAAGGAGCCCAACATTGCTGCCAGAGTTCTGTGAACAATCTAAAGGCACAGGGTAAATGAAATGTTGATTTATAAAGGCAGGAATAAAATAAAGGAGAACTAAAGCCTAAAACAAGATTATGGCTAGAAATGCTGTATTTTGTAGAAAGAAATTGACATTCAGCCAATAGGTTTAGCACCATATAACATTAATGCATTCAATGTTGTCCACAGCAAATCCCCATTTTTTATCTTGTTAGATCACCTTATGTGTGCCAGTGGCACTTCTTATGTTCAGTGTGCTGTAGGCTAAGTTGAGGAGTTGACAACTGTGATAGCAGCAGAAGATAAAAAGCTCCTTCTGCATTCTGATTCTGATGCAGAATGCATTTGTTTAAATAATGGCATGTGATGTGAAACTGAATTAATTACTATACCCATATAATATTGATTATATGTGTAAGGATATGTACAATAGCCACCCCTAGCTAATACTGGCAGGCAAATCCTCAGTTGTTAGACAGCAAAATGGGTCCTAATATGGGGTCTATTTTCTGATTATGCCCTTTTGTTTCTACAGTGACCAGTAAATGGCACTGTGCGATAGTATAAAAAGGGCTGTGACAATGTGTACAGGGTCCATTTTAGCTTGAGCCCTTCCCTCTTTATTAGGAAGGGGTAGTGGAACCCAAGATTTGCCCTTAATAAAGTGGGTAGTTATACTATTTTATAGATCACTCAAGGGGGCAAATTTACTAAAGGGCAAAGTGGTTAACGCTAGTGAAAATTCACCAGTGTGACGTAATTTCGTTACTTTGTTGATTTACTAACAGGTACTGGCGTAAATTCGCAAGAGAAGTGGACTTACTCTAGCGCTACTTCGCACCCTTACAATAGGCGAAGGGACGTAACTACGGCGAAGGGACGTAACTACGCTAATTCACTAACTTGCGCATTTTACTGAACGTTACCTCTTGCACCAAACTTGCCTTCGCCACTTCAAACTAGGCAAAGTGCAATAGTAGATAGAGCTTGCTTCAAAAAAAGTTGACATTTTTTCTAAGTCCTTCTAAGACATTCTAAGTCTTTTTTAAGGGTATTAGGCTGAAAAAGATCGTAAATTTTTTTGGGGGGTACCCTCCTTCCCCCCTACATTTCCTAACATATGGCACCTAAACTATACAGTGGGCACATGTGTAGGGCAAAATAACAACTCTATTTTATTTTATGAAGCTTTCCCAGGCTTGTGTAGTGTAATGTATTTGCTGCTACATATACGTCTATTGTACTTTAACTTGGCACTGTATGCTAATTAGGCATCGCTATCGTAACTTCGCTTTGCTTGGCGAATTAACAGCAGCGCAACTTTGCTACCTTTCGACTCCCTGAACGCAACTTCGGATTTTAGTGAATTAGCGTCGCCCTGGCAAAACTTCACCTGGCGAAGTGCGGCAAAGTCAACGCTGGCGCAACTTCGGAGGTGAGTAAATTTGCCCCTAGGAGTGATAGATCAGTTATGTAGTTGAGCAGTTCCAGGCTCTGCCAAAGAGAGTCAGAGAGATTAAGATCCCGGGTGCTAATGACCCAGAAGTAGGGACTAAGTGCATAGACTCAGGGATGTAGATATTCCACTGGGTTCCATTTAGGGAAAGGCTGAAAGGTGGGCATACCTTCCAGTTGCTGTCTCACTGTGTGTTCCTTTACCTTCAGGGACAGCTGTTTCTAGTACTGTGAGTATACACTATTCTTTTGCTGGTCTATGTTCTATCAATGGTTATAAACTCCTTCATGGATTGTTCTGCTAAATAAGCTCAGTTGTCTGGTTAAGCATAAAGAACCACTGGCGCCCAATTTTTGTGCATTAGCACTTTGTTACAGTTGCACTACACCCTGCCTCCACCCCGCTACGAGGGATTAACCCCTGTGAAAATAATCTCATCCGTGGCCCAAATAGATCAAAAAAGTAGGTAGTAAGGTAAAACGGGAGCGTTCAATTTATTATAGCGCTACATATGTATTTTATATTAACTTTATATAGTGAGTGGGCCCTAAGATATAACTGACAGCAGCCTAGAGAATGCAGTATGAAATAGAAGAAAATATGGGGGGGGGGGGCTGCAAAGGGGCACAGATATGCACGGTTATGGTCTTGGACTGGCACAGAAGCCCAAAACCTAGGTTAAATATCTAAACTACATATTTGTTGAGCTATAGCTCTCCTTTAACCCTTTAAGTGCCACAGAACGTAGAATCTACGTTCTGTGGAAAAGTAACTTGAAATGCCACAGAACGTAGATTCTACGTTCTGCAGCACTTCCGGGTTGTGGAGCGGAGGAGCGGCTGTTAGAGCCGCTCGCTCCGTTCCGCTTCGATCCCCTGCCCCTAGGCAACGAGCAGAGCAGGGGATCGAGTGGCCCCTGGGGCGCGATCGCCCAGGGGCCCAAAAGCAGCAGCAGGCACGTGTTACTTACGTGTCCTGCTGCTGCAGCCTGCACTGCGCCGTTGATCTCCGCCCCCACAGCACAGGAACACGAGGATCGTCGCAGATGTCTTCCTGGGACCCCTCCACATCGTGTGCAACAGTCTTCAGCGACTTTTTCAGGTTAGTGCAACAATTACACACACAAACACACCAACACACACTTATTACAGTAATACACACTTAGATTCACACTTACACACACTTACACATACATTTTTGGGGATTGGGGGGGTCACTTACACTCACTGCACTTACACACATGTGCACACGCACACACGCGCACATAACATGTAATTTACCATTTGTACACACGCACACGCACATACATGGCATTGTGGCTTTTTTTTTTTTTTCTTATCGCATCGTCTCTTTTTTTGGCTGAAAAAAATGTTTTATTGCCATTACGAATAGCGTATTCGCTAACCGTACTGTGCAATATCTTTTGTATGTTATTTCGGTGATTATATTGCAATTTTGGGTATTTTGGTGCATTTTTAGCCATTTTATTGAATTTTTAGCCATTTTATTGCATTTTCAGCTCTGCATATGTTGTGTTCACTTGTTTCTAGCCGTATAACCTGTTTGGCCCAGCTAAAATATTCAAACTGTGATTCTGATGGCCGATAACACTATTCTGGAAAAAAAACATTGATTTTTGTGGTTTTATTGGATTTTTTTTCATTTCACTCTTTACTGCCTTATTTTGTTTTGCCTTGTAAATTTTATCTACTATATATCCATTTGGGGGTCTCTGTGCGCCACATAGTTTGGTATATCTATGCATATTGGGCATCAAAGTGTTCCGTAGACCCCTGGCGTTCATATTTAGGATGTTTTATGCTGATACGTTACGAAACGTGGGGCATATAATGGGGTAAAATTCAAGCTTTGTGACGATTTTCAGAAATTTGATAAAAACCGTTATGTTCAGCATTGCTTTGCAGTTTGGCAGTTTGTAGTAGAAACACTTATTTACCCATATTGGATTCGTCAGAATGTGTACTTTCTGAAAATATATGGTTTTCTGGGGTCTCTGTACTGTTAGGGGGGTCTAATGTCGCATAATACACACACCAGGTGCTTATATTGCAGCAGCCAGAGCGTCAGCTGTGAAAATGTATATACACTATTGTCATTTGGTGGTCTCTGTGCGCCACATAGTTTGGTATATCTATGCATATTGAGCATCAAAGTGTTCAGTAGACCCCTGGCGTTCATATTTAGGATGTTTTATGCTGATACGTTACGAAATGTGGGGCATATAATGGGGTAAAATTCAAGCTTTCTGACGATTTTCAGAAATTTGATAAAAAACCGTTATGTTCAGCATTGCTTTGCAGTTTGGCAGTTTGTAGTAGAAACACTTATTTACCCATATTGGATTCGTCAGAATGTGTACTTTCTGAAAATATATGGTTTTCTGGGGTCTCTGTACTGTTAGGGGGGTCTAATGTTGCATAATACACACACCAGGCGCTTATATTGCAGCAGCCAGCGCGTCAGCTGTGAAAATGTATATACACTATTGTCATTTGGTGGTCTCTGTGCGCTACATAGTTTGGTATATCTATGCATATTGAGCATCAAAGTGTTCAGTAGACCTCTGGCGTTCATATTTAGGATGTTTTATGCTGATACGTTACAAAACGTGGAGCATATAATGGGGTAAAATTCAAGCTTTGTGACGATTTTCAGAAATTTGATAAAAACCGTTATGTTCAGCATTGCTTTGCAGTTTGGCAGTTTGTAGTAGAAACACTTATTTACCCATATTGGATTCGTCAGAATGTGTAATTTCTGAAAATATATGGTTTTCTGGGGTCTCTGTACTGTTAGGGGGGTCTAATATCGCATAATACACACACCAGGTGCTTATATTGCAGCAGCCAGCGCGTCAGCCGTGAAAATGTATATACACTATTGTCATTTGGGGGTCTCTGTGCGCCACATAGTTTGGTATATCTATGCATATTGGGCATCAAAGTGTTCAGTAGACCCCTGGCGTTCATATTTAGGATGTTTTATGCTGATACGTTACGAAACGTGGAGCATATAATGGGGTAAAATTCAAGCTTTGTGACGATTTTCAGAAATCTGATAAAAACCGTTATGTTCAGCATTGCTTTGCAGTTTGGCAGTTTGTAGTAGAAACACTTATTTACCCATATTGGATTCGTCAGAATGTGTACTTTCTGAAAATATCTGGTTTTCTGGGGTCTCTGTACTGTTAGGGGGGTCTAATGTCGCATAATACACACACCAGGTGCTTATATTGCAGCAGCCAGCGCGTCAGCCGTGAAAATGTATATACACTATTGTCATTTGGGGGTCTCTGTGCGCCACATAGTTTGGTATATCTATGCATATTGGGCATCAAAGTGTTCAGTAGACCCCTGGCGTTCATATTTAGGATGTTTTATGCTGATACGTTACGAAACGTGGAGCATATAATGGGGTAAAATTCAAGCTTTGTGACGATTTTCAGAAATTTGATAAAAACCGTTATGTTCAGCATTGCTTTGCAGTTTGGCAGTTTGCAGTAGAAACACTTATTTACCCATATTGGATTCGTCAGAATGTGTACTTTCTGAAAATATATGGTTTTCTGGGGTCTCTGTACTGTTAGGGGGGTCTAATGTCGCATAATACACACACCAGGTGCTTATATTGCAGCAGCCAGCGCGTCAGCCGTGAAAATGTATATACACTATTGTCATTTGGGGGTCTCTGTGCGCCACATAGTTTGGTATATCTATGCATATTGGGCATCAAAGTGTTCAGTAGACCCCTGGCGTTCATATTTAGGATGTTTTATGCTGATACGTTACGAAACGTGGAGCATATAATGGGGTAAAATTCAAGCTTTGTGATGATTTTCAGAAATTTGATAAAAACCGTTATGTTCAGCATTGCTTTGCAGTTTGGCAGTTTGTAGTAGAAACACTTATTTACCCATATTGGATTCGTCAGAATGTGTACTTTCTGAAAATATATGGTTTTCTGGGGTCTCTGTACTGTTAGGGGGGTCTAATGTCGCATAATACACACACCAGGTGCTTATATTGCAGCAGCCAGCGCGTCAGCCGTGAAAATGTATATACAGTATTGTCATTTGGGGGTCTCTGTGCGCCACATAGTTTGGTATATCTATGCATATTGGGCATCAAAGTGTTCAGTAGACCGCTGGCGTTCATATTTAGGATGTTTTATGCTGATAAGTTACGAAATGTGGGGCATATAATGGGGTAAAATTCAAGCTTTGTGACGATTTTCAGAAATTTGATAAAAAACGTTATGTTCAGCATTGCTTTGCAGTTTGGCAGTTTGTAGTAGAAACACTTATTTACCCATATTGGATTCGTCAGAATGTGTACTTTCTGAAAATATATGGTTTTCTGGGGTCTCTGTACTGTTAGGTGGTCTAATGTCGCATAATACACACACCGGGTGGTTATGTTGCAGCAGCCAGCGCGTCAGCCGTGAAAATGTCTATACATATTGTCATTTGGGGGTCTCTGTGCGCCACATAGTTTGGTATATCTATGCACATTGGGCATCAAACTATTTAGTAGACCCCTATGTTTATATTTAGGATGCTTTATGCTGGTAATGATACATGGACAATACGTAACTTCATTTTGGGGGCCTCTAAATGCCATATACTTTGGTAAACCTATGCACAGTGGGCATCAAACTGTTTGGAGGACCCCTGGCAATCACAATTTGGGTGCTTTTTTGTGATACGTAATGATACATGGGTGATATGATGCTGGATAGTTGAAGCATTGAGGCAATTTTCAGATATTTCACCAAAACCGACAACTTTGGGAAAGCCTTGCGACTCAGTAGTTTGGAGCAATAAGGCATGGGTACCCATTTTAGATTCTGTAGAATGTGTACTTTCCAAAAATGTATGGGTTTGGGGGGTAAACATATATTTCGGTGTTTTTACCCCACAAAAAATGCAGTTAATGTGTTGATCTTTCATTAGCTGAAGTTACCCACAGGACTATTTGTATGCACTAACTTCATTTTGAGGCCTCTAAATGCCAGATACTTTGGTAAACCTATGAACAATGGCCACCAAACTGTTCGGAGGAACCCTGGCAATCATATTTAGGGTGCTTTTTCTTGGTGCATAACGATACATGGGTGATATGGTGCTGAGAAGTTGAAGCTTTGAGGCAATTTTCAGATATTTCACCAAAACCGACAATTGTGGGAAAGCCTTGCGACTCAGTAGTTTGGAGCAGAAAGGCATGGGTACCCATTTTAGATTCGGTAGAATGTGTACTTTCCAAAACTATATGGGTTTTGGGGGGCAAACATATATTTCTGTGTTTTTACCCCGCAAAAATGCAGTCAATGTGTTGATTTTTCATTAGCTGAAGTTACCCACAGAACTGTTTGTATGCGCTAACTTCATTTTGGGGCCTCTAAATGCCAGATACTTTGGTAAACTTATGAACAATGGCCACCAAAATGTTCAGAGGAACCCTGGCAATCATATTTAGGGTGCTTTTTCTTAGTACGTAATGATACATGGGTGATATGGTGCTGGGAAGTTGAAGCTTTGAGGCAATTTTCAGATATTTCACCAAAACCGACAACTTTGGGAAAGCCTTGCGACTCAGTAGTTTGGAGCAGAAAGGCATGGGGACCCATTTTAGATTCGGTAGAATGTGTACTTTCCAAAAATATATGGGTTTTGGGGGTAAACATATATTTCTGTGTTTTTACCCCACAAAAATGCAGTCAATGTGTTGATTTTTCATTAGCTGAAGTTACCCACGGGACTGTTTGTATGCGCTAACTTCATTTTGGGGCCTCTAAATGCCAGATACTTTGGTAAACCTATGAACAATGGCCACCAAACTGTTTGGAGGAACCCTGGCAATCATATTTAGGGTGCTTTTTCTTGGTGCGTAACGATACATGGGTGATATGGTGCTGAGAAGTTGAAGCTTTGAGGCAATTTTCAGATATTTCACCAAAACCGACAATTGTGGGAAAGCCTTGCGACTCAGTAGTTTGGAGCAGAAAGGCATGGGTACCCATTTTAGATTCGGTAGAATGTGTACTTTCCAAAAATATATGGGCTTAGGGGGTAAACATATATTTCTGTGTTTTTACCCCACAAAAATGCAGTCAATGTGTTGATTTTTCATTAGCTGAAGTTACCCACGGGACTGTTTGTATGCGCTAACTTCATTTTGGGGCCTCTAAATGCCAGATACTTTGGTAAACCTATGAACAATGGCCACCAAACTGTTTGGAGGAACCCTGGCAATCATATTTAGGGTGCTTTTTCTTGGTGCGTAACGATACATGGGTGATATGGTGCTGAGAAGTTGAAGTTTTGAGGCAATTTTCAGATATTTCACCAAAACCGACAATTGTGGGAAAGCCTTGCGACTCAGTAGTTTGGAGCAGAAAGGCATGGGTACCCATTTTAGATTCGGTAGAATGTGTACTTTCCAAAAATATATGGGTTTGGGGGGTAAACATATATTTCTGTGTTTTTACCCCACAAAAATGCAGTCAATGTGTTTGATTTTTCATTAGCTGAAGTTACCCACGGGACTGTTTGTATGCGCTAACTTCATTTTGGGGCCTCTAAATGCCAGATACTTTGGTAAACCTATGAACAATGGCCACCAAAATGTTCAGAGGAACCCTGGCAATCATATTTAGGGTGCTTTTTCTTAGTACATAATGATACATGGGTGATATGGTGCTGGGAAGTTGAAGGTTTGAGGCAATTTTCACATATTTCACCAAAACCGACAATTTTGGGAAAGCCTTGCGACTCAGTAGTTTGGAGCAGAAAGGCATGGGTACCCATTTTAGATTCTGTAGAATGTGTACTTTCCAAAAATATATGGGTTTGGGGGGTAAACATATATTTCTGTGTTTTTACCCCACAAAAAATGCAGTCAATGTGTTGATTTCTCAGTAGCTGAAGTAAAGTCCTGATCAATTTGGATGTGCTAACTTCATATTGGTGTCTCTAAATGCCAGATACTTTGGTAAACCTATGCATAATGGGTGTCAAACTGTTCAGTGGACCCCTGGCAATCATATTTCAGGTGCTTTTTCTTGGTACCTAATATAGTTTGGGATATGCGGAGCAGCAAAATAAAACCTTTGCAATGATTTTTCAGAATTTTGAATTTTTTTTTGAAAAACCGCTATGTTCAGACAAGCTTTTATGTTTGGTAGTTGGGATTAGAGAGACATAGTTACCCATTTTGTAATCGGCAGAATGTGTACTTTTCAAAAATGTATGGTTTTCTGGGGTAAACCTACGGTTTCAGGAGTTTTTGCCTTGGAATCTAAAGCATGCCGTTTTCTGCCTTAGTGCTTTCAAAATTCGGCAATATACTGCCGGGAGTTTTTGAGGTACAGAAGTCCTAAATCTCCCTAAAACTATACATATCTGGTATTGGCACGTTCGAGAGACATAAGGCTTTCCAAATCAGTTGGATTTTCATCCGTAAAATGAAATATTTTTCTGGTATAAATTGATATACGATGAAAAATGGTAATTTTTCATTTTTTTTTGGTATTTAGCACTATAAATTTTTTTGCACAGGTGGAAATACATGAAAACTCAGGCAGATTTAGAAAGCTCAGTTTCTACCGAAAAAAACAATGTATAGTTTTCCTAGGTAAACTATAGGTTTCCCCTCAGAAAATGCCCCTAAAGTGAGAGAGCACAAAATGTTTCAAAAACGGCTGGCATTTCGCGTAACCAAAATGTGAAATTCTGCTGGCACTTAAAGGGTTAAAGAAAACTGTTCTTTCTTTGTACACAGCAATAATAAAAAATAAAAATAATGATCCTAAACAGAAAAAGGTAACAGTCCTTACATAGTTTGTTATTAAGCTATAAGATGTATGCTTTGAGAAGTCTATTCAAAGCTTTCTTCCTAAACAAAATACAAATGCTCTTTTGACTGCAAAGCATTTTTTTTCTTCTTAATTTTGTCTGATCACCATCAGGGAATTGGAGTTCTCTATGTAAACAGCTCTCAGCTAGTATTAAAGAATATCCTTTCTTAAAACAGGCTAAAACAACTGATAGAAATCAGTGAACTGCTGAAGAGTTCATTTAGCTGAAACATTTAATAACATTTTATTGATCAGCAGTACACCAATTTCACTCATTATGATGTCTTGTTGTATGGATTCAGTAAAGGTGCTCTCTCTTGGTGACGCATGCAGTTATTTAACTGAACCATAAAAGGTTAGCTTTCCTTTACAACTTTTATTTATAAAGCATGCAGACATTTGTTCCAGGTAACATATGTTTGAACGCTAGTTTAAGCTTCAGAAAGGTTATCTCATTTATAAACTACTCATCGATCAAAGTTCTAATAACCCCATATGACACATAGGTCTTCTAAAATAAACTTTATTGCTGGGTTAAACAAATATTTTTAAAAGCAAATGTTCTAATACACAAGGTAACTTGCCTTACTTTTGCTTTGCTATTTTGGCATTTCAGAGTTAGAGATACAGCAGGCATTGTGCTAGAAGCAAAAGCACATTCCAGTTTGACACATTAAGACATCAAACAAAAAGCAGTTGTATCTGAGTTTCATTACACACATTACCAATGAGTTGGTTGTGCCTATTACTGTGACTGTGGTGCAATGGACTGCTTGCAATAAACAAAGCTATTGAGCAGGCATTAGCCTACTGAACAGTTTCCCTCTTGCACAGTGTTCATGTGCTCACTCATTTTTGTGCCCACAAAATCATTTAAGGAGAGGGAAAATATAAAAACACAATCTGTCCACTTATTTTGTCCTGGCTTAAGCTTGCATGCAATTAACCAAAACGGCAAAATGATTTGGTGCAAATTGTTTTTGGTGACTTTCAGAGGATCCAGTTATGGCAAACGTCTAGCACCTTGTTTCTTTAATGGGACTTACGTTTTATATTATGACATTCTGCCACCAGCAATAGATTGAAATATACTGCCCAGTAACCCTCACATTTTGTTTCAATATTGGTGGTCAGTAAATGTTTCCTACTGTTTGGTTGCTATGGATTATTAGACTGAGCAAAATGTGCTCATTACACAATCTTAAACGATTTACTAAATTAAAAGTCAGGTAAAGCATAGAAATATAAAGAGACATAGTAAACATTAATGCAGAGATTTTAGTACAAGATGTCAACCAAAAAGCAACCTACAGATGAAGCCACTTGGATTTGTGAGTTAAATGCGTCATGACTCAGAGTTAATTGAAGAAACTGTGTTATCTAAAGTTATCTTAACTCATTTAATGCATTTAACCTTTTCATTAGCATACCAAAGCACCATTGTTCACAATGGTGAATGCTTTAATTAGATGGGATGTTGTGTCACAGTTTTCTGTGTTAAATGAGATAAATGGGATATCTGTGTTTAGTTATTCTGTGTCAAACAGACAAACCAAAGTGGCTGCATCTGTATGTTGTATTTTTTATGTATTCGGAAGAATAGGTATAATGGCCACGAGGAAAGATATAGACCAAACTTTGAAGCTGCTTTTACACATGTCCTATTTTGAAATGAAAGTCAGAAACTAGATTTACATTTCAGTTGCTCTTTCCTGTATTTGTTGGGAGATAAAAAGAAAGAACCTAACTATGGGTATTTTTAAACAGAAACATATTTTGTGCTGTACATGAACAGCATGTTCCCAGATAACATTATACAAAATTGGACAATTATGGTACTATAATGGCACTAATAAATGCTTATTATGCATATTATTTATTTTTCACCACATGTTATAGGACTCTTTGTTAAGGGGCTCAAACAGTGACAGTAAATATTCAATATTTGCTTGTTTAATTGATCATTTATGGTACTATCACTGTACTTGACACAAATGCCGGACAACAACTGCAGTCCATCATGCACTGAAAGCTGCGTATGTCCAGGATAAATGGTGCATCCAGTATTCAATCGCAATACGTTTATATTTCTGGAGACACCTGCCTACACCTTCTTATTCAAAATGTAGAATTTTTTCATGTGAACAAATAATGTACTATTATCACATAAACATACTGCCTGCATTATTTTTTAACCCTTCTTATGCCCTAGACTAGAGCAAGGACAAAAGATTCACAAACAATACTCAGTCTCCAAGAAAGCTCTACCCATGTTTACAGTTACAAAGGATTTTGTAATTTGTTCAAGCCTCTGTTGGGCATACATTTATCACACTTTCTCTATACTCCCCCACTTCTTCTTTCTCTCATTACCCATTCATCCAACTATTAATATCCACATAGACCATTGAGAACATTAATTTTCCTTGTTGGAACTGCCTATTTCTCAATGCTGCTTATGATGTCAGCAGACTTGCATATTTAGTGAGTCATATTACATAGTAAGTTAGGTTGAAAAAAGACACACGTCCATCAAGTTCAACCTTTTTACTTTTTTTACCTGCCTGCCAGTTGATCCAACGGAAGGCAAAAAAAAACATCTGAAGCCTCTCCAATTTGCCTCAGAGGGGGAAAAAATTCCTTCCTGACTCCAAAATGGCAATCGGACTAATCCCTGGATCAATTTGTACTATGAGCTATTTCCCATAACCCTGCATTCCCTCACTTGCTAAAAAGCCATCCAACCCCTTCTTAAAGCTATCTAATGTATCAGCCTGTACAACTGATTCAGGGAGAGCATTCCACATCCTCACTGTAAAAAACCCCTTCGGAAGAACCTCTTTTCTTCTTATCGGAACGGGTGACCTTGTGTCAGCTGGAAAGACACACTGGTAAATAAAGCATTAGAAAGATTATTATATGATCCCCTTATATATTTATACATAGTCATCATATCTCCCTTAAGCGCCTCTTCTCCAGTGTGAACATCCCCAATTTGGCCAGTCTTTCCTCATAGCTAAGATTTTCCATACCTTTTACCAGCTTAGTTGCCCTTCTCTGTACCCTCTCTAATACAATAATGTGCTGTTTGAGTGATGGAGACCAAAACTGTACGGCATATTCTAGATGGGGCCTTACCAGTGCTCTATAAAGTGGAAGAATGACCCCCTCTTCCCCTGAATCTATGCCCCTTTTAATACAGCTCAATACCTTATTTGCCCTTGATGCTGCTGACTGGCATTGCTTGCTACAGCCAAGTTTATCATCTACAATGACTCCAAGTTCCTTTTCCATAATGGATTTGCCTAGTGCAGTCCCATTAAGGGTATAATATCCTGTGTTAAATTCAATGGTAGATTCATGACCAGCACACTGGGCCTGCAAAATGTGTCTATCCAATATGTCTAGAATATTGCTGTGGGCTACTGTAAGTGATTAAAAAGATCAGAAACAATGTATGGGGGAGATAGTCATTCATACACTGCCAATGCAGTGGCTGCTTTAAAGAAAAGATATCAAAGTCATAAGCAAAGTGGACATTAGTTTACAAATTATTTTCTGCACAATCATTTAGGGGAAGTCAGAAGTATCTATAAAAGGGGGGATCCTTACCTGCATTTATTCTTTCTGGTCCACATGCTCCTGTTTCTGCTACTGGTTGGACATCTTCTGTGTGTATGACTAATAAGCTTTGCATGAAGGTGATGTGAACCCAATTTGTGTGGGATTGTGGGGGTGATTTTGTTTCCTATTTCATTTCTATTGATGTCAAACAAGGTCAATGTTGTATCTGGGTTTTTGGAAGGATTCTATAACCAGTCACAAATGAAGTGGCACTGCAATCCAATTATTTATCCACAATGACATTTGAAGTAACTACCAAATACTAAAGAGTTTTACATGTAATTTCATATTGACGCATGATACAGCTCCTTCATTTGAATTAGTAGACTAATTATAACAAGTAGGTGTGGTTACTACATCCCACTCTTACTTAAACAAAATACCACTAAGTAGTGCGCAAAACACTTTTCTCATCATCTCCTTTGAGTTCCGCTTATTACTTCTATCACTGCTCTATAATTTAATTATGTAAAAATGACATTGAAACAGATATGAGTGGCAAAACCTTGTCTACTGCTTATCAGCTCCTACAGGCTAACTACATTTTCTGTGCCAATTTATATGGAAGACTTGGATAAGAGTTATTTGTTCTTATCCCCTTTGTTATATTACTGCTGTGGAATATGTTGGTTCTCTTGTTACTTGTTAATATTACATGGCAAAATGATTATTTAGTTTACAGTTCTTAAGTAATCACAGTTATCACCAGGTCTAGTAACCTATATTTTGCTTTCTACAGTATAAGATGGCTACTTTCATACAAGTACATGCTGATCTGCTGCTATGGTTTAGTGTGCCTTGTACATATTTATTTATTTCTTCTTTGATTACATCCCCCCCATCAATAAAACCCAAAAAAAAATAACACTGTTCAACTGTACTTGTTATATATGAGCAGCACAGTGACACAAATGGTAACAGTGCTGGGGCCCTGTGTTTTATTTCTGACATGACACTATATGCAAGAAGTTTATATGTTCTCCACTGTATGAATGGGTTTAGTCGGAGTGCTTTGTTTTTCCTCCTGATTTCCAAACATGAACAGGATGGCTAATTGGCCCCCAATAATAGTGATTGCAGAGGGTGAATGTAATAGGGTTGTGAGATTTTAAGCTTGGAACGTGAGTGAATGTGGAAGACTTTAATATGTGAAATGACAATGCCATCATTTTGCAATTCAGGATAACAGTTTTTTTGATAATAGAACCAATGCCTGTATAAAAAATGAATAATAAAAACAAATAACCAATTGCCACTGCCAATTTAAATATACAGTCAGAGGCACCTGTTTCTGAAAACAATTTAAAAAAAAAAAAGAATCCACTAACCTGTATTAGTATAACTAGATTTCACAATAGTCTATTACTTTTTATAAACAGTTTATATGTGGGTTTCTTAGCCTAACCTTTTTTTGTTGATTTTAGGAAGTCACAGAGCCATTTACTAGCTTTTACAGGTCAAGTAGCTAAATATCTGTGACACTAGAATAACCTTCTGCTCTCCTCTATTTATTCTTGGAGGAAGGGAACCTAACCATAAATAGTGTTCACTGCAGTGGTACATTACAAGAGTGAACACATATTTGGGCACAACAGTTGGGGTTTCCCCCTGCATTAGGATTGCCATTTGTTTCCTACTAGTGATGGGCGAATTTGCGCGAAATTCGCGAAACGTTTTTGGCGCCAGCGCCCGTTTTTGGCGCCGGCGTCCGTTTTTTCGAAAAAATAATTTTTGACGCCGGCGAATTTTTGCCGCGAATTTTCGCGGGCGTTTCGCGAATTTATTCGCTGGCGGTGAAACGTGCAAATTCGCCGCGAATTCGCGCCTGGCGAATAAATTCGCCCATCACTATTTCCTACCTATTTCAATGACATCAAATATGACATTACTTTCATGAAGCTGCATGCATTTTTATGCCATAGTCATGTGATGCTCAGTGTATGTTCTAAAGTTCCAGATAACCACATACAAGAAATTACTGGGGCAAGCAATCACACTGAGATATGCAACAGATTGATTTGACTAACTGAAAAAAGGGGGGACAGGCATGAGGGGTGTAGAGGTGTCAAGAATGTGCTATGGTATTTTTTAGTGCTGCTTTTTTACAGGGAAGATTCTCCTTACTGTGTGTATGGGGACTGTATGCTGATAAAATTAAAAATAAAAAAGGAAAGGGTACTGGAAAAGTGGTTTGAGGATTTAAGACAACAATGGGTATAAGAAGGCATGGACATACATGTGTCAAAGTACACATCTTAACAGTGCCCAGTCTCGTTCAACCATTAACGAACAAGTAATACTTTTACCTATAATTCCTCTAATAAGAAGAAGAGTGTCTTATGATCAAAGTTATATTTGATTCATAAAGGAATGGCTACATCCTAGCTGTATTTAGAACAAAAAGTCTTCACATTCGTTGAGTCTAATATTTTGATGTTAATGGCAAAATTCATTAAGCTTTGAAAGGGTATTTATAATAATATTTTTTTAAATCTACTTAAATACTGAACACATCAGGTAATAAAATTTGAAAACGGTTCTTTTAATGCTGTCATAATAAGCAGCTCTGGGCAATTCATTAAGGCTTACCTCAAATATGATTAGCACGTAAACACCTGCTAAGATGACAGCTGCAATTGTTACTCGAGTCTCTATGCTTGCACTGAGGTACTGATGAGATAAAGACAATGGGACAAGCTGGGTCCCCTGTAGGAATACTTGAATGTTGACTGAAATCATATCACTGTGAAAAAGGTAGAAAACACTGCAGAATTTTACGTTTTGGTAACTTAAGGATAAATATTTTTACAAATAAGAAGTAAAAACAATTAATGGGAATATGAAACGGTGTTACTTATAAGACAGTAGGTCACATTCACTTACAGAGCCACAGTGAGCAAATCATTTTGAGCGCAATCACCATGTATTTCCTCTACCATACAATTTTTTCCTAGAAATCTGGCATCACTGCAGACACAAATAGGCAACTGTCTTGAAGCAACTGCACTACGCCTACTGAAATTGCATCCAGTTCACCAAAGTGGACCTAACTGCTTGTGAACATCACAAATTAGGCACAGTTGCTCCAAATATTTTCGAAGACTTTCCGACAGTTGTTTGTCATGCAAGTGATGTGCATCTCTGATTCTGTTGGAGCAACTGAACTGCACCAATTGCCAAAAGGGCACTGAAGGAACCCTGGTGCTACCGTCTGGTCCCAGGGCTGTGAAAAAGGCACAGACTTGGGTGGCAGGATTCTAGGGTGACATATCACTACTGGATGCTTTGCTGTCAGGTCTGAGGGGCAGGTGTTTAGGGCAGAGGGGGTGATGTTGTTGTACTAGGGGCACCCCACTATGAAATACACACCTGTCTGTCCCTTTTGTGTGTCTGAGAGGGGAAAATAAATAACAGACTTTCATAGATTGTGAAGCTGCCGAATTAAGTAACTTTGCTTGTAAACAGTCAAATGGCTTCAATAGGAGATACTGAAAGAGGACAACTAAAGCTACTTAGTTATGCTTTGTAGGACAGCCACAAGCAGCATCTGCACATCTCCACAAAAGGTCAATACACTATATCTATCTGTATATACAAACAACAAAATTATTTTCTGTCCAACTGACCTGTCCAGTATTTCAAATGTTTTTTCTTTTATAATATGTTCCTTTCTTCTTGAGCTCAAAGGCAGTGTCCAGTTGTAGGTAACCTGCAAGATATTGATAGAAATAATTTGTGTGTGAGTTCATTAGTATGATTCTTTATCTTATTACAATGACACATATACTGTACACGAGAAATAAGCAAAATGTCTCAAAAATTCAAGATGGATGCTTTCTTGAATGTAAAAATGCTGTCCTTATATAAAAGCCTCTTATGGAAGCTGAAAAGGGCTAATTAATCAAAGTTTGCGGACCATCAATTTAAATAATACCTCTTGCATGGCTTTTGAGTTTTTTGCATCCTCATCTGTACTTGTAAAGCCTTTGCTTACATTCATCTCTATACAGAGAAAAGTTATTAAGCTGAAGTGTATCAGATAAGCTAGGGAAAAGCTAAATTAATTTATAGACACAAAAAAGTGCAAGCTTTCAAAATTATTCTGAGCCCCGGTCACTTTTTCTTAGTCTGACTAATAGGAATAAGTGAATCTGGAAAAATGATGAAGCCGCCTATCAGTGTACATGCTTAAAGAGAATACCACTCAACTGCCATGATCATGAACTGAATGTATGAAGGCACCAGCATTACATCCTCCCTGTGCATTTATCTTAATTCACTTGTGCCTGTTCATCAGTGGTGAAAAAAATCTTAATATTTGGATAACCAACCAAATCTGAACTATAATTTTCATAATATTTTAGAAAGATAATTGCATCATAAATATTGTTGTACCATTAGTGTTAAAGTGCAAGCAGAGAGGTTCTTGATTAGAGTCTTAGCCCAGACTGGTTTATTGGGATTTAATACTGTGGTGCAAGTTTTTCCAGTCAGCATATTCAGAGTGCTGACTGTAATACTCAGTGGGTGAGTTTTAGCGTTTAGGGTATTCCGTGATCGTTTTCATTTTAGTAAGGAAACTAGGTTTCCTTCCCAGTATTCTTTCAGAAGGTCTCCTTACCTAAAATGCTTTTCATGTGTCTCTACTTTCCTGACTCCATACATATTTAATCAAAAAACTGTACTACACTGATGGTTCTCAATGAGGAGAAACTGGCCTGTAGTTGGGATCTATTCAGCAGCTGTCCTGGCTGTGAAATACATGGAAAGCCATAGTTTACCACTGAATAGTGCTATAGATAAAATGTACATAGACATTGGTTTATAGAATCTTTCTGTACAGACTACAGACACCACCCGATAGTGTTATGGGTAGTATTTCATATTAATGACCTCTTTTGCCTACACATGCCTCCACTGAGGTGACATAAGTCCCTTAGGCAACTAGGCTACAATTTCAAATGAGTTATTGGAAAGGTGATATCATACTAGAAGAGGGCAATGACATTTAAAAACAGTAATAATTAAGGTTTAGCTAAGACTGAAGACTAAGTAAGTCATGCTTTCATGTTACCCCATGTGAACAAATCATGATGATGATATTTAAGTGGCAAATTTTTAACATATCAATCTGAGAGATACAAAGTAATAATGGGGTAATAGAGGCCTGTTACTTCAACTCTTTTTAGATTAAAGCTTAATGTTCCTGCAACAAAATCTAAATCATGTGCAGGTAACCAAAAGCAAACCAGTGGCTATAGACTGCCAATGCTAGCTAGTGAATGGGGAGTTGTTATAAGCCGTTGTAAAATTGCCATTGCTGGAGCATAAAAGGCTGTATAACCTTGATATAGTTATGATACAATTCTTTACAATATAGTAACCAATAACCCCTTTCCTCTTATAAATACATCCCATAGTGTTTTAACAGTAACCTGTGAAGATTGTCTTCTCCTTGAAATAGGATCCTCATTTTGTGTTATCTGTACAAGAATATATTCAATCATTTCTTGGATCAAGCAGATCACCTGTAAATGGCCCATCAAGCTGAAGCTTTAAAAGGGCAGCATTTCGAAAATTGGTGAGATTTCCAGCTTATGAGCCAATAAGTTAAGGATTAATTAATTGATATCGTTTAGTGAGTGCAACACGCGTTTCAGAAAAAGAATCTTACTAAGCTATTGTAGAGTGTGGAATATTTGAGGAAGGGATCTACCACAGAAATCTTGTGCTTTTCAACACATAAAACACATATAAGTGGAGGCCCACTTTTTCCGAATACTGTATGCCTCTGTCAAGTTCCCTTAAATAGTTGCAGTGTGCAAATGGGGGCTTGTTTTTAGTGTTGCTCTACCAGAACTTTTGGTATGCTATTATAGAAATAGTGTATCACTACTGCCAATTCTTGACAAAAGCCTGCAGTCTATAGAGTTGTCTGTGCAGGATTTCAGGTCTTGCAGCCCATTGCTTTATGTTGTACTGTATAAGTGGCATGCACACTTCTGTGAATGTTACAGATGTTTTTTTCCGTTTAAATGTTTTTATTGAGTTTTTCCAATAAAGCATACAGGACAATGTAGCAGAAACATAACAGCCAAATAATGCACCTACAAACAAGATTTAAAAAGTAAGATACAAAGTAAAAGAAACTGAGTGCAACTGTGAAACTGTAGCCAGAACATTACTGAAATTAAAGAGAACTGGTTTTTTTTTTTTTACAAATTAGAAAATGAAATTGACTGTCCTTTTGACAGTTGGTCAGTTTTCAGATGCAAATTTTGCATTTTTCTCATCATGTGTGGTAGAGCAATATTATTCTTTCTATTCAAAAAATCACTTTTCAAAAATCTTCAATAAATGCATTCAGAACATAAAAATAACACCTGAAATTGTGTATTATACATATTTAGAATACTCATTGCAGCCAGCTATTATTTCATCATTTTATTTCCTAAAGGTTGATAGTTCTTAGAAAATATTTACTTCTATGTTTTAAAGGGAACACACTATTAGGATGCAAGAGTACATACATAGAAATAATTATCAGTGCAATCCAGGGTTTTCCCTAGTCTATTAAATTATTTCCCTTCATATATATAATATAAGACTGTGCACCTACTGTAGACAGAGTAGATATGGTGCAGTATAGACATACAATGGAATATATCAATGCTTGTTTGCTATAGGTTACTGCACTAGTGAAAATGTGGCCATTGTTAGCAAACAAGCCTAATTGTATTATATGTTATAAGGTCAATAAAAAGGTTGATTGATGATGAGAAGTGTCTGATCACTTATAGTTTCAGTTGAAATAAAAACATAAGTAGATTCCAATATTTAAATGTTGCTTAGGTGGGTAAAGTAATTTATTATATTGAATATCATTATCAAAAGAGAAGGGGAAGCAGCACATAAATCTACATAAAACTGCACCTATGGAAATTAAAAGGAAATTGAAGGGACAAAATATAAACAGAAAAAACGACTGACCAAAAGCAAGATTCTTCACATATTACTCTAAACGAACTTTTTACAACACCTTTGTACATGCGAGGATTAGGAAATAGATGAACACATGTTCCCCAACTCCACTCTCAGCTAGATTGTTTTTTGGATCCAAATCTCCTTTTTTTGAGATGTTGTATAATGAAACTGGTTTCGTTGGTGACAGGAGAGTGTCAAGTTCCATGCAGAGATGGATGACCAATTATTAAAGGGGTATGTTTTGTTTGGGGTTAACCATTGCTGGGAGTGGCCAATGAGAGAGACAGTTGTGCGTTATACATGTTTTGCTGGGCCGGATTAAAATCACATCCCTATATTGTTATTCAAAAGGCACAAAGTTTTTTTTCTTGTCTTTCTGCTCCCATTCTGAGCTCTGGTTACATCCCATGGAGCTTAGGCATCCTGTGATTTTATTAACTGCTCCCTGCTGTTTATGTTTTTTCATTAAACGAAAGATGTAGTTTTGCTGAAAGATTTCCAATCATTGTTCCCCTAATCTCTAACTTGAAGGCTGTCTCTGTATTGCAGAGGGATTTAACTGTGCTTATTAAACATGCTGGCCATCTTTACATGTCATGGCTGATGTAAGATCAATACTGCAACTGAAAGAGTTTACTATTAGGCATAAGTGAAATACATCCTTATAGCGATCTCACTGTAATTCCACTAGATGCCGAGTTATAAACAGGAGTGATTCTGGGAAATGCACAAGTCAAACCTTAGATTTTACCAATAGACACTACTTTAAAAGATAAATGTTTATCAGTTGACAACAATAACTTTAAGGCAGTAAATAATGTAATTTTTGAAAAAATATATTAAGCAATGTTAGTGCAGAAAATGTAACTGTTATAAACCCAGACACCAAGATAGAAAGCAAAAAGCATCATCAGTGTGTCTGTGAAGTAGCAGCATGATATTCTATGCTATCACAACAGATATTTATTGATACCGATTAACATGAATTGGGAACAAAATCCTTCACTTATGAACATATGTTAGCAAATCAAAACCATTACAGTAGTTAAACCCCAACATAAATGTAGCATTATGCAAGAATGTGTACACTTATACTTGTAGAAAAGGGCAGGACTTGACGGACGATTCTGCCGCGATCCGACGCGCTGCACAAAAATGCAGGCGTCACGTTGGATGCAACGGAAATAAGGTAAGTAATGCTATTGTCGGTTACAGCGACAATAGCATTACTTACCTTATTTCCGTTGCAACCGACGTGACGCCTGCATTTTTGCGCAGCGCGTCTGATTGCAGCTGAATCGTCCGTGGAGTCCTGCCCTAAGGAAATAGGTTTTCTGAATATTTTCTATTGGAGAAGTCAGAGGGAAAGTCAAAATAGGTCAAAGCATCTTGTGCAAGAGGCTGAACTTCATTTACCCACTTTGAAGACATCCACCTGTGTTACTGCTCTCTTTCCTTAATTAGGTCACACCAGTCAGACCAATATAGTACTTAAATGGAGAATAGGATGGAGCACACGAATCAGCAGACTCTGCTGCAAAACATTTATTGATCACAACATGTTTCGGATCGACATGAATCCTTTTTCAAGTGTGCACTTAAAAAAGGATCCATGTCGATCCGAAACATCGACATGGATCCTTTTGACCACTAAGGGCTGTGAGAATTCCCCGTTCCTAATCTGCCTGTGCTGCTGGAAAGATAATGTATCAAAAAATATGCTGAGGCCGAAGAATGTAATATTTGACCCAACAAGGTGAAAACAAGGTAAAATATAATAATAATCAGACTAATTGTAAGCAATAAAATGCAACTCTGAACACTCATGAACCAGACAGAATATAAAAGAATCAATTAGCTGATCCATTTAGTTGTGCTCAGATCTGCATCTCAAATGCACGTCAAGAAAACGCTTGTGCGCAAGAGCCCTTAAGGCCGCTAAATACATAAGCCAATTGATTCCATTAAATTATTTTTTACACTTGACATGCGTTCCAAAAACAATAGAACAAAGGGTGGCATTTTTACAAAAACACAAAAGGAGACAAATTTATCAAAATTTTAATTTATCTAATGTTTTTCTACTTCCAATAAACTGTAATTTAAAAATCCAAATATAAAAATTTAATAAAATCAAGAAAAATTCAGTGAATACCTTAAATTTGTACTCTATAAAAGATTTTCAATAAGTCAAAATATTTGGAAAACTTGCATTGTAAAAACTCATAGCTATTGACAGCTCCAGTGACTTTCACATGAACTCAGCAGCTTTTAGATGCCGAACTTTCACATTCAAATTTTTCATATTTTTTGAGGTTGATAAATATCAAAAAAATCAAAACCAAATAAACATTAAATAAACCAAATAAGCTGGTTTTACTTATAATAAGGATTGGATTTATCTTAGTTAGGCTCAAGTACAAGGTACTGTGGTTACAATGGAGTCTATGGGATACAGCTGTTCCATAATTCAGAGCTTTCTGGATAACAGATCCTGTACCTATATATGCCTTCAAGTGCATGCTCAGCATGCCTTTGTAAATGCATAAAAAACACCCGTTTTTAAGATCTCTCATTTCAAAGTAAGATTAAGCTGTATAGACACAGCACAGAGCATATATTCATTTTTTATTCCATATTTTCCAATATTTTTTCACTTTCCCCATTGTTTTCTACATATATCTCTTCTATTTGTTTTCTCATTTATGCCCCCCTTCCTTTTCTTCCAGCCCTGTTCTCTCTTCTGCTCTCCTTACCCTTTTTTTATATATTTTCTGTGTTTAACGTATTTTCTTAAATGAGAAGGAAAAGTGTTTTTAATTGGGGGTGCCAAAAGTTAGGCACCCCCAAATGATTGTATCTACTTACCCGACACCCCGGGCCAGTGCTCCTATCAGGAGAAAACTGCACCGGCCTGGGGTTCTTCCAGCAAGCACCACAGAGCGATCTGTTTCCTGCTTTTTTATTCAAATTTTCAGGGGCAGACACATCCACAGTAGAACAAAATATGCGGCTTTTTCTCTATACTGCACATATGAAGAAAGAAGAAATCGGAAGACAATTCTCCATGGTGCTCGCTGGAATAACCCTTGGCCAGTGCTGTTATCTGCCGATAGGAGCACTGGTTCTACTTCTGGCACTCCTTTTAACTCCCTTTCTTAAAATGGTAGTTTACTTTAAAGGGATACTGTCATGGGAAAAAAAAAATTTTTCAAAATGCATCAGTTAATAGTGCTGCTCCAGCAGAATTCTGCACTGCAATCCATTTCTCAAAAGAGCAAACAGATTTTTTTTATATTCAATTTTGAAATCTGACATGGGGCTAGACATTTTGTCAGTTTCCCAGCTGCCCCAAGTCATGTCAGTTTCCCGAATGTATTCATCGGTGGCGAATCGTGGGAATTTTCCGCAAATTTGCGCCTGCGGAATAAATTCACCCATCACTACAAAGCACCAGGAGCAATGGATATTTAGTGGGAGCAATTACCTATAAGGACTGTTATGACTGTAGAAGTATCATTCACTGATTAGTTTATAATTATCTATATTTAAGTACACTACACATTTAGTTAAATATCCACTTTAATAATTTGCATTACACACATTTCTATTTTACACCAGCCTTTACTTGGCAAACATGAGAGACTTCAAAAAGAAAATTCTAAATCTTCTTTTTGTTCTTCAATTTAAGCAGTGTAATTTGAGATCTTGAAGGAGCAATACTTCTGAAACAAGTAATTTTCTACTTTAAGATTAATCTCATACTGTAATAGAATGAACCTTTCACTTCTTATAATAGTATATCCATTAGGCTTCACCTCAAACTGCATTCAAATTCAAAATTAAATGAAATAACACAAAGTAAAGGATACAAAAGCTTTCCATAGATGACAGGGCCAACATCTGCCTAGGGCTGCTTTGATCAGAAGATGTGCTAAATAAAATCTGCAATGATTTGATAAATATATGATGAATTATGTATGCACAGAACATTCATCTAACAATCATTACAGTAATAACAGTCTGGACCTTTCCCCTACTTGTTCGCAAAGCAGCATGGGTATGTATAAAGCAGTTCTGTGTTGCAACAAATTTGACAGATGAGAGAGTAATATAAGATAACACTTCTTTATACGGGTCAAGTGTGCCCATTGTTAGCAGGGAATTCTGATTAATTGTTTTACAAACTAAAATACTAACAGGATTTTTGTGATACATTTTTTAACAAATTATATTTTTAGTCTTTTTCTAACTACATGTTGTGGCTGATTTGTGGAGGGGCGTGCAAGAGCAGCTTTTAGCTGTTGCTGCATTATGGTGTACTTTAAAAGGATTTGGTGAGATAAAAGGTAGGATATTCTTGATTTACTCTGGTGACTGCGGGCAGTAGATATTCTTCAGAGCCACTATAACATACTTCTATGTCTTGCGATAAAATATAACAGAAGATGTCTGTAAGAGTCACGTCTCGGGTGAATGTCTCACAAGTAGGACAGACACACAAGGACATCAAATGAAATTGCTATTTCAGATGTTTTCAGATGTTTTCATCCACTTTAAACCTTAAAGTCAGCTTGGCAAGTTACACAAAAAAGAGCTCACATGTACAAACTTTACATTTTTTAAAGGGGAATTGTACACTTATAATGTTATTTCTGCATTTTTTTCTGTTGGCTGCAGTCTTCACATACAGTAGATGGGACAATCATTCTGAGCATTTCACCAAGTCACAGAAAACAGAGAAAAAAGGATGACTTCCCATCTGTCATGTAATACACGCTGGAAATACTTCTGTGCTACATCTATTAGAAACTGAGGCATGGACTTACCACCTATGTTAAAAAGAACAGTGGAACAGTGTGGAACACACTGTTCTGGCTATTTGAACAGAAACTGTAAGTCACGATTACTTTGGTTACACTGTTATAAGTTACTTCTCTCTTAAAAATTCTGTTGTGAATTAAAAAAAAAAAAACAGACTGATTTCTGTTTAAAGTTACCTAGATGTTGCTGCTTTTCTAACATTTGAGAAGGCGACTTGGAGCAGACTAGCATATAAATGTTTTTTTTCCTTATTTTTTTCTTCTTAATCAAATTGTTCAATAAAACAAATCATGTGAGTGGTTCAATCCATCATTCTTGAAAGAAAAAAAAGTTTTTTTCTGCAATGCTGTAAATCATATGGGCAGCCATGGATCCAAATATGACGGCAGCACTTTACAGTCTCTTTCACCCCCAAGGGGAAGGAAATTATCCAAACTCGATTTGAATTTTTTTTAAAAAAAAATCTAATTTGATTTTCAAGATTTATCATACTCTGGCCCTTTAGAATTCAAAATCGACTATTTACTCCCTAAAACCTGGCGAATTACTGTTTAAGTCAATGGGAGAGGTCCAGGGATCAATTTGGAGATGTTTGCATGCTTCCTGACATTCGGGGTTTTTTTTGAGTAAAAACTCGATCGAGTTTTAATAATTCTATTTTATTAACTCATTTAGCCAAGTCGAATTTCGAATTCATTCAAACTTAAGGGAGTTAAAAAAAACTCAACATGAATTCTAAATTCGACCCTTGATAAATGAGCCTCCCAGTGTGATTTGCAGAGGACTGAACCTGCAACCACATGGAAGGAAATTAGTAATGGACATTAGTGCTATGGGATAAAGTTGTCACAGCCGGCATCCGATACCAGAACAAATGCCAAGCACCCTGGTCTCGGCTCGGCTTCACCAGTAGTGTGACCACCGTTGGGCTTCGGGAGGAGCCCTCAGCTTACTTGGGTGCCATCTGGACTTAACGAGGGGTGCAAGGCGAGATGTTCTGGCTGGCAAAGGGGCACGGCTGTTTAGCAGAGTCTTTAGGCCGAAGGTCACGGTACAAAATGACAAGGCAAGCGGATGGTCAGACAGGCTGGATCGAGGCAGGCGGATAACAGAATCGTCAGGAAGGCAAAGGGTCAAAACCAGGGGATCAATCAGATGGGTTGAGGCAGAATCGGAGTCAAATAACAGGCAGAGGTCAAACCGGAATGTCAAACAGGAGGATTTAAGCAGAGTCAAGGTCGGTTTCAGGCAAGGGTCAGGTTCCAGAGATTAGAATAGTCAAACAGGCAGGCAAAGGGTCAAAACAGATAATCAGGAACAGATTCTCACAGAATAGCAACAGCTAAAGCACCAGGAACAAATCCTATCACGGGCAATCTACAATTACAAACTGTCCCTTTAAATACATTCAAAACTCGCGCCTTTAAGACGCGGACAGAAGCGGTGCGTGCGCCCTAGGCGCAGAAGATCGCTGCGGGCGTCCCCGCTTGGAGTGCGACGAGCGTCCCTGTCGAACTCCACAACCCCTACCGGGGTAAGTTATTACAAAAGTGGTTAGTTAAAACTAAAAGGGTTATCTATCAAAGGTTGAATTTTGAATTTACGTGAATTTTTTTACTCTAATAAAATTGATTGTACTCAACTCGAATGGGAGATTATTTATGAAAAATCTCGAATGTCTAATATTTGAAGTCCCGACCCAAAATTTGAATTTGAATTTGGAAAAGTTTTCCTCTGAAGTTCATTGACTTGTAAATGAACTCGGCAAGTTTTAGGTGGCGAATATTTAAACAGATTTTTTTATATTCAATTTTGAAATCTGACATTAGGCTAGACATATTGTCAATTTCCCAGCTGCTCCGAATCATGTGACTTGTGCTCTGATAAACTTCAATCACTCTTTACTGCTGTACTGCAAGTTGGAGTGATATCACCCACCTCCCTTCCCCCCCCCAGCAGCCAAACAAAAGAACAATGGGAAGGTAACCAGATAACAACTCCCTAACACAAGATAACAGCTGCCTAGTAGATCTAAGAACAACACTCAATAGTAAAAACCCATGTCCCACTGAGACTCTTTCCGTTACTTTGAGAAGGAAAAACAGCAGCCTGCCAGAAAGCATTTCTCTCCTAAAGTGCAGGCACAAGTCACATGACATGGGGCAGCTGGGAAATTGACAAAATGTCTAGCCCCATGTCATATTTCAAAATTGAATATAAAAAAATCTGTTTGCTCTTTTGAGAAATGGATTTCAGTGCAGAATTCTGCTGGAGTAGCACTATTAACTGATGCGTTTTGAAAAAAGCATTTTTTTCTGATGACAGAATCCCTTTATAAATCTGCCCATAAAAGGCTTCAGATCTGCCAGAGCTAAATCACATCTGCTGGTGGTGAATTCCTATAGGTACTATCATTTCTCCATATCAGAAATTGCTCTTCTTAGTTCAGCAACTGTAATAACTTTTATTAAGATTTGGCATGAAGAAAAATTAAATTAAAGCTTTCCAAAACTTCAGATGTGTCATAGTTTAACTCTGAATCTCTTACAGTAGCCCATTCTTAAATTTAATTATATGGTAAATTAATATAAAACATTTATACAGAATGTTGCTACACGCTTTATTTCGCGGGTTATCATTTACAAATCTTAGATTAACCGAAGAGTGGTCCAATTACGACAGGGCATTTTAAAAAGAATTGTATTTTAAACAAGGCACCAAGGAAGTTTTAAAATGAAGAAAAATGCAGCATGATTAAATGAAAGCAGCCAGCAGATTAAATGTCAGCTCTAATTTCAAAGCTACAGTTTCAAACATAAGGAGCACCTCCAGTTTAAGTACAATATTTTCCCATGACATACTCACAGAACAGGTCACCACAATAATGAAAAGTCCTGCAATTTTCAGATTTTTTAGGAAGCACCTTAAAGAGAAAAAGGGAAGGAAACCAATCAATAAACCACACATTTGTCTGTCTGAAAAAACAAACTTTCCTTTTCTCTATGCTGAGCAAACATTAAGCAGGATAATCTATCCAAAGTATTGATTTCCCTCCGTTTCTCTGTGTTTATGTTCCATGATGACCAGTAATGGTTTCAATAATTGTTTATTCAAGATCCTTCTGTTTGTTTCAAAAACAAAATGTTTCAGTTAATAGTGCTGCTCCAGCAGAATCCTGCACTGAAATCCGTTTCTCAAAAGAGCAAACAGATTTTTTTTATGTAATTTTGAAATCTGACATGGGGCTAGACATATTGTCAATTTCCCAGCTGCCCCCAGTCATATGACTTGTGCTCTGATAAACTTCAATCACTCTTTACTGCTGTACTGCAAGTTGGAGTGATATCACCCTTCTCCCTACCCCCCCCCCCAGTTTACCAACAGAACAATGGGAAGGTAACCAGATAGCAGGAATTACATTTTATATGATAGAATGAATTATTTGCAGTGTATTGATCATCTGAATTTAAATTATTTGTATGATCAATTCTAAAGGCATATGTGCTTACAGAGGCGTATGTTGCTCTCTCAGTATACTGCTCATGATACAAAAACATTCTGGTTTTAATATTTTATTGATAGAAAGTTAATGTATTTTAGCTGCTGTGTTTTCTTTGGGAATACTTTCAGTTGATTACTTATCAGAGGGAGGTGCAGCACTTAATGTGTAATTTTACTAATTTTCGTTTTCACGAAATGGTGGCGAAAATTCAGCGAGGAAAATTCATTGTGACAAAATTATTTTGCAGCCCATTGACTTCAATGTGTTCCGTGAATTTTTTGCCGTTTTGCTAATTTTTCTGGCGTTTCGCAAAAATTTTTAGGCAAATCGAAACAGGACAGATTTGCCCATCGCCATTGCTCATAGGCAGTAACCCACAGCAGTCAATCAGTGATTCGCTTTTTTCAGCCTGATGCAAGTAGAACATTGAAAGCAAACAATTTATTTGTTGTAAAAGGTTATTGATTAGGTATAAATATACTCTATGTTTATAAATGAGCTGAGAAAATCCTAAGAAAAAAACGCAGTGCCTGCATAGAGTTTTATGGCTCGGAATTATAAGGTTGTAACTGTGCCATTAAACCAATAGTTATAGTTGTATAAACTGGCCACAGGGACACAAATAATTTATTTGAACCACCCTTTCCACAACCCCTAACTGAGGGTTAAAGTTTTTCATTTGCAGCTAACAGCAATGCAACTGAAGTAGCATGAGGAATAGGATTTCCAGAAGGTTTTCTTGCAAAACAGGAGGTACAAAAACTCTGGGATAGTGGCAGATTAGAAGTTGTGCAAAGATCTGGAATGTTAAAGGTCATGCTTGCTTCCATTTCACCACATGCAAATATTAGTGCTCAGAGATTATAAATGTTAGATGGGGGTTCATTTGAATGGATGTAGTACAGGAGATGTTTTAGAGTAGATGATGATACTGAAAAACGTTGGACAGAGTGGACTCAAAAGTTATTTGGGGCATCTGAATGGGTAAGGATTTATAACTATAGAAGAGCAAATTAAAAATCTGTTGCACTAAACCATGACCAGTAATTCAGAAATCCTGTTTTGCATACAAATCACATTCAATTTAGAGATTTATTTTTTAATCTAAAAGATAGGGATTGTAGGGAGTGAAGTAGCAGTAAAAGAGCATGTAAGCTTGCAGAAATGGAAAAGTGAAATACCCTATAAAGTTCTTGCAGGAAGCTAGGTTCAAAACCATAAATTAAAGTATGAGACTAAAGTTTGGATTTTAGAGATATTCTAAAAGTTAATCATTCATAATATGTATGATTTCAGAATTAAAGAATTTCAAACTTACTTATTTAAATGGAAGGGCATAGTTTAAAGTATCCAAGTGACAGCAGGGATAGCTGCAGGAGTGCAGATTGATGGCGTCAATAGTCATTGTGGAGAGTAAAATTAGAAAATAATGAATTCTACTTAAAATGAGATTAGAGGAAGAATTACATTTACAATTACAATTACAACAGTAGAGGCAAATTCAAGGAAAACAGAATGATGGCTATGTGACCCAATATTTAGCAGTGACTGCAAATACTCAGAATATACAGGTATCTAAACACTCAACCAAAATAAGAACTATAAATATAAATTTTTATTGAAAAAGGTAAAAAACTAATGCTTTCATTAACTGCTACTACGGTGGTCTATTAATACATAATAATAATTTTAGAATAGTATTCTACTGCTGTGGATCTCCCCATCTCCAAATTACACTTCTACACCATGTTAGACAGCCTCTGTCCACCTTTTATTTAATTAAATAGAATGGGAAACACCCAAGTAAAAGTGTGAGCATCTTTAGGCAGAACAATACCCGGACCAGCATTCCCAGCATTTCTTTTTCAACTCAATGAGAGTAATATTGCGATTAAGGTTTTTTTTTTTTTTGTTTGTTTGCCTTTTTTAATGGAGGAAACATGCCAGACTAAAAAGATCCCCATGTGACATTAGCCAAAAACTTTCTACCTGCACCCCTTAACTCTCCAATGAAGGCCCCCTAAATAACGCAAGAGAGATGATTTTCTAATGGAATATAGTGCAGTCTACTCATTTACAGAATCTAACATAGGCAGATGATAAATTAATTAAAATGTTTGTATGTGGAATCAGAAATGATGAACAAACATTGCTTTCAAATACAGTTTCATTTGCAAATACCCTAAAGCTAAGGGGTTTGTGTGTGATCCCCTTCAATAAAAGGCATCAGGTCAAATAGTTTTATCTAAATAATGTAGAAAATGTAATTTTATATATAACTATACCTTAACTTGGAAAAATCTAGTTTTTCTTGAAGGTTGTCTAAAAGTTCATATTTCTCAATAGATACTGATCTGGAAAGGCTGCCAACTTCACTTCCGAGACGGCACCTTTGCTCAAATTCAGATGAGCTGTTCTCCAATGACTCAACGCCAAAATAGAAATTCTGGTCTGTTTACAGCTTTGCATTGTGACCTGGGGCAAATAACACCAATAATTTTTGAGATCTTGATTTTGATGCTAAAATAAATCACTTTGATTAGAATAGACAGTTCTATTCTGTTTCCTTCTCAAGACCTTCATGGAATATCCACCTCTACTCATAACATAAGAGGAAATCAAATAGAAATAAATGTTGGCTGCCACAAATTCTACAATTCTTGCATTAAATACCTGACTTTCCGTGCTGTAGATAAAATGTTTCTACCCAAGGGTTCTGAAAAAATTAATTTGCCTTGCATGTAGAGGATTAGAAGGGGAATTGCAACATTTTTACAATTACTATTGTACTTATTATACACAGTTTTGTTTTTTCTTAACTAAAGCATATCCATTTATAAACATTCAAAAGATAAATCATCCTTTATCTTGCCCTGCTGGTAGAACAATCAAAATGTCTTATGCTGCTGGCAGTAATTCTCCATAAAAAATGCAGTGTTAATGGCAGATCATGGAGCATTAGAAGGAAAATCTCCTACTGAGCTGCCTGATAAGTGTGTGTTCTGCACTTACAAGTTTGACTTACCAGACACAGCCCTTAAAAACATTGTCCTTGTGAACATGATAATAATTAATAATATATGTATAAACAGGTGTTTTAAAGAGTTAATTGCATAACAGAAATTGATTCAATAGGCAAAACATTTGTTAGTTGCTGGCAATAAACATCCATCTACTGAAATAGCAGCATTCACTACTGTGTGGAAAACTATTTTATAAGGTAAAATACAGCTTTATTTGAACTATGCAAAGTTTGAGCTTTCATTTGCAATGAGAATCTCACCAGGTGTAAAAGTGCTAATTAAAAAAAATTGTACTCCAAACAAAATGATCTATTTTATCCATCTGGAACTGTTAGCAAAGCTAAATATGTAATGATGCCTGTCAAGCATTTTCAGTTTTATACCCAATTATTTTCTCTCGTTAATGTTATCTTCCCTGATATTCCAAATCAGAGCTTTCAGTTTTCCTTTATAAATTTAGTTTTCAGCTCTTTTCCCTTTTCTTTCTTTTAATAGAGAACAAAGCAGACTTTTTTTTTTTTAAGATATTGAACACACTATACTCAAACACAATGGAATAAACGATAATTTAAAAATATTAGTAATTTAAAAATGTAAAATGTTATTATAGCATATTCTCAATTCCATTCAGCCACAAGGGCATAATGAGTTTGGTCACTGATTGCCAAACTCATTGATCCCACAGGCATTCAGTTGGCTTAAGGTAAGGCATCAGTGCCATGTCTCACACTACTTACTACAAATAAATTCTGCATAGACCTCACTTAGTGTGGGGGTGCCATCCCCAAAGTATTACCACATCAGAAGCAGATAATTGCCAGCAATGTCCTTGAATCCTGTAGCTTTAAAGTTAAATGCTTTCACTAATACAGAGTCCAACAGAAAAAAATGATATATTGTTAAAACCCAGTTTAGATAACTTTGTAACCTCAGGTGCTGTTAGAGGTGAAAGTATAAATAATAAAAATGTGTTGCACTATATATTACACAATAATAGGGGATATTATTTGGGAAGAAAGGCTCCATCCTGATGCCATAATCCTGTATTTTTTATGGACTCATACCAGGTCCTTGAAAACAGATCTACATGTACTTCTGGAACGAGCACTTAAATTGTTAGCTCTGTGGGTGAAACTCACCGTAACTTCCAACAGTAATGAATAAACATAATAGCACAGATGTCAGAAAAGCTTTTACAGCTTGCTATTGGGGCTTCAATCCCTTTAGGTTAGTATTGCCATCTTTGTCCAAATCAGAATCTGAACAAGTGGGCCTGTGATATTAGTGGCTGGGTTGGTGACACTGGGGGAAGGATTATGGCATCAAATGCCATGCAAATTGGGGAAATTTGCCACATTTTTCAACAAGCAATAACTGTGCAGGAGGTTTTGAACTGTTCAGCCCCTTCCAAAAAGTTTCAAATTCATGCAGATGGCAACCTTACTTAAGGTGCACGAAATAAACAATATAGCTCCATTGCCTATATATACAAATTTGTGTCAGTAAATCTCTACTGTACCAATATCATATTCATTAATTATTGAAAAGTGGCCACAACCACTGGTCGCATAGTGAATAAGTAGGAGCTGCTGGTACAGTTACAACATAGCTCTGGTGGCTGCATGGTAACCTTGCAGATAAGTTCAGCATTTAATTAGATGTATTCAGTGGCGTAACTTTGGATGCCACGGCCCCCCAGCAAAGAAATTTTCAGGGCCCCCCTCTGTATAAAATAGTGGGAGAATTTCATGTAATAATATCCCAAGAACTCAAAGAAGGCTGGTACAGTAGCAATTCCATGTATAAATACCCCATAACTATAGAAGGATGGCACAGTCGCAATTTCACATATAAATACCCCAGGAAAGTAAAGTTCCAACAACATGCCACCAAAAACAAGCACACTGCTATGAACACAAGTTACCCAGGGCAAATATAAAATATGTAAAAGCAACATAATACTAAACTTATATTTTTGTCCCATGCTCTGCTTTTCTTCCACTTTTATTTTCTTATACATACATGCACTTCTTTACTTAATATATATTGCTTTTCCTCCTCCTGTTCTTCAGCTAGCAGTACCCCTCTTTTCTTTGTATCTCTAATTTATTATATGGCTTCCCCCATGGACCTAGTAAAGGTATGGGACCCATTATCCAGACTGCTTGGGACTTGGGGTTTTCTAGAGAAGAGATCTTTCCGTAATTTGGATCTTCATACCTTAAGTCTACTAAAAAAAATCATGTAAACATTAAATAAACCCAATAGGCTGGTTTTGCTTCCAATAAGGATTAATTATATCTTAGTTGGGATCAAGTACAAGCGACTGTTTTATTATTACACAGAAAAAGGAAATTATTTTTAAAAACTTGGATTATTTCTATAAAATGGAGTCTATGGAAGACAGTCATTCTGTAATTAGATAACGGGTTTCCAGATAATGGATCCCATACCTGTATGTACATTTTTTTTAAGAAACACTTTTCACACACTTTTTTTTTTTTTGAGAAAAAATAGGAATTCTGGTGGAAATCAACAAAAACACAAGTAGCATAGAAAAGCTAGTATAGTTAATGATCTCTGCCCCAGAATGGTTTATGGTCAGTTGACAGGGCCTTCTCCAATTAACTACGGTAACTATAAATCTAACTTCCAGCACAGATGAACGCTGATAGGAGCTTATATTGATTTCAGCAAAACTCTGAGTACCTGCACTGGATATGCCTTTTTCTTTCTTCTTGCTGTTGCCCTTGCTGCACTTTCTGCCCCACTTTCCTTCTCTCTCAATTTTATTTATTCAGTCTCTGGCATTTGTCTCTGCAAAAATCTTTACTCTTCTCTACAAGCATTTTTCTTGTGTCTTGTCTACTTTTCATTGCACCGCATGTTCCTTGTCTTACTCCTTATCTTCAAACCGACATGCTGAGTTTCTTTCGCCTCACCCCCTTTTCCTGCTTGTTTTCACTCCGCTCCCTCATGCCTGTATTTAACCCTTAACCTTCTTGCCAACCTGCATAAATAAAACAGTGGCAAGGTTGGGGCAACAGTTCCCTGCCCTCCACCTTCTCACAAGTTAAAAAGAAAAAGCTCCGGTATTCTGAATTGTTGCCTCCCGCCCGACTGAATACATCGCATGCGCCAGACATGAGCTACAGGAGCTCATGAAGGCCAATCCTCCCACACGCTTTGCATTCGCACCGGATGCTTTTTAAAGTTGTTAAATGTTAGGCGGAACAGAGGCAGGAGCAAAAGACTATAACATCGTCGCTCTGTGCAAAAACATTTAGGTTTTCAGTGGCAAAAGCCCTGCAGAGGTCCGGATCATCAGCTCCATTCCCCTAAATGATCCTGGCTGGTTGCACATACTGAGGAAGCAGGCCCCTGCCGGGCCCCCTGAACCGCCGGGCCCCCCTGCGACTGCGGGGTCTGCTTCCTTGGTAGTTACGCCACTGGATGTATTTTTATATTGTACTTACATTTCACAGATCAGAATTAATCACATTGCATTCAGATTAACCGATTTGTGATTAAATTCACCATAGTAAGTGTGACTGTGATAGGGTCCTTAGATTGTAAGCTCCACTGAGGCAGGGATGATGTGAATGATGTATTATATCTGTTAAGAACTGCTTTAATGTGCATGTATACGTTTAGATAATGAGAGGGACACTCACAGCCTTTTTGTTTAGCCTAATAACAGAAATGCTGGAAGATACTTTGAAGGACAGTTATCTGTATGTTGTTAAAAGCATTATCTTCGCACCTCCCAAAAAAAATGAATCTTATTTTTAAGAATTAATTTGCTATTTAACAAAGCAGACGCCTCTTTTCTTTTATGAACACAAAATCTCTGTTGTTGTTGTTGCATTTCCATAAACCTATTACATGTTTTGAAAAGCTTTTTACAATAATCATCTACTAATCTCCCTCAGCATAAAGCCCTGAAATACAACTCAAAATTCCCATGACATTAACAGATGGAAAGAACTAATCATTACTCATACACAAACAATTATACGTTGATGCAATGGCTATTTCTAAATGCATTTAGAATTTAGAAATGTATTTAAAATTATAAATCAATAAATCTTTAGAAACTGTCAGAATACAAAATAATTTTCCTGATAATTATTAAGCATTAAACATTTTGAAAACCAAAATCAATGCACACTTTCCATTCATAAATACTGGATTATAGAATTATTTTTTACAAATGTATTCATGTCTGTGTTATTGTTTTCCTTCTGAATATAAGATAAAATGAAACTAAAGTCCACTGGTAATAATTCTTCTTTCCCCATTGTTTGTTAAGTCACAGAGCAGGAAGCACCTTTTTTTGATTGACAACCCCAGCGGTCAAATGTTTTATTTATTTATGGAATAATGTATATGTCTGAAGATATGGCACTGAGCCTCAGTTATCCTTTAACAGCAAAAGGTTCTTGATTTTCCAGAAATGTTAGATACAGGCCAACGAATGTGTGGGATTAGATGTAAAGGTTGGTTGCATGTCCTTTAAAAAGTTTTAATACAGTGTTACAAAGATGAATGAGGGGTGAGCAGATGTGGGCTAAGTGCTCAGCAGTATATTTGGATTGTTGTATCAATACAACTAAAAGGATAAGAAAACCTTTAAAATAAGTCAATGTAATATTATTAAGAGGGCTATTCTAAGCACTTTTGCAATTTAATTTTGTTTCTCAATTCCAATATATTAAAGCAGGAGTGCCCCATACTTTACTAATGAGGGGTCCACTTTTAGTGATGTTGTCCCATTATGATCTACATCCATAATAGCATTGTTACAATTTTGTATCACTTAAATATTATTATGATTTATGGGAAAAGTTATATTGCTATATTTAAGAATTTAATCATTGATGTATTATTATGATTATATTATTATGATATTATAATAAATATCTAAATGAAAACACTGCTTGTTGACAGTGTTTTGAGATCTACTAATCACCAGCTAAAGGTCTACTGGTAGATCCCAATCTATCTTTTGGATACCCCTGTATTAAAGGATACTTGTACTCCTAATATGATTGAATTTGTGGCAACAGCACCACCTGCTGGTCAGTTTCCAACCATGAAGTAGTCAAGGAAGTTGTGAGGCTAAAGAAGGAGGACTAGTCTGATGTTAGGAAAAAACCTTTCTTTCCTAACTAGAAGAACATCAGACCATCCCTCCTTCTCTCTCCTGACAACTTGCTTGACTACTACAAAATTGCTTAGAATAGCGCTCTCATCAATTTTACATTCATTTATTTCAAATGTTTATTTATTCCTTAAAATGTTAGATTCCCCTGCATGTACTTGTTAAGAATCTACAATGTTGTTGCATAGTTTAAGATCCTTCATCTACCTGTTCTATACTTATCCAATGATATTAAAGCAGGTCCTTTGAGTGCACTGAACCATTTTTCACCCCCAATTGATGACAAACAGGATTATCTCACCTAATCTAGATAACACATAGATATGTAGGCCATATTTTTGAATCATTGAATCGCTTTACATTTTTGAATTTATTATAAATGAAAATGCATATAATTAAACACTACAACACGATAACCTGCACAATTACCAAAAAAAAAAAGATTACCAGAACCTTATAATAAACTGTTAAAACAAATAGGATTTTCTAAAACTGGACAATTAAGCCTAACTAAAAGCCTGGGGCACATATCATTTCAAATACATGGGAACACAAAGTGGAAGTATAGATTTGAATTGCCTGTGCTAGATGGTTATTGTCCAGATTGATGTCTGATTTGGATTACTTCATCAGCTTGAACCAAAAAAAAGAGTTTTGTAGAACTGACTGTTTGGGAAGGGTTTAGGACTGCTAATAAGCTCAAGGAAGAACAGCAAGAAAAAAAAAAGACTATGGGGCAGATTTACTAAGGGTCGAATATCGAGGGTTAATTAACCCTCGATATTCGACCAGGAACTAAAATCGTTCGACTTCGAATATCGAAGTCGAACGATTTAGCTCAAATCCTGCGATCGAACGATCGAAGGATTATTCCAACGATCGAAGGAATATCCTTCGATCAAAAAAACGCAGGCAAGCCTATGGGGACCTTCCCCATAGGCTAACATTGAGTTCGGTAGCTTTTAGCTGCCGAACTAGGGGGTCGAAGTTTTTCTTAAAGAGACAGTACTTCGATTATCGAATGGTCGAATAGTCGAACGATTTTTAGTTCGAAACGTTCGATTCGAAGTCGAAGTAGTAGTCGAAGGTCGAAGTAGCCCATTCGATGGTCGAAGTAGCCAAAAAAACACTTCGAAATTCGAAGTTTTTTTAATTCGAATCCTTCACTCGAGCTTTGTAAATGTGCCCCTAGATGTGCAATGCACAGCGACTAGTTCCTACAATTCATATACTGTAGTAAGCTTCCTGAACTGGATAATCCTACAAACACATGACTGGGGCTTGTGAGTGTTTCAGGCAATAGGGCCTGTTTACTAAAGGTTTTGAATTAACAATCTGACCAATGTCAGTTTACCCAGTTTACACATTCCAAATGCTGTGCCAAGGGCGGTCAGGGGACATCTGTGTGCCAACCACTTCCCCACTCTATCAGGCAACACTGCATGCAGTGTAAGGCACAAGTCCACGCTCCATTTTAGGTACAGCAAGCAAATTAGAATGGAACAAACAAAGCACAAATGGAAAAAAAAGGATTCCTTGCACAACTTTGTAAAGGGTTTCTACTTGGTTGAATTCAAATATTATGCAGGTTACACATTTTAGAACAGAGAAATGGAATGTACCAGGTCCATAACTAACTAAAGGACAGGCCTTTAGAATGATGTAGGTTTCCTTTTCTAGGAGAAATACCAAAGTTCCGACTGTATCTGCTGCTGCCTAGTTGCCTTCTTTTCTTATTAATAACATTTGGTACCCAATAATATTTTTACCATCATGTATATCATCTTGGATATACTTATGTGGGGAATGTAACGGAAAATATTCGCAATGCGAAAAGTTATGCATCTTTGCGAAAAAAAAATTCCTTTTCGCAAATGTAATAATCTTTTGCGACCCTGGAAACTGTTTAGTGACCGCTTCCAACAGTGGAAGAAGATTTGTGAGCAGTGTGCATTAAATGTAATAAAACTTCTTACTGAAAAAGTGGTTACGTTTGTTCCAAAAGATTACGACGCCCTCAAGCTCTTCTTAAAAGATTAGCAATGCACAATGAAAATTCGCAATGTAATAACAGTTTAAAGAAGAGTATTACATTCTGAAATGTGAAATTTAATTCTTATTTTTGCAAATTGTTTTGCTCTTTGCGACTTTTATTACATTCCCCCAATGGGATTTAATGGCTTAATCTGTGCAAAATAATCCTGTGCAATGAAATATTATTCTGTCTTCAAACCCACAAAACTGAAAGTAGGCAAACTATAACTAAAGGATGTAACTGTATGTTTTCTTTACATCCGCTCCCTCTGTATAAGAGAAAATTATAAAAAGAAAAATTCCTGGAACACTGGTTCTTTAAAAAGTGTAGTGACAAGCTATATCAACCTCCTAACAAGAAATAGCTTTTGGAAAAAAACATTTATGGCTTACTCTTTTCAGTACTGCACAATATGCTGTAACCATAAGACTAAATTAAATGTGGAAAATTACACAGATATTTTTACATTTTATGGGTGAAGAAACAAGTCAACTATGAAGTTAGATTCATCTTATAAAACTAAAAAACATATTTTTTTTTCCTATGAACAAAAATTAGGAATTTTTATCAATGTATTTAAAACGAACACAATGTATAAACCAGAAATTCATTTCATTGTTTACTCTCCAATTTTATAGCATTTTAATGATTTTTATCATTTTACCAAAGTGCTGAAACTCCATTACCAGTGAAAACACAAAGCTCCCTCTAGTGGCATGAAACTATATTAGCTTAATTGGATACATGAACAAATTGCTTTTACAACTCAAACCTTTTAATGAAAAAAAAACATGAGATTTTATCTAAAGTTAATCAACCCGTTCAATTGTTAAACTGCAATAATAATTTACTTTCTCAAATAGTATTTAAACTAAAAGAATAAATTAGTGTAAACTTAGTGTTAGGCTGAGCACTTTTTCGTTATTTTTCATAATAAGTTTCTGAGATACTGTATCGGTAGTTCTATGCTGCTAGTTAGGCTTCAGATTAGATATTCTCTAATGCTATTGACTGTTTAGGGTAGGAATGTCCATGTGCGGCTGTATTTACGATATAGGTACTATAGGCCTAGGGCAGCAGCTTTAGGGAGCTATAGGAGTTTTGCCAAAGGTCAGTTTTATGTACAACAAAAATGTCACACGGTAGACCAAAAAAAGTCACCTATATTTGCTAATGTATTCTGCTACAAAAAAGTTGCTGCAACAAAAATGTTGTCAATAGATTGTTTTTTGCACATTATTTGCCATTTTGTGAATTTTCTCATAGGTTTGTGAATTTTTCAACAAAGATAAACGAGACAAATTTACTCATCACTGTTTATCCCCCTTAGCATTTATTGCCTTGTTAGAGGACTATTTTGTGCAGATTATGATCACACCTTCCCTTTGCAATTTGTAAAGCTTCCCATAGCAAACGTAAAAATGAGAAAGGGTACAGACAGTTACCAGTGAATTGCACTTTGCATGATTTTATATTAAATAATTAATAATAGAAATTACATACTAACAATGTATGTGTTTTAGAGATTTCAATATATGCAAGATCAGAATGTTCATAGGGTGAATGTCACCATTAAATTTCACTAAAATGTTAAAAGTCTCTCAATAAAAAACATTTGCAACACATTTCTTGACTTGAGAAAGTCTAAAAATCCCACGCCTTGCAAAGAGCAGCCAATAAAAGTGTCTCCTCAGTGCCAGAAATGATAATGCTTGATAATACTTGTATTTTAAAGTCTTCATCTATATTTGAACTGTGGAAATATTCCAGCATATCTGCATTTACCAAAAGGTAGAAAAACCCTATATTTTTTATATAGGGTTTCACAACATAAGGTAAAATGCTTTCTGCAACACCAACAACTGCAAATTACTCAGTAGTATGTGTGCACTGTGTTCTATGCATGCAGCAATTCCATCTGCATCAGTCTGCTCTAATACTTTCTTGCATTAATGATCAGATTTTTTTTGCATCCATTTACATGTCATTTACTTAATATTCCTGAAATGTCCTAACTTTGCTGCGTGGCATCTCAATTAGTACAATCAGACTGCTTTTTCAGAATAAGCTCAGTTCTGTGTATCCTGACAAAAAAAACTGCTGTAAAACATTGATTATAGAGAAACAATGGCAGCATGAAAATGGCAGTTTGAACATTAAAGAGCTGGGTCCTTTGTATTCCAAGTTCTGGCTTTTATGACAAATGTAACAAAAGGGTCTGGTGTGCTGCAATTATATAGAAGTTTAAATATATGCCTTCTCATAATGTGTCTCTCTACTTTCTCAAGCAGAGCACACTGTGGGTTTCCTTGGAAACCATTTTCGTGACACTTCTGTTTTTTGATACACTCCTTTATCCACGCAGCAATCCATGCATTTAGCACAAAGCATTCCTCACTTTACCTTACAAATGAGAGCAAACAGTCTTACATTATAAATGCATCTCATTATGAAGATAGATGTACATGCTTGAAAACATTCCATGAATCTAAATACTATTGTTCTTCGTTTGGATACGAAAGGAAGCAACTTGATTTCTGCATCAGTTACATTTCTTGCTTAAAAAATAAGACTGTGTGCTTGTTACACCCTCATCATAAAGCTCCACAATGTGCTACATACTTAAGGAATTTGGTGTATAATCTTCATTAAACACATGCTGATTAAAATGTAATTTAAATACCTACTATTGCAGGTAACCTTTGCCCAATAATTATAATAGTTGTTCCTTAAAACTGATATTTATAATAACAACAGAATATACTTTAATAAGAATACCAACACAGCTTTGGAGAAAAAGAATCCTATAGTTTGGTATATACCTGTATTACATTATTTTAGTGTGGTTCAACTTGAATGCTCAGGAGGAAGACCTTCTATATGCGTTTTATGGCTGAAATGATAAGCTTCTCCTGCCCAATGTATAGAGGGCATATAGCTTTTTATTATAAGCTTATGGAGTTATAGAGAAAAATAAATCATAGTTTTACTGTTGCAGATCCAGCTAGCTTTTTTTAAGGTATTACCAGTTCTGTTTGTATATTCTGCTTTGCACTTAAGTGTATCCTCTAGCTGTATATTAAGGCGGATACGTTACCTTTATATTTGCATTTGCATGAAATGATATGCAAATTTGCACATTAATATGAATAACTATGGAAGCTGGCCATAACAGATTTAATAACGAAGTGAAAATTAGTAAACATGGAATGCATTGCTTAAATATTGGTCACACATGCTCCATAAACACCTGCTTTGATTTCTGCTGCCTAAAAAGAAAATATTCCCCCTAAATCAAAATGATATGCTTTTGATAGCATACCCAGTTAATCGCAGATAGGCTTTTATAGTAATTATATGGTCTAGGGATGTTAAAGAAACCAATGTGTTAATAGCAGAATAAATAAATACTAGAAAACAGAAAATAAGCAAATATGAAAAGTATCCCTCACTGATATAGTTTTCATGCAACAATCTTAAAATATTGCGGTTTTTGTCTATCCGATGTTTTCGTGGTTTTTTATTGATAAATAAAGGTAAATTGTGAATTCTAGTTTGGTCAGACTTTTTTTAATTGAAAAAATCATGAACATTTGGATTTTGATAAATAGTGCCATAGTGCCATAGTGATAAGAGCTCACATTTTTTGGCTTTCAGGTAAGTGTTGTTTTCTAACAGTATGTAAAGAAGCCAGGATTACTGAATGAGAAGAAGTTAAAGTTGCTGTTCATTTCACATTCTATTTAAGGCAATCGAACGCTGCCTCTTTCCCTGGCTGTACCATACTACCTCCTGCTGGAAATTCTATATTAGCTTCACTGAACTGCAAAATATTGTGTTAAAAGTCAGTACATAGAAGCAATAGTTCCCTTTAGAATATCAGTGGGAATTGTTGTCTCTCGACAGAAAAATGTGTAGTGTTTCAACAACACTTCTACGCAGCTGTTTCTAATGCTTATAGTGGTACACAAAAGAAATTCAGTCTATCAATATAACAACAGTTCCATCAGCTCCTAAAACACATTTCTAAAAGAAAGCAATTATGTTCCATTTATTAGAAAATCTGATCAGTGTTCATTAAAAAAACAGATGTTAAATTCCAGGAAATGTGTTCTCATAAACTCACTGGACTGTTTCAGTTCACCATTGATCTAAAATGGAGTTAGCTTCCTTCATAATTAAATATTGTGTGTTGGTCTTAAATAGAAAGTCCTTCATCTTACTACTGTTCAATATAAGAGAAAAAATGAAAAATACACCATCCTGTATAAGTTCTGAATTAGGTAAGCAGCAAGGAATGAAGTGGAAATAAAATACAATTAACTTAAATTAACTTAAATTCAAATTTGTACCGTTTATATTATTTTCAGTGCTAGTTAGTGCCAATCACTTTCTGCAATCTAACCTTGTTCTAAAACTTAGTATGTAAGCCACATTTGATAAGTTTGAAATGTTACTGTACAAATTGCAATTGCGTCAGTTCCAAAATGCTTAAAAGAGAAATAAACCCTAAAAACAAATATGCCTAGAAGTGGGATGTCTAATATACTCAACTTATTGCACCAGTCTGTCTCTAGAATAAAAGTCTAGGCCTTCAAATTTTTGCACAGACGTTCCCCATCTTGGATTTTGTTAGGAGTGTCAGTGACACTGCACAAGCTCAGTGGGCTCTGACCAGCAGTTGAGCTGATCAACGCAAATCAGGTTCTCCATGACTGGTTAGTGAATAATTCAAATTATAAGTATATAGCAGCTCTGAAACAAGAGTAATTATCATTAGGATTTAAAATCAACCGTTTATTGTGACATTTCTATTCTATCTATAGTATAGTGTAAGTGAGTCCCTAAGCTCAGTAAGTGACAGCAGCACAGAGCATGTGCAGTGAATCAGCATAAAAGAAAATGGGGAGCTACTGGGACATTTTTGGAGAGACAGATCTTTACTACTAGGGCTGTGGTTGGCTCGGGCTGGTATATAAGTCCAAACCATAATGTATGAGAAAGAAGAATAAGGACCGCACCAGCTCACCGTTTTCCCCACGATTCAGGTGCTCAGTCTCACAGTGTCCCCACTGTGGAAGCAGCAAAAATACGAAGAAGCAGACGGCAGACGGCACTTCTGAAAATGGGGTTTATTGGAGTAACTGCTGATGACACCTTACGCGTTTCGGGAGTTATCCCTTAATCATAGGTAAGCAGTACACTTGTTACAGCTGGGTTATTTATACACAAGGTATTAGTGCCCTCTAGTGGGCGTACATAAAAATTACATCTTTATTTAAATCGTTAAAACCTGAAACAAGTGAAACATGAGGACATTTAAAAGGTTTTTTCGTTTCCTAAAAATTGTATACATTGTTTAAAAACCAAACAAACAATCAGGGAAGTCTATGGGACAGGAGAAGTATTGTTATCTTGTACCTCTACTCAAAACTTACTGGAAGAGTTGGACTGGGGAGGAGTTTTAGTAGAGTGTGACCAATGAACACCCCTATGGCCTATTAGGCTTTCTTAATGGGTTAAGGGCCCCTTATATCGCACATTAGTACAGATAACTAATGTCATGTCTATAATTTAAACCGTTCGGGATCCTTGTATCAAGTTTGAGGATCCAAAATGCCTCTCTGAGATTTAATCTGTGACCAATATCACCGCCTCTAATGGGAATCTGTACTTTCTCAATTACCTTTACTTTTAGGTCTTTTAAACCAATGGGTGAGCATATTTTGAAATGCCGGCCCACTGGTGTATTCTCCTCCCTATTGGTGATGCTTCTAATATGCTCCCTTACCCTATCCTTCAACATGCGGGATGTGCGACCCACATATTGCTTATTGCAGTGACCACACTCCAGTAGGTATACCACATTCCTAGTGTTACAATTATAGAACCCGCTGTTTTTGAAGGATTGTCCTGATACATTGGATTTAAAATCCGGGCCTGTGGAGATCACTTGACATGTTTTGCAGACGTTGGCCCCACATTTGTATGTACCTTTCACTTTCAACCAGTTGTCTGCTATTTTCGGTGGAACCGATGAAACCAAGCTTGGTGCCAAAATACTACCTAGAGTAGGTGCCTTTCTTGGAACACACTTTACCTCAGTTTGGGCCAGTATTTCCGACATTTTTGCATCACCGTTGAGTATAGGTAAATACTTTTTAATAATCTTACAGATATGGCCATATTCCTCACTGAATTCAGTGACGAAATACATTTTATGTTTATCTGGTCTGGTTAGATCTATATGATCCTGGATTGGACGTCCTATATCATTTCTACCCTCCCCCATTACAGGAGCTATTTTAGCTTTCTCATGTGCGTTTTCTATGAGGTGTCTGGGGTACCCTCTTTCTTGCAATCTTTGGCCCAAATGTTGCGATTGGAGATTGAATGTGGCATCTTGGCTACAATTCCTACGGTATCTTACAAACTGGCTGTAAGGAATGCTATTCAAAGTGTGTTTAGGATGACAACTATTGAATTTTAGAATAGTGTTACCCGCCGTGGGTTTCCTAAAAATTTCAGTGTCTATACGTTTAGTGGTAGTGTTTCCTATTAGGGATAAATCTAAAAAAGTGATGGTGTTCTTGTGGTGAACCAGTGATAATTGTAGATTATATAGGTTTTTGTTAAGGTATTGATGAAATTCATCAATTAAATGTGAAGGACCGTCCCATATAAATAGCAGATCGTCGATATATCTGCCGTACCAGACCACGTGTTCACGAAAGGGGTTAGCACATCCATAGACGTGGCACTGCTCCCACTGGCCCATATACACATCCCGCATGTTGAAGGATAGGGTAAGGGAGCATATTAGAAGCATCACCAATAGGGAGGAGAATACACCAGTGGGCCGGCATTTCAAAATATGCTCACCCATTGGTTTAAAAGACCTAAAAGTAAAGGTAATTGAGAAAGTACAGATTCCCATTAGAGGCGGTGATATTGGTCACAGATTAAATCTCAGAGAGGCATTTTGGATCCTCAAACTTGATACAAGGATCCCGAACGGTTTAAATTATAGACATGACATTAGTTATCTGTACTAATGTGCGATATAAGGGGCCCTTAACCCATTAAGAAAGCCTAATAGGCCATAGGGGTGTTCATTGGTCACACTCTACTAAAACTCCTCCCCAGTCCAACTCTTCCAGTAAGTTTTGAGTAGAGGTACAAGATAACAATACTTCTCCTGTCCCATAGACTTCCCTGATTGTTTGTTTGGTTTTTAAACAATGTATACAATTTTTAGGAAACGAAAAAACCTTTTAAATGTCCTCATGTTTCACTTGTTTCAGGTTTTAACGATTTAAATAAAGATGTAATTTTTATGTACGCCCACTAGAGGGCACTAATACCTTGTGTATAAATAACCCAGCTGTAACAAGTGTACTGCTTACCTATGATTAAGGGATAACTCCCGAAACGCGTAAGGTGTCATCAGCAGTTACTCCAATAAACCCCATTTTCAGAAGTGCCGTCTGCTTCTTCGTATTTTTGCTGCAAACCATAATGTACAACATTTCTGCCCTACTTCTTTCTTACACTTTAGTTCTCCTTAAATTATGTTTTTTTCAGGACAGAGCAGAAACCAATTCTATTCCTTCTCAAGGATCAACAGACTCTCTAACTTTAAGAATGGTCTAACATACTGCTAAAAGCAGATCCAAGCCCCTTACTTATTAACTCCTAATATATTTATGCATTATACAAACATGCAGGTCAATGCATGATTTTCCCTTTGCCCTAAGAAAACAGATTATTGTGACTTACTGTTTGTTCTCTGAAGAAAAACTCAGCAGGGGTGTCTTCTCTGTATAACTGCAGTCTTTTGTTGGGTTGAACAGCTTTGACAAACTAAATGGATATCTGAAGAAAACAACATTTTGGTAAATAAAAGTGCTTTGATGCTAATTTTTTTAAGTAGCCCTCCCCTTCCTGAAAGACCCTTTGAAGCCCATTGACTTTAATGCATTTGGACAAAAAAGTCACATTTTACAAATTGTCACTCATCAAGATTATTTTTTATGCCCATTGACTAATGCATTTGGAGAAAAAAGTCGCATGTAAAATTGTCGCTTTTATAAAAATTGTCAAGCATCAAAATAATTTTGACGTCCATTGACTTCAATGCATTTCACAAATTTTTCACGATTTCACGTTTTTTTTCGCAAATTTTTCAATGATGCAAAATAGGACAGATTAGCCCATCACTAATTGGTAGCACTACAACAAACATTTTGCCAATTGCCATGGCTATTCACAGTTGGCCGTTTAAGCCCCACAAGAAGGGCATTAAATAGGCAAGGGTATCCATGCTCACATTGGGGTTTGACATTCCAGTCCCAAATTCCTTCAAATTTATCAGAGCATCCTCTTGCTATGTATACCAGTTTTTGCTTAGCCAATGACTTGTTAACTATTTTTTTCCAGAAAAAAATATAAATATATTTAGATATTTAGCAACAAGGCACTTTTTGAAGGACCAATTTCCGAGCCAAGAAAAGTATGCAAGCATTCACATAAAAGCAACAGTTAGGCTATAATTATATGTTTTTAAAGTGGTAAAAAGATATACAGTGCTTCCCAAAAAGAGAGTACTGTTCTTACAGTGCTCAAGAACATAACGGACACCACTGGAAAGAGCTTTCTGTGATGCTTTTTATTGAGTTAAGCTAACATTTTTAACACACTCCTACACATACACCATAATTCAGTGAGGCCATTCAAAACAGTTGTCACATGCAGTACATAATGGTTAGGATATATGCTTGCTTCTACTTTTAGCAGCAATCAAAACACCTAGGTGTTTCTATCAAACATATGGGAGTCATATGGTATTGCATGGGAATGGGATGCAATAAAGGGCACATACTGTAACAGCATTTTCACTGCTCCAACAAATACTAGTGATCAATGCATGGAGTACACTCTAAAGGGCCTATTTACGAACATTTGCTTTTCAATTTTTTTTTCACAGATCAAATGTTTTTCTCTAAAAATGTGTGCTATTTTTATTTCACTAAAACTCTATAAATGTGAGATGGTCCCATAAGACAAGTAAAAAGTTGTCTTATGGGACCATTTTTAATCAGTTAGGACTTTTTATAAGTAGTGTATTTATGTTTTCTTCTAATCAGTTAGGACTTTGAGATTTCCTGACTTTTTTTTGCTAGTAATTACTTGAAAACCTTTAATAATTATAGTTTTTTGTATTTTTGTTTGGATAACTCAGCAATTTGTTCATTCGTGGTTTTTATATTTGGGTAAAAGTACATGGCATTTATGATTTTAGAGAAAGAGGTTAAATGTGGTTTAAGAAAAACTCTAAAACCACTAATATAAGCCTTGAAATGCCACCACCCGACCTCCACCCTGGAAAAGTCTTTCCTAGTGTATGTATATACAAGCTAGATCATAGCAGTTTGCTGAGAGAAGATAACCACTCTTGGAACAAAAGAAAATTAAAGTCATCTACTACTGTAGTTTATACTTGAGCTACAGCTGACAGCTATATTCTACTCTGCATGGTGTGGGCAAAACTATTTTACCATATAAATGCCCTTATAAATTTCCTTATTTAAGGGAATAATGTTAAGTGTCACACAAATCTTCTGCACTCTTGGACTGTGTGAAAATGAATCAAATGGTTCCATATACCTATTAAATTAAACAGATTCATCTTTTTGATTAGGACAGTTATTTTTGGTTGACTGAAATAATTTTAATCTCCCTCGCATATTAGACTTATGTATATATAGGCTATCGATGTTTTACATACTCTGGGACACATATATAAGAATGTTTTTGGTGTCTGACTACATGGGGGTCATTTAACACTGGCCAAACTTGCCCATGGGCAGTAACCCATAGCTACCAGTCACATTGTTGCATTCATTGTTCTAGCTGCAGCTGGCTGGAAAAAATCTAATCACTGATTGGTTGCCCAAATTTGCCCACTGTTGAAAAAATGAGACCAAATTGTTTTGCATAAACTCTTTTGTATATGCTTCATCCATAGATTGTGTATGCTCTGTATTTTTAGACATTAAACATTTGCTTTTTATTCTGAATGCCTAAAACCTGAAATTTAAAATGCTGTCTGGTTGCTGAAGTCACTGATCCCAGCAACTACATACCAAATTGCTTATTAAGCTAGAGTCCATTTGAATAGCTCTTTAAACAGATATTGGTATTTAATCAATTTGCAGCCAACTACAAGCATAGCTCTTCATTAGTGGCATAGATATGAAAGACTAATACAATCTGACACACACAGCATTATCTGCTCAGCACATAATGAATAAAAGTAAAGATCTGAGCTTGTGCTTTCTTTAAATTAGGTATAACCTACAGCAACCTGCTGAAACAATGTAGAGGTTGAATTTTAAAGCTCTTGCACAGCAGATTCCTTGGCTCATTTTCCTTGGCATTGGGGCAGAATACATTTCAAAACACGAACACAGGTGCTGCATCTACCGCCTTATAAAGACGCATTACTTTCAGTAGTGACAATGATCCTTCAGCATATAATAACTGATCTACAAATTACTCTCAAAGGCTTAGAAGACTGCTCTCATTCTTGGCACTGGCTTCAACTGATCTAAAAATGAATTATTCATGCTTCACCTTAGTCTAAAAATGCATTTAATCTCCACTTCTTGTTCAAAGTAAAGATATTCCCTGATTGCAACTGACCTCTATCCTTTCACACAGCATTCAAGCTCTTTTGATGTCATTATATAAGTTTTCAGTGCATACAGGGAGAAAATTTCAGCATCAGCAATTATAAGTTTAGGCATTGTGTCCATGTAGCTGTACAACCAAGAGCCACAGCATAATTGTACAGGATACATTATGCAAGATCAATAGCTCTCATTTACTTAAATATAATTTAGGACTAAACCACATAAAATCAGTGTTTTCTTTTGTTTAATAAGCGAACTTATAGGGTCATGCATGGACAGGTAAAACATAGTCCCTTAATGATTAATCAGATGAAAGTTGAGTGTAGGACTGGCCAGACCAGGGATGACTGACATAGTTGACCAGCTTAAAGGGATACTGTCATGGGAAAAAAAATGTTTTCAAAATGAATCAGTTAATAGTCCAGCTCCAGCAGAATTCTGAATTGAATTCCATTTCTCAAAAGAGCAAACAGATTTTTTTATATTCAATTTTGAAATCTGACATGGGGCTAGACATTTTTCCCAGCTGCCCCCAGTCATGTGACTTGTGCCCGCACTTTAGGAGAGAAATGCTTTCTGGCAGGCTGCTGTTTTTCCTTTTCAATGTAACTGAATGTGTCTCAGTGGGACATGGGTTTTTACTATTGAGTGCTGTTCTTAGATCTACCAGGCAGCTGTTATCTTGTGTTAGGGAGCTGCTATCTGGTTACCTTCCCATTGTTCTTTTGTTTGGCTGCTGGGGGGGGAAAGGGAGGGGGTTGATATCACTCCAACTTGCAGTACAGCAGTAAAGAGTGATTGAAGTTTATCAGAGCACAAGTCACATGACTTGGGGCAGCTGCGAAATTGACAATATGTCTAGCCCCATGTCAGATTTCAAAATTGAATATAAAAAAATCTGTTTGCTCTTTTGAGAAATGGATTTCAGTGCAGAATTCTGCTGGAGCAGCACTATTAACTGATTCATTTTGAAAAAAAAAAATTTTCCCATGACAGTATCCCTTTAAATATATTGCAATATATGGACAAACAATCCCTGTTTTGTTTAAAGGGTAAGGCATTTTTTAGTATCTTAAGGCACAAAATATCTTAATATCTTAAATATATTGATAATGGTTGAGTGCAGAGGACTCTTTTATTTGTCTGTATGAATTTTTTGGCCACAGCCTTATTGCACCCCTGCTTAATGGTCAACAAAGTAGCAGTGAGAACTTTGTCCCTTTGTTGTTATAGTTTATACAGGAGCAGTGGCCAGCTCCATGTTGTAGCTCCCAAACTTTCCAGCTAAAGTCAGGTGATCCCAGTGGTATCCCAGGGGTGGCCAATAAAAGGGCAACCATGTTTAAAAGTTTTAACCTTGAAAGCAAGTAAGTTGCAAGTAAAACTTAGTCCCCGTGTAAAATGTATAATGAAGCAGTTGAATTCTTAATGAATGAGATGCAAGTTTGAGTGTAGGACTGACCAGACCAGGGATGACTGTGATGTAGTTGGCCAGTTTAAATATATTACAATATAAGGACAAACAATCCCAGTTTTGTCTAAAGGGGAGGGCACTTCTTTGTAGCTTAATGCATTTTTCTTAATGTCTTACATATATTGATAATGGGTTGTGCAGAGGACCGCTTGTCTCGCTCTCTCTCTATTTGCTGGAATAACTGTAAAGCTGTACAAAATTGGTTCCCCAAAAATGAAATAATATGAAAAGTAGTGGAAGATGTTTCACCCACCTACCCTGGCTGAAGTGCTTACTAGAGTGGAATCAAATAGGACTTTCGAATCTAGGATTGCTTACATCCGGAACACAATGACACAATTCCTGGAAATATGGTCTCTTTGGGACCTGCGGAATGTAAATTAGTTGTAGAGTCAATTGTTCATTACTGAAAACCAAACCAGGCGAGGGAGTCCTGGTCTATAACCCCAGCCCTGTTTTTGTACATTTTCTTAACTGGTCTGCTTCTTTATTTTGGTCCATCTACCCATCATGTTGGCTACCCTTTTTTACCTCATGTGTAAACACCGACTGGCAAGCTTATATATACATATGTATGTATGCATTTCATATGTCTTTTCGTATGTTTTTTTGTATACTGGTGAACACACTCATTTCCTTTTCTTCTTTTTGTTTTTTTTTCTTTTCTTTGAATGCTTTTTTTTTGTTTTTTGATGAAAAATTTCAATAAAACTATAAGTTACAAAAAAAATATGAAAAGTAGTGCAAAATAAATAACATATTTATGAAACGTCCTTATTCATTAACACTATTCATAGCGGTAACAATTAATAACTCAATTTAATAACTCAAAGAAAAGAGTTATTTGTGGTATATGTCAAGAGGTTCTTATGGCAGATCAAAGCACTAATTGTCACAGTTATTGTATACCACCTCAGACAAGGCATAAAAAGGTCAATGTGACAAATTGAGGGACAAAGAAAATTGTAAAAATTAATGACACACAACACAAGTGTACTGCACCATTAACGTGGTTATGTTTATTGTATTTAAATGTCACTTTCACTTAGATTTTTAAATATACCGCTTGGCTCTGGTTTTAGTTTAATTCTTTATTGAGGATTGCATGAAGACTGTACCAAGACTTGTCCTCTGAAACAAATTTGTTATAGAGAAAACCGCTGCTTAGTTACATTACCTGTAGTGCCGGAACTAGGGGTAGGTATTAGAGAAACCTAACTAGGAGGCACTGGGCAGGTACCTTTCGAAGAGTCTTCTGATTACCCATAGTTGCTCCCGCTGCCACTCCCCCTCCCACACACATGGGGGGGGGGCATGGGCAGTCAGGTTTTTTAGGGCACCCTCAGCCAGCTTGGTCCACCTCTGGCTACCTGTCTTTGCTGAGGTATTCTCCATAAACTACAACAGACCAGCATAGTGACCATTCAAGGACCAGTAACACCAAAAATGAAGGAGTTCATAGGCATTAAAATATGCGTTTTTTCTGTATACTGGTAAAATAAATTCTGACACATCTCCAAGGTTGACATTAGCCCCATTCCTCTTGCATATGTTATGTCTCTCCAGGCTGTAAGTGATCATTTTACCCATTAATTTAATTTTATGGAAGTATATCTTTCACTATAACTCTTTGATGCTCACCATTGAAGCATTGCAGTACCACCATTCGTTTATAAAATAGGAAGTAGTCTTTCATACTTTAATACAGTAGTCTTTCATACTTTAATACACTCCACAACATACATAGAGATTAAACATATATTATTTTAGCACTACAGCATGCTGAAACTATTTTTCTCCAATGTCCAGATCTATAAATGAACTAAATAATATTGGAAACCATACCTTCTCTGCATAGTGTTTGGGCTAAAGTCTTACCCAAGTGGAAGACAACACTCTTGTCCAGCTGTTCCATTTTTCCTCCTTTCAGCATGTGCATTGGCAAATCTGTGAAAGCTGTCTAGAATGATCAGCTCGTTGAAGTCACTGGATACAGCATTTGTTCCTAGATATCCATTCAGACCAGTACAGTTTGATACAGATGACGGTGTCCTCTCAACTTCACATTTTCTTAGTGGTTCATTCTTGTTTTCAAGATACATTTTACGTTTTGGGAGTTGTTTTTTTTCCTAAAAATGCATATGAATACAAAATAAGTAAGAAAACGGAAACTTTAAAATTTGAGTATTAAAATATTTGTTTTATCATTATCCTAGTTTTATAGGTCCTTCTGTACAGCTCTGAGCAAACATACAAGGTCATTCCTGCTCACCAATAATGAATTTCATTGTTGGTGGTTTTGACCAGCCACAGCCCCAGTTATGCAAGACCATGCCCCTTCTTTTAATGGCTGTATAAAACTACAGGAGGGCTCTAGAGAGGTGGTATATATGACAATGAATTCATCATGTGCTACTTTGGGATTCATAGCAACCTTGTATTTAAAATTTGCTAAAATTACATCCAACCTTGACTTGAAGCTAAATTGCTTGGCTGTTAAACTGAATGCTTACAAAATGGTGTGGTCCTTTAAGGGTTTTTGCACAATGAGGACTGCTGTAAAAGTTACTTTATGTGATTAATTTTGACAAATTTTGACGTTAACAATAGGATGCTGGCTCTTGAGAAAGTCACGAAATGGCTGTTGGGGAGTCCAGCACAGGAATGGAGAAGGGTCCTTGTATTTAGACACAGCTGTGTTGAAAAAGTCAGAAGTGTGTGAATACGCTTTGCTACAGACTAAGTTTGGTGTTACAATGATTGGAACAGTTTTGAGGATCTAAGCGACTCTGAGGCTGTTTTTGTGCCTAACAATTTGGCTTGGGTTAAAGAAACACTGTAAATGAGATATTTATTTAATACCACATCATACAGATGGACCTGGATGCCAATTTGGTAGTACCCCTGGGAATTACCCCTTAAAGGCACCTAATAAAACTGAAATATATGAGCAACTAATAACTTCACAACATTACATACAAACAAACATGTTTGTTTGCACAGTCAATTACTATGCTGAGATACTTGGGACCTACCAGAATATATTCTTTATCTGATGTAGTTGGTATAGTTGATATATTTAGACACACTGAGTATGCCCAAGTCTATAGTATGGGAGTTGTAGTTAATTTTTAGTGTTGATACTGATGTTGGCTTAATGTGTACAATAAGTTTGAAAGCACTGAATAAATGCTTCTACCATTGCAGCCTATTTAGGAAAATAATGTTACAGCTTCCTGCAGAGATAGACAAAAAGAAATTCAAACTAGTATTGTAAATCTAAGTTTCTATAAATTCCTTCAGAAAAATGTCACTTTGTATGCAACTGAGCCTTCCAAAAAGTCAATTTCATGAAAAAGTTATGAAATTGTACAGTATAACGTGGTGAAAACATGGTTGGGAATATAGTTTACCTGGGTCTTATTCACATGACCTCACGTTGAAAAAAAATTTTCTTTGCTCAATTAATGTTTTGTATAAAAGAAATGCTTTAGAAAATGCAGTAATATTCCTTTAATTCTGAGAAGGAAGAATAAAAAAGATATTGTTGTAAAACAATTGACAGCATTTACAAATGATAGTAAATTTACCTACAGGTGAACTGAGAGGCACATTTATTTAAAAAAAACCATGACATTGCAAAATAATTTTTATACTTTTTATTGATCTTTATGAGTGTTCCTGCGATTTTCTGAATTTTTATGAAACATCACAAATGAGTATCAGGCATTTGCGGAAAAAGAAAAACACAATTTGCCCTTTACCAATTCCCTGAAGAGCTATGGCATCTCCCATAGTGATTGCAATGCTCAATCATCTCCTGTATGTTCATGGAAAATTGTGATGTAAACAACTTGCAAACTGATTATATTAACCACATCAACTAATGTGGACATAGTATGTACATGTATATACTAACAACTAAATATTATTAGGAGACAAAAGGGTTGAGCTCTTACAATCTACACATTGCACTTACAAACTAAAATACAATTTAGCACATTGCTTGCCATAAAAAAATATTGTATTGTTTTACTATGAATAAAAGATGTTTTTCAAAAGCTTCAAGGTGTAAAAAACTTACATATATTTTCTACAGCTTTTTTTAACATCTTTTCACATTGGTCACAATGATTTCAATAGACTTTTGCAATATGAGAGAGATCAAAGATCATGGGATAAATTCCTTTGTTATTCAGTTTTATTAATAGATTAGATGAACACCAGTTTTTTCAAATGCAATTTTGTGCACAGGAAACTTGCCATTACAGTAAACAGATTTTTTTCAGCTATCCCTTAAATAATAGCATCAACTTGTGTGTAAGAAGTTTGTAGATTGTCTGTGCACCCCATATGATTTGCACCTGGTCTATTAAAATAATAAATAGCAGAAGAACCCAGGAAGGGTGCATAAAATATATCAGTGCAAGACAGTGATTCCCAACGTTACTCATGAGCAACATGTTGCTCACTAACCCTCGGATACTGTTTCTAGTGGCCACCAACAACTTTTTTTTATTTTTTATTCCTGGCTTGGAGGCATGTTTTGGTTGTATAAAAACCATGTGTACTGCCAAACAGATTGTCCTGTAGGCTGCCAGTGCACATAGGCTGCCAAATCACAGCAGTTATTTGGCACCCACAGGAACTTTTTTTTTATGGTTGCATTGCTTCCCAAATCTTTTTACATCTGTATGTGGCTCACAGTTAAATAAAAGGTTGGGAACACTGCCTCCCCCCCGGTACAAGGTATCTAGCAATTTCCATTAATAGTTGAATGGAGTATTCTGACAATTCAGCTTTGCAACAGTGTTGAAACCCACAGTACAGTGCCGTACCTCCAAGTGGCACATAGATTGCTTTGTGCCACTTGGAGGTACAGTACTGTACTTTGTGCAATACCCCAAGTATAACTAGCGTACAGGCCTGCTCCCACCCAAAAAAGGAAACACAAATTGCAGCACGAAAGCAGATTAAATAATCCATAAATGCAGTCCAAGATACTTTTCCCTGAACATTTACAAATTGCAGTCAAATTTGTCTTGTACAAAAAAAGAAAGTTGAAATCCTGAATCATTGGCACAGATGGTATTATCATAATTGATGCAAAATACCTTTCCTCATCTCTAACCATAAAAATCAGAAGGTAATTTGCAGATTGTTATTCTACTACTAAGCATGCACAATGTGGCTTTAATTAATCAAAAAGGCATAAAGGAGAAATATTTTACAACAATAAAGATTTAATAAATCTCAGCTAAATGGTTATGCTTTCTCTGCATTCAGTGACAGAGTTAAAACTACTGAGGGATTAGCGAGTGGCAAATAAAGAAAGAAATACAGTGATCTGCAATAACTTTATTGTACTGACTGTCACCACAGTTTCAGGGAAGCAAAATACAGTAATATTTGAATAAAACTGATCTGATTATTCATATCCATTGAAATGATGGGTATCTAGAGTATAAATGCATCTTTTCTTTTGGCAGAGTCAGTCAGTATTGTTGCTTCAGTAACATTAATCTAGATAATGCTATTAAATGCTATATAATTAGGTCTATACTGCCTCTCTTATTCTATACACACTAACCCCCATAAGTAATAATAGGCACTAAGTTTGCCCAGGAGCAGTAACCCATAGCAACCAATAAGAGGTTTGTTTTTAAACAGGTGACCAGTAAATTGTACCTGCTGACAGGTTGCTATGGGTTATTGCTCATGGGCAAACTTAGTGCCTTTTATGACATAACCCCAAAAAGCTACAATACTATAGAATGTTCCAATGTCATTGGTCACACAAGTAGGAGATCCTGTACCAAGCATTGCCAGGAAAAAACCTTATGTCCTATTCTGCAATATGCCAAGTCATACTCCCATATCCCATACTATGTATTAGCATACCCTCATTTAAATTCAGTAATACTGTGTCCAGCCACAGATCGTTTTAACTTTTATAAATGATTATTTTTTAGTATCCGTATATGTATAATGTGCAAATTCCAAGGGCTTTACAGAGATTTACATCATCCACATCAGTCCCTGCCAGTGGAGTTTACAATCTAAGTTCCCTTTTACATTCATGCACTATGAGCAATTTTATCAGGAGCCATTTGGCCTACTTGCATGTTTTTGGAATGTTGGAAAAACCAGAGTGCTCTGAGAAAACCCATTAGGTATAAAAATATTTTGAAACATTATTATTATTATTATGAAAAAAGTACTAAGCATTAGTATATTCTACAGTACTGTACAACAGAAAGTTATACTATCGCAAACTTTAAATTCGGTGAAAGATCACGAAATCAAGATTTCTACCATAGCAAGATATATAGTCACTGTGCGTGGATTTTCCTTGTGGCAAATGAGTTTCTAACTACCTTTACAGTTTACAAAATGTATATTAACCCTTTAATTGTATATTAACCCTTTAATTGTCACACATAATAGAATGGGTTTCTGAACCTGAACGTCGACAGGGCCTATTGAATATGCTGTGTAAAATGAAATTGGCCAGAAAAACGGTGTAAAATCTGTGTATAATAAATGGCGAATTTATTTGTGTGATATTTTACACCATGTGAATGCCAGATTTGCCACATTATTTTACACTGCTTCAGACCTTAGTGCTAAGATGCTGGTATTTCTTCAAACATGCCACTGCATTTGTCATGCAATGATGTATCAGACTTACATTGCTTTTAATGTTACCAAGTGCCTTCCTGCTTTGAAAGCCATAAACTACCCAGCTATGAAAGGTTGGAATACCAGCAAAGTTCAGCATTTTAACACCAACGCCAAATATATATACCAGCTTCACCATAATAGTTTTTCTTTTAGAGTCAGTTAAACTGGTTGTAAAAGAACATCAGATTCGCAAAAGCTATGTTTTTTTACTCACTTTAATGAATATGGTAATTGCTTACACTCTGGTGTTAAATTGTTGTTCTGGACGACACTTGAATTTGGAGTACCAATTTACTCCACATAAATCTGACTCTACAACAAATTAAAGTTAGCGTAAGTGTCTTGCATTGTTAACAAAATGTTGCTTGCACTTATTTAGAAAGATGGAGTTTAAATGCCGAAATTACTTCACTGCATCATTTTGCCACTAAAAATATTTTGTGTAGGGTCGCAGAAGAAAAAAAAATCTTTTACACTATTGAGAATTTGTCATGCAATGATTTTCTGGAAAATATAATCATTTATTTTAATTTTAACTAATTTGCCTTTATGTAAATTATGTGAATTCTCCCCTTGGAATACCATTTTCCAATAACACATCAGCTAATAAATGCTATTTGAAAGCTGAAATTAGAAAAATTGGCCTTAATCCATGTTTCTACAGCCCTTATTTCCTAAACGTCCAACAGCAGCACACAATGAGATTCCCTCCCCCTAATTAGGACAGCAGGACCAATCGACAGCGTTTTACCTTCATAAGAACCCCCCCCTTCCCCCCTTCCAACCGTGTTTTTTCTGTCCTACCTGGACAGTGGGCCGTTTTTTTCTTTGTGGGGCTCGTGAGAGAGCTCAGGGACTTCCAGGGAGCCAGCTTCGGTTGGTGGTCCTTGGGGAGGGTAGAGGACACAGCTCCTACCCGTCCGTTCAGCGTGACTGCTGAGATGCGCGTCTGCATGGAGCAGGCTTTCAGGAGGCGCATAGCGATGACGTCATCACACAGTAAGGAAGCGCCGGTTTTAAAAAGCCAGCGTCTTTTTACCTTAGCTGCCTATTGTTACTTGTGTACACATGGTCACGCTGCAAACAAGGGCTGTGCTAACTGAGGAAGTAATTAAGGTATTGCTGATCTTCTGATTGCCCTAAGTATGTCCCAGTATTATGAAGTGAAAATTGTATTATATTTTCTTACTCTCTCTACAGATGTCCAGTCTGGAAACTAGATACGGGAAAAAGCGCTCTAAGACCAGACACTTGGCTTGTAGTCAATGTGAGGTGCCGCTCCCAGATAATTATGAGAGAGGTCGTTGTGTAACCTGTCTACAAAAAGCTAATGAAACCCCTAACACTGCAGAAACTGCAATGACCTGGTTAAAAGACTTCATGCAACAGTCTTTTTCGGAGATCAGGAGTTCTTTAACTCAGAACCTCAGTGATCCTGCTGAAAAATCACCTATATCGGTGGACGAACAGGATTACATGGTTATTGATGAGGTGAATTCTTCTTCAGAGGATGAAGTAGATATGGCTGTGTTCCAATCAGAATCAATTTCAAAATTGATAAAAGCAGTTAAAGGTGCGATGGAAGATCAAGAGGGGAAGAGTGCTGAGCCAGAACAGGAGAAAGGATGGTCAAGGAAATTACCTAGAGCCTTTCCGTTGCATCCAGTTATTAAAGATCTGATTGAATTTGAGGGGAAAAATCCAGACAGACCACCATCAATTAACAAGCGGTTTAAAACTCTTTTTCCCATATCTGAAGAATTCAAAAAATGGGAGGAGACTCCAAAGGTGGATATGGCAGTCGGCCGACTTTCAAAAAGAACCACAATTCCGGTGGAAGATGGGTCAGGCCTAAAGGATGTGATGGATAGGAAGGCGGAGACTTCCTTAAAGAGAATTTATACAGCTTCGGCTGCTCAGTGCAAGCCATTGATTGCAGCCTCAGAGGTATCGAGGGCTTTGAGAAACTGGCTGGTGCAGCTGGAGGAGGATATTCAGAACAAGGTCCCGAGGGAGGAATTGCTGAAAAATCTAAGAACAGTGAAATTGTCATCTGAATTTCTCTGTGACTCTTCCATTGAATCATTAAAGCTGGCTGCAAAAAATTTGGCACTCTCCACCACAGCGAGAAGAGCAATCTGGTTAAAACCATGGAGAGCAGATTCAACTTCGAAGATCAATCTGTGCAATATGGATTTTGAACCAGGTCAATTATTTGGAACAAAATTGGATTCTTTGATGGAAAAACTCTCAGATGATAAAGGAAAGTCACTTCCCCAAGACAGACAAAGAAACTGGAGAGGATCCTTTTTTCGCAAACAAAGGAGATCTCCACCAAGAAAAAGACAGGATAAACCTTACGATAAAGATAAAGAGAGAACACAACCCTTTAGAGGTCAAGGGTATACAAGATCCTCTAGAGGAAGAGGGAGACCCCAGTTTGGGGACAGACAGAAAGGATTCTGACGCCAGAAGATTGGAGGTGGGAGGAAGACTTTCGTTTTTTTACAATCAGTGGGAAAAACTCATGACAGATTCCTGGGTTCTGCAGCTTATAAGAGAAGGTTACAGGATAGAGTTTTTTCAAGAGCCACCTCCTCGTTTTCTTATCACTCCAGAAAATTCTTCCCCTCAGAGGCAACTATTCTTGGAAGATTCAATCAGGAGTTATCTTCAAATGAGTGTATTAGAAGAGGTTCCACATTGCGAAAGGGGCCAGGGAACTTATTCTGTAGTTTTTTTGGTCCCAAAGCCAAACGGAACATTTCGCATGATAATCGATCTCAGGTGGGTGAATCGATTTATAAAGAAAAGGCATTTTCGCATGGAAACTATAAAGTCCGTTATTCAGATTCTCGAAGAAGGAGATTATCTCGCCACAATAGACTTAAAGGACGCCTATCTACATTTACCTATCTTTCATCACCACAGAAAGTTCCTGAGGATAGCGGTAGTTATTCAAAAAAAGCTACATCATTTCCAATTCAAGGCATTGCCTTTTGGAATAACGTCCGCACCACGAGTCTTCACCAAAGTGGTGGTAGCAGTGGTAGCAATACTAAGGAGGGAAGGCATACATATAGTCCCGTACCTGGACGATTGGTTGTTGAAAGCAGTATCAGCCTCTCTTCTAGAAAAACAGGTTCAAAGAACTCTGGAGATTTTGGAGAAACTTGGCTGGATAATCAACAGAGAGAAATCTTCCGTCCTTCCATCCAGACAAAAACAGTTCCTGGGGAACAAACTGGATACAGTCAGGATGAAAGTTTTTCTAACTCAGGAGAGAGTGTTGTCTCTTCAGACCCAGATAAGAACTCTAGAAAGTTCTGGGCCGATATCTCTTCGTCAGAGGATGAAAGTCCTGGGTCTCATGTCGGCCTCCATAGAATCGGTACAATGGGCAAGATTGCACATGAGACCACTACAGAACGAACTGCTTTCCAGATGGGACAGAGACATAGACTCACTGGACAAAAAGTTTTTTGTATCAGCAGAAACCAAAGTCTCACTACATTGGTGGCTGCAGGAAGAAAGACTTACACAAGGAAAAAGCATAGTAGAGCCAGACTGGATTGTTGTGACAACAGACGCTTCTCTCAGCGGTTGGGGCGCTCATATGCAAGACAGGTCTGCCCAAGGGGTTTGGGACTCTATGGAAAAATCCCTTTCGTCGAACTTCAGGGAGTTAAAGGCAGTATCTCTTGCTCTAAAGTCTTTCCAGAAACATCTGATTGGTCGTGCGATAAAGATTCAGTCCGACAATACGGTAGTTGTGTCCTACTTAAACAGACAGGGAGGCACAAGATCCAGACTTCTCCTGAAGGAGACAATGAATATTCTGCACTGGGCAGAGGAAAATCTTTTGTCCCTGATGGCAATTCATATTCGCGGTCAGGACAACAAGCTAGCAGACCGCCTGAGCAGGGTGGTGTTGGATCCGGGAGAATGGTCTCTGAATCAGAAGATGTTTCAGAGAATTATCAGGAGATGGGGGAGACCAGTGGTAGACCTGATGGCGACAAGAATGAATTCCAAACTGCCCAGGTTCTGCTCCCTCTACAGGAAAGACCAACCTTGGGTCCTGGACTCGCTGTCCATCAAGTGGGACTTCACCCTAGCGTATGTGTTTCCCCCTATTCCTCTCATAGGGAGAGTTTTGAAGAAGATTCGCATAGACCAGACTTCAGTTATTGCAGTCATACCGTTTTGGCCGAGGAGGAGCTGGTTTTCACTCCTAATGCAGATGAGTCGCGGGGAGTATTGGCACCTTCCTTGCAACAAGTCTCTGTTGTCCCAGAAGAGGGTTTTTCACACAGATCCTCAACGTTTGAACCTGACAGCCTGGAGATTGATAGGCCCCTATTAAATAATAAGGGACTCTCAGAGAAAGTAATCGGTACTCTAATGAGTGCAAGGAAAGAATCTACCTCAAAGGTTTATTCCAGAATTATAAAAGTTTTTAAGAACTGGTGTAACTTGGAAAAAGTTGACTTCTCTTCAGTCTCTGTTAACAGTGTGTTGAATTTTCTTCAAACAGGCTTGGAAAAGAATTTAAAACCTAACACTCTAAAAGTGCAGGTTTCGGCAATTTCAGCCTTCTTGGGCATAAAGCTTGCTGAAGATCCTCTTATTAGAAGATTTATAAGGGCAGCTTTTAAGTTAAGACCAACTGTTCTGGAACCTTGTCCGCAGTGGAACCTAAACATTGTGTTGGAGAAACTTTGTGATGTTCCTTTCGAGCCCATCGAGAATACAGACATTAAACATCTCTCTTTTAAAGCACTGTTTCTAACGGCTATCACTTCTGCAAAAAGAGTAAGTGACCTTCAGGCACTCTCAGTAAGAGAGCCATACATCAGATTTTTTCAAGAACATGTAGTTCTGAGAACCGTACCCTTTTTTAGACCAAAAGTAGCATCTTGGACTAACATTAATCAGGAGATCTACCTTCCTGCCTTTTTTCCGCAACCTAAGACTCCAGAAGAGGAGAGGCTTCATCGGTTGGATGTGACAAGGGTTCTAAAAGAATATATAAGAAGAACAGAGGCATTCAGAAAGTCTGAGAAGCTCTTCATTTCTTTTGGGAAAAACAAGGGTCAAGGCACTTCAAAATTGACTCTAGCTAGATGGATAAAGGATACTATCCAGACATGCTATATTGCTGATAACAGATCTCCTCCAATATTTATAAAGGCACACTCTACTAGAGCGACAGCAGCATCTTGGGCAGAAAAGTTCCTTGTACCAGTGGAACAGATCTGCAGAGCAGCCTCGTGGACAACTCCACATACTTTTGCTACTCACTATAGGCTGGACATCAATGCTTCCCAGGATGCGGCCTTTGGGAGATCTATTCTACAAGCAATAACGAAAGAAGCTGCAACTTAAATCCCCCCCTTTTGTTTGTTACTTGTTATATCTCATTGTGTGCTGCTGTTGGACGTTTAGGAAAGTTGAAATTTTACTTACCGTAATTTCCCTTTCCTTTAGTCCAAGCAGCAGCACAAACAATCCCACCCTATTAAATAATTTCTGCATTCAGTGTTGTTGTATTACTTGCAAAGACACGGTTGGAAGGGGGGAAGGGGGGGGGTTCTTATGAAGGTAAAACGCTGTCGATTGGTCCTGCTGTCCTAATTAGGGGGAGGGAATCTCATTGTGTGCTGCTGCTTGGACTAAAGGAAAGGGAAATTACGGTAAGTAAAATTTCAACTTTTCCAGTGGTTGCATAGCTATACATACACATGGGAAGATAATGATATCCTACAGTACAACAACTGATCTGTCATTCACAGGTCAAAGTTTATATGCAAGCAGAGAGGTACATGAGCAGCAAAAAGTTATCTGTGTAAATAGCCTAAGTTGTACCTGGGAGCTTTTTATCTTTATCTTGTAACATGGTGCTGAGCAGAGAACTTGTGTTTCCCTCTACTAAATCCTTACTGATTGCCTTGCCAGGAATTGATCAGCTGACATTGATTACAAATCTTGGAGCCAATTATGGAGATGATTTGTTCCTTGTCAAGACCCTAGGCTGTCATTGGTAACTGGTCCCAGTTTTATCAAAACACTTACCAATACTTATACATGGTCTCAGATGCATTTGTGTTAAACATAATTCTTATACAGCATTGTGAAGTCGTTGGCTTTTGGAAATTGGATACATCTAGCATTTGTGGCAGGTCATATGGCTGCTTTGCATTGGATTTAAGCTTCCATTTTTTGTGCAAGCCTTTGCAATATTGAAACATTGAAATTATATTAATTGAATTTATATGGATGGTGTCAGACATTTGTACCTAGTAAATATATTTTTAATAGAATTTAGCTGATATGACTAGACATCAACGGTAAATACTTGATATAATAATAATAATAGTAATAATTGTTGTTAAAATTTCATACTGGTCTATATGTTACAAAACAAAAATGAGACTTTTGTTGCGTGCCAGGGATACCGCTTAGTCATAAACAATTGAAAGTACATAGTTAGTTACATAGTTAAATTGGGTTGAAAAAAGACAAATTCCATCAAGTTCAACCCCTCCAAATGAAAACCCAGTGTCCATACACACACCCCTCCATACTTTCACATAAATTTTATATACCTATATCTATACTAACTATAGAGTTAAGAATCACAATAGACTTTAATATCATGTCTGTCCAAGAAATCATCCAAGCCATTCTTAAAGGCATTAACTGAATCAGCCATCACAACATCACCCGGCAGTGCATTCCACAACCTCGCTGTCCTCACTGTAAAGAACCACCTACGCTGCTTCAAATGAAAGTTATTTTCTTCTAGTCAGAAGGGGTGGCCTCTGGTACGGTGGTCCTCTTTATGGGTAAAAAGGTCCCCTGCTATTTGTCTATAATGTCCTCTAATGTACTTGTAAAGTTTAATAATTTCCCCTCTTAAGCGCCTTTTTTCCAGAGAAAACAACCCCAACCTTGACAGTTTACCCTCATTTAAGTCTTCCATCTAACCAGTTTAGTTGCATGTCTCTGCACTCTCTACAGCTCATTTATATCCCTCTTAAGAACTGGAGTCCAAAACTGCACTGCATACTCCAGATGAGGCTTTACCAGGGACCTATAAAGAGGCAAAATTAGGTTTTCATCCCTTGAGGTAATACCCTTTTTTATGCAAGACAGAACTTTATTTGCTTTAGTAGCCACAGAATGACACTGCCCAGAATTAGACAACGTGTTATCTACAAAAACCCCAAGATCCTTCTCATTTAAGGAAACTCCCAACACACTGCCATTTAGTGTATAACTTGCATTTATATTATTTTTGCCAAAGTGCATAACCTTGCATTTATCAACATTGAACCTCATTTTCCAGTTTGCTGCCCATTTTCCCAACTTAGACAAATCACTCTGCAAAGTGGCAGCATCCTGCATGGAACCTATAGTTCTGCACAATTTAGTATCATTTGCAAAAATAGAAACAGTACTTTCGATGCCCACCTCCAAGTCAATAATAAACCAGTTGAAAAGCAAGGGACCTAGTACAGTGCCCTGCGGTACTCCACTACAACACTGGTTCCAATTAGCCAATTTCCATTTACCACCATTTTTTAGCCAGTTCTCTATCCAGGTACAAGTACTATGTTCCAGGCCAACATTCTTTAATTTAACCAGTAACCTTCTGTGTGGCACTGTAACAAATACTTTAGCAAAGTCTAAGTAAATCACATCCACTGCCATCCCAGAATCGAGGTCCCTGCTTACCTTCTCATAAAAAGAAATTAAGTTAGTCTGGCAAGATCTGTTATGCATAAAACCATGCTAGCACAAGTATCATGATTTGCTATGAAGTCCAGTATCTTATCCTTTATTAACCCTTCGAAAAGCTTTCCTACCAATGATGTCAGACTAACTGGTCTATAGTTTTGAGGCTGAGAATGGGATCCCTTTTTGAATAGCGGCACTACATTAGCAATTCATTCGAAATTCACCAGTCTCTCAGCACTCTCAGTCTCTCAATGAATCCTGAAAAATTAAGTAAAGAGGTTTGGCAATCACAGTACAGTACCCTAGGATGAATACCATCATTTATCTTAACATGTTCTAGTCTCTTTTGAATTCCCTCATGTGTGAACCATGCATCATTAGTTGTATTACTAGAATTCGGACTACTAATAAGAAAACCTTTATTAACTGGTTCCTTATTTGTGTAGACAGATGAAAAATATGAGTTCAGTATCTAAGCTTTTTTTTTGTTCTAGTGGAGACCCCCCCTCTGATTTTAAAGGCCCCACCCCTTCCTGCTTCATTAGTAAGTAGTTTTGCATAAGACCACATAAGCCATGTCTCATCTGTCTTGCAAATCCATTAAAATCCATGAAAAAAATGTGTTCAGGAATGGCTGTTAAAAAGTTTATACTGGTGTGTTCTAAGTTGTTTTATTCACTGCTTTTGCTTATAACACAAGTTGCCATGGTTCTGTTTTTACTTTGTCCTTTTTTGGTTTTCATGCTTTTTTTGGTTCAGGACGCCTTTGAGGTCCACGATTTGGTAATCCCCAAATTTACAGATCCTTCATGTGTACTTTTATATCTCAATGTACAGGGGAAACAAGCAATGTTGTCCAGTCCAGGTTCTTAAGAGGCCTCCGCAGCCCTTGGCGCCAGGCAGTATTGGGAAATACTCCTATTTTTATGCCACTGGAATATGCTACTGTATACAATGCTTCCTCTTGGTAAGGAGTTGATTAGCAGCCTCAGATTCTGCTCTGATGAATATATTGGAGTGGCTTCTTTTAAGTGCCACAAAAGCGAAAAATTGCATTTCATATAAAATTCATTTAAATGATGAGATGATTATATTAAAACATTGTGGCCTTGTTCTAAAAAGCACCATATTGATTGAAATTCTTTTCTGAGGCCAGATAATGAATGTATGATTGAAAAAGCTTTCACTTCTATTCTTTCTCTATCAGCACACAAAGCAGAATATAAAAATGATAATGGCTCATTTGATTTTTTTTTCCTTTTTCCTGTGTACTAGGAAATCAGACATTTAGCCTTTGGTATTTTTAAGCAAACCGTTTTATTTTAAGATGAATTCATCATATTGGTATTCTAAAAATATTCATTATTATGAGTAGTTTATAGCCATCATCTTTGTGTGTTTCCAGCCATCAGAAGCTGGAGGCAATGGCTTTAATTAGAAAGTTTGTGGTTTTGTGCATAATATACAAATCATTTTGGTGCACTTATAGTAATTTTGTCTCTGTATAAAACACTTCAAAGTTGAAACTTTTCAAGGCTGAAATGTCAGTCTCCCCAGCATAAAGACACATCAAACTTTAATAAGACCTGTGAGTGAGGACTTCTTCTGTAAAAAGTGAGTAACCTGCAGGTTGTCGGATTTGGGTATAGATGTGGGTATTTAATGGGTTTGCAGTTAGGGTTGCAGGTCTATAAAACTATAGCAGGTTTTACTCATAACACATTTTTTTAAATGTTTTTCTGTCACTGCCCACTTTTAATGATGTCACTTCCAGTTTGTAGCTGCAGCACTTCCTTTTTTTATGATGGTCACAGATTGTGTTACAGATAAGGCAGTTGCAGGTTGCATTGTGGGTCCCAGTTGGGACCAGTATTCAGAAATTGGACCTGTGCAGGAAAATAGACAATAGACGAGGTCACCACTAGTGGATCTTTCCCCCAATATGCCTGCCAATGGCAGAACGATATTGGGATTACAACAAATGAAATAGGCACTATCGAGACACGTTAATCAGCTAGTTGATGCTGTCCTCGATTGGAGAAGAAAATCAAACCAATCAAAGCCAATTTGACATCTAGCTGATAGTGATTGACAAATAAATAAAATGGATTTGCAGTGAATTTTTGCCATCTGCAAAATGTTTTTGTGAAATTGTGCCGAAAATTCGCCATTGAAAAATTTGTCCCAACAAAAAAAATTGTGGCGCAGTGAATTTTTGCCATCTGCAAAATGTTTTTGTGAAATTGTGCCGAAAATTCGCCATTGAAAAATTTGTCCCAACAAAAAAAATTGTGGCGCATCAAAATTGGTGCACACATAAAAACGGACACACGTCAAAATTATTCGGACACCTGTTGACTTTAAAGGAATTGTTCAGTGTAAAAATAAAAACTGGGTAAATAGATAGGCTGTGCAAAATAAAAAATGTTTCTAATATAGTTAGTTAGCCAAAAATGTAATGTATAAAGGCTGGAGTGATTTGATGTATAACAAGTCAGTCAGAGCACTACTTTTCAGCTCTCTTGGTTTACACTGACTGGTTGCCCTGGTTACCAGGCAGTAACCAATCAGAGACTTGAGGGGGGGCCACATGGGTCATTTCTGTTGCTCTTGAATCTGAGCTGAATGCTGAGGGTCAATTGCAAACTCACTGAACAGAAATGTAGCATGTGGCCCCCCTTCAAGTCGCTGACTAACTCAGAGTTATAGAGCTGAAAAGCAGGAAGTTGGATTCTGGCTGTTTTATTACACATCTGTTCACTCCAGCCTTTATATATTACATTTTTGGCTAACTAACTATATTAGAAACATTTTTTATTTTGTACAGCCTATCTATTTACACAGTTTTTATTTTCACACTGAACTATTCCTTTAATGCATTTGGACAAAATAGTCACGCATATAAAAATTGTCGCCAGCGTCAAAAATTGTTTCGCGTTTGACGGCCATTGACTGCGTTTTGCAAATTTTTCTGCCATTTTGCAAATTATTCAGCAAAACGGGACAGATTCTTCCATCACTACTAGCCGCTTTTTTTGTCCTGATATCAGTCAGGGCATGGCAGCTTAGCTGCTGAATCTGCCTAAAGGATCCGAATTAGCATCTTAAATCTGCCCTGTATGGCCTTTAACTATGCAAGGTTTTACTCATTTACATTTTTTTTAAAAAAAATTCAGCATTTCCTGTTTCATGGTAGTCAGAGGGTTGCAGGTCCCAGTTGGATCTGGGATTCAAAAATTGGACCCACAAAGGACACAAACAAAGGGCTATAGGGTGATTATACATACAGTTGACACTAGTCAACTAGTCCCCCATGTGCCAGGCCTGCCCCATGTATAATACCCTACTTGACATGTTTTCTGAGGTATTATACATGGACTGGCCTTGGAATACTGCAATCTGTGTTAAAACTGTGTTTAGTTAGCTGTTAGCTATAAATCACTCTCCACCTATGCACTGCACACAGGAAAAACAAGCATAAAAAGTTTATACTGGCAACAAACATTTATTTAGATGACTGGAACATTACTGATACAAATCTGCCAAATAAAACTTTACTTATATTTTGACAATTTTTTACAAATCAAATTATTATGTGATCAGTTTCTGCTAAGAGCTTCAACTATCTCTCTGAAGTTGATAATTGTCTTAGAAAATATAATCAGCAGATTTGCCATTAGAGCCTGCTTTATTACATTTTGCCACTGCCTTGAGGCCCCTCAGAGATGAAGCATTTCCAGGTTGAAATGACAAATTGCAAATTCAGTGGAATGAACAGCAAAAAAAAGAAAATCTACAGGGGACTTTTTATTTGTTAAGGTATTAAACCAGAATATGCAGGGCTCTTAACAGACACAATAATAAGAACAGGAAATACAATATTATTGAAAAGCTCATAAAGTACCAGCAGTCATATTATTCATATGATCAAGAGGATGTTGCCATCAGTAAAAGTAACATTCATTATTCTGTCAATGTGTTTTTATACAAAGTGGATTTGTGAAATAATTCAGTACTTGTTTATAATCTCACCTTAAATATGTTTTTCTACTGCTGAATAAAACTTTGTGTTTAGGTAGGGTGGAAATGTCTTTACACCAAGCAACCTTTTTACTGACTGGGTTAATAAAATACTGGCAACCCTATTTACAGAGGGCTAATGGTGACCCTTACTAAACAGCATGAGAACCTAGTTTTGTGTCCTGACATATAAGTTAGAAATCCCTGTTGTATGGCGATCATAGCACAACTACAGGGGTATGAGAAATGAAGGCCTGATGCATTTTGTGCCTATTGGGGCACTTACTCATAGGCTCCAGAGCTATGAGTAAGTGCCCCAAGAGGCACAAACTCGTCTGCCTTCACTTGTATGTCCTAATAAATGGTTTGAATTTTTAATCATACTTTTTTTGGTCATTACTCTTGGAGAAAAACTCACAACTTTTTTGGTTTGTTACAAGCCATTATTGGGGGACTAAGTAGCCAGGGCACAAGGCAATTAAGTGACTTGTCCAGGGTCAAAAGGAGTTGCCACAGGGAATCAAACCCCGGTCTCTAGCAGGAGATCCCACATCAAATACTGATCACATTTTGGATCTCCATTTTTTAGACCATTGCCTGGTGCATAATAGGTTTCAGGTTAGAAATCTTCTATATCCGTGTCACATTCACTCGGCAAGTATTTTATATGGAATATTTATGTGCACAAATGTGCAAGAATTTTGCACTAGAAACTCTACCCTCTACAAGTTATTGATGTGTTCCTGCATTAGTGATATTACCAAAATTATCCACACACCTTACTAAACAACTTCTTATCCCAAAACCAAGGATATTAATATAAAATTGGTGCTCCCTTAGCTGCCATTACAACATTCTGAGAAGGCTTTGCCCTAGATTTTGGAACTTTGTTTTTGGATTTGCTGCTATTCAGCAGTGCTGACCTGCTGTCCATTGCTTGCTTATGGTTAGTACAGGATATTCACAAGATGGGGGATAGTCAGAAATGCAATATTTGCCATGGCAGGTAATCACTGTAACACTTGCCAAAACTCCAGAAACTGCTGTATATCACAGGAGCTCACAAGAATTTGGGCAAATCTTACAGTGTACCGTTACCATCGATTTACTGCATCTTTTCATTTATAAAGTATATGTACAGTATATGTATGGGAAGCATAGTGTTACCCATGGAATAGTTCATACAAGAATGTCTTTGTTGCTATTTTCTTTAAATAATTTTGATGTTAGCTCTGTAAGTCAAGCACTCTTACATATAACATATATAGAGAAGCTCTGCTCACTCAGAGTAATAGATTGTGTCTGAATGGTACTGTATATTGATGAAGAACTCTTAAAAGCTTTGTTAATTAACATTATATCAGATTAGGACAGAAAGAGTCTGCTGATCAATCAAAGACAATGCCTTGAACAACAAGTATCTAAGTTTTTTCAGAAGGGTATCATTGCTGCCTATGGTAACAGCCTGCAAAGGACAGTTGTTTGCTGTTTCTTCATACCTTGTTTCACTGATGCACACAATTGAAGGCTACCACTTATTCACTATCAAACTTGCATTCGAGTGGTAGTTAACAGTAACGTTACTGGAGAGGGGCGGGCCCTGGTGCGGGACATGCAGCCGGGCCCCCGCCCCCCTCTGTACCAGGGGGGTCCTGAGGGGGTGCGGACCCTGGCCCAATTGTACCCCCTGCTCCCCCAGTAGTTCTGCTACTGGTAGTTAATGCAGAGAGCCCAAGGCTTATTCCTCATACAAGATGTGCTGTCACTCTAAATCATTTAAAACAAAGTCATACAAGAGAATGATTGAGGCAGTGCACTCAAACCTCATTTCACATGGTCAGAGCTGATTAATGAAAAATCAAATTGATTCATAACAGTCCAATATGGAAATTTAACCCATTATAGCTTCCTGTTTAAAACAGTATTCTAACTGCATTTTTTGTATGATTTTATTATCACTTACACCATTTTGATGTTAAAAAAAACCTAGCATCTGCCGACAAAATTCATATTATTCAGTCACATTTCTATAGCTGCAAGGATAAAGAAGAATAGCTGTGACATGAATTAAAGCGGGCACAATGGCTCACTCCTCAGATGACAAGCTCCAGACCAAAGCTTGCAGCAATACAATTAATATTCTTGTTTAAATAATACTTGGGAAGCAGATTTGAAGCCTCAAATTTTGCTTCAAGGAGTCCAGTTATTCACCAGCATCTATACTCTATTTGCTTTTATAGTTCTATTTGCTGGTTTCGTTATTATAATCTCCTGTAATTGACTGGAATACTTTGAGGGAGACCATGTCATATGAAGTTAAAACCAACAGAGCCTATGAAATCACAATTACTGTTATTATATTTACAGTTTTTGTTTCTATGGGTTTCTGATGAAGCAGATTGTAGGATGATGTATTCTGGTAATTTTATATCATTTTAATTGAAATAAGTGCACAAATAATGAATATATTTTACAATACTTCTATATAGAATAACAAGACCAAATACAAAAGAACAGGAAGTATGAACCAAAGGAAAAAGGATCATAAAAGGGATCTTTCTGTAACTTGAATCTTTATACAATAAGGGGCATATTTATCAAGGATCGAATTTTGAAATAAAAAAACGTTGAAATCCGACCATTGAATTTGAGTAGTTCGATAGTCAAAGTATTTTTTCCAGCGAAAATGGCCGTATTCGATCGAAGTAAAATAGTATGATCGAGCGTTTTACCCCTTCGAATCAAACGATTCAAAGGATTTTTTTTTAAAAAAAAACTTGCCCAAAAACATCAGGTAGGTTCTAGGAGGTCCCCCATAGACTAAACAGCAATTCGGCAGGTTTAAGGTGGCCAAATGTCGAAGTCGAAGTTTTTTAAAGAGACAGTACTTCAATTTTCGAGTGGTCAAATTTTCAAAGGTTTTTTTTTTAAAATCTGCCCCTTAATGTAAACATTAAATAAACCCAATAGGACGGTTTTGCCTCTAGTGAAGATAAATTATATCTTTATTTGGACCAAGTAGAAGGTGTTTGTTGTATTATTACAGAGAAAAAGGAAATCAATTTTAAAAATTTTAATTGTATGACTAAAATAAAGTCTATGGGAGACAGCCTTCCCATAATTCAGAGCTTTCAGGAAAATGGATTTCCGGATAACTGATCCTGTACCTGTACTTTTACACTGCAGAGCAACCTGTCTGTGAAACACTCTTATTATATTCGTTGTGGTTATTAGACACTGTTCATGACTCTTGTACAATTGCTGTCTGTCAATAAATGGTCAGAACATCATCTGATTTGTTATTTTTTCTACCTATTTTAATCTGAATGGTTAATGGAAGATCGTTAGACTGAAAAAAACAAATATGCACGTCTATGGCCAGCTTTACCCCGGGTCCAGAGTGTTCTGTATAATAGGTCCCATACCTGTACTTAAAAAATCCAGGCAGCTGTTTGTCAATTAGACAGCAATATCTAGTTACATAGTTAGTTAGTTAGTTAGTTAGTTACATAGTTAAATTGGGTTGAAAAAAGATAGTCCATCAAGTTGAACCCCTCTGAATGAGTCACTGCACTCTCTCCAGCTCATTTATATCCCTCTTAAGGACTAGAGCCCAAAACTGCACTGCATACTCCAGGTGAAGCCTTAGCAGTGACCTATAAAGAGGTATAATTATTAGTGATGGGCGAATTTATTCGGCATGCGCGAATTTGCGCGATTCGCCGTCAGCGCATAAATTCGCGAAAATTGGGCGGAGAAAAAAAAATTTGCCAGCGTCGGAAAAAATGGCCGCCGGCGTCAAAAACGGGCGTGAATTTTTCAGCGGAGCAAAACGGCGCAAATTCGCCCATCGCTAATAATTATGTTTTCATCCCTTGAGTTAATGCCCTTTTTTATGCAAGACAGAACTTTATTTGCTTTAGTAGCCACAGAATGAAACTGCCCAGAATTAGACAACGTGTTAGCTACAAAGACCCCTAGATCGTTCTCATTTAAGGAAACTCCCAACACACTGCCATTTAGTGTATAACTTGCATTTACATTATTTTTGCCAAATTGTATAACCTTGAATTTATCAACATTGAACCTCATTTTCCAGGTGCTGCCCAGTTTTCCAACTTAGACAAATCACTCTGCAAAGTGGTAGCATCCTGCATGGAACCTATAGTTCTGCACAATTTAGTATCATCTGCAAAAATAGAAACAGTACTTTCAATGTCCACCTCCAGGTCATTAATAAACAAGTTGAAAAGCAAGGGACCTAGTACAGAGCCCTGCGGTACTCCACTAACAACACTGGTCCAATTAGAAAATGTTCCATTTATCACCACTCTTTGTAGTCTGCCTTTTAGCAAGTTCTCTATCTTGTGTTCCCCATAAAGAATAAAGAAAAGTAGCCTGACATATGGTCCCACATGAGCAGTTGGGGTTGTTTTTTCAGGCTGCTGTAGGTCCACAAATCTTTCAGCTGATGACTGTTCCAGAATGGGAGGTTATGATAAAATAGCAGGGACAGCACCTCCTTTACACTTTTCATACAACCGACTGCACCCATGACTGTGGCACACTGGCGGCAGATTTACTCATAACTTTGTGAAATTATCCCATCACACACAAATCTGTGTTCATGTAGCCAGATTTACTGCTGCTCTTTCAAGATACGTTAAAGTCTATCAGCCATGGACACGTGTGATATGCAATTTGTTCCTCATGATATGTATGAGTGCTTGGTGTGTAATCTATTTGTTAGCAGTGTCTATTTTTAGTATTATATTTTTCTTTTCAAAACTGTTGACAGTGAATTCAAATAATACACGTTAATGATATCCTAGGCAGGATAGCTCTTAAATAAACCGGGGGGGGGGGCAGTTTCAGGAAATTCTTGGTGAAATTGTTTTCTCAACCTACCTTACTGAATGGAGAACCACTAAAGTGACAACGATTTTTGTGGGGGTGGTGTAAGGATCAGGGGTGCTATGTCAATGAGGTAACTTGAGAAACTTGCCTCAGGCAGTAGAGCCTTACTGGTTACCAGTGGCAATAAAAATGCTGCCCCTGATAAAATAGATAATTAAAATCTATCTATATAAATAAATTGTTTTCAATATAGTAAGTCAGCCAAAAATGTAATGTATAAAGGCTGGAGTGACTGGATGTCTAACATAATAGCCAGAACTCTACTTCCTGCTTTGCAGCTCTCTCGGTTTCCACTGATATCACCTGCACTCACCTGAATGCTGAATGCAAACTCACTGAACAGTTGTGTCCCATGTGGCCCCCCTTAGTCTAACTCAGAGTTAGAGAGCTGAAAATCAGAAAGTTGTGTTCTGTTATGTTAGACATCCAGTCACTCCAGCCCAGGGGTCAGCAACCTTTACTATCAAAAGAGCCATTTTGCAACTTCTTCCACTAAATAAAACTAGTCTGGAGCCGCAAAACATAACACAGCTTACAACGACAGAATACAACAAACAGTAGGTGAGTAGGCTTTTCCCTTTTTTTCTTTAATATGGTCTCTATAAGTCTACGTTTGTCCCCTTATAGATCTTACTAACATGGTTCATAGCAGGAGCTGCAGGTATAGGTGGGAAGGGGTTGCACCTGTGGCCAATGTAGATAATAATGGCTGGAGCAGGGTTCACACACTGAAGAAGCCGCCAGTGTCAGCAGTAAAAGGCGAGGAATATAGACGTCACTAAAATATGCGTCATATCCACGTCTATAGCCCTCGCACCTACTGCAGCACTGCTGGATTCTGGCTTTGGGGTCCAGCAGGTTCGGCTCAAAATCAAATATATAGTGCCCATTGGCATGATTAAAGGTGAATTTACTGTGCATAAAAGTGTAAAGACCCCTATCCCTCCAGCGTCCAGCCACCCCTGCATTGTGTGCCACTACTGTGCCAGGATCGCTAACGCCATGATGAAGGTCAGGGCATGATTATCCCGCTGTCCATGATAACATGGCTATAAGGCAGAGGGGAATATATGCCCAGACTACATGTCTCTCGGTGTGCCCGTCCCCCCCTGCCCCATAGAAAGCTGATTCCACGGCTCCTGTGATAGCATGAAACAAGTTGAAGACATCGCTTGAAATCCCTGTGGATCGATACATGTTGCCTGGGTGCCGGGTTAATTCGCACAGTTAATTCACCTTTAATCATGCCAGTGGGCACTATATATTTGAGTTAACTGGGCAGAATTTTATCCATATGTTCGCACACTCAAAACAGACTCAATTTAGAGAAAGAGTTCAAAAAAATAGTTTTTACTTTTATGTAGAGAAAAGTATTTTACATGAACAACGCCATACAACACATGGCATAATTTATACAATATTAAAAATAGCATACAATATCAACCACCCATTGATTATACATAGCAAGCAAGATATCAACAAGGAGCGGATACACCTACCAGAAAAATGAGAATGGCCCCAACGTTTCGGCACCAAGGCCTTTGTCAAGGGGCCCAGTTAACTGGGCAGAGTCAGAGCTGCAGCAATCAGAATGAAGAGCCAAATGTGGCTCCGGAGCCGCAGGTTGCCGACCCCAGCTCCAGCCTTTATAGATTACATTTTTGGTTACCTAACTATATAAAAAATTTTTTTTTTTGCACAGCCTATCTATTTAACAAATTTTTATTTTTACACTCACGTGTTCCTTTAAGAAATAAATTTCCTGTTTTCAAACCAGAATTTTTTCTCTTCTCTTCTTGTGCAGAGAGCACAATTGACAGCACCTAATAACCGTCTATGTTTTAAATATATATCTTACTTCCAAATCCTTAGAAAGCAATTAATGAAATAGCATTTAGCATTCTCGCTGTGCCATATTAAATGAAACATCTCATTCTCAGACATTTTTCTACATGAATAGACCTAGCAGGTAATAGGACAAACATATGCATTGTCTAAAATAGCTAGAAGACGGCATTCAGAAGAGTGTTTTATGTTAATGCTTAGAATATAATGCCAGGGGTCAGGGACAGTTCTTACATTTGCTATATACTGTATGTAAATATAGAAATGTAGCTTCTCTCATAATGATATTTTTAGTTCCAGTTTAGTTTAGTTTACAGTATGTATGAATGAAGTCTCTAAGAACATACTACCATACTACCTTTCTGTATATACAATTGACGTTTTTTAGTATTTATAGGTAATTGAAGTGCTGTACATTAAACAAGATGTGTCATTATTTGCTATTTTAATGTGATACATATAGAGCAAACTATATGTAGAGATTTGGCTCAGATGCCTTACCAGGTCCTTTGATATCAATGCATTTAAATATATCATCACGCCCTTTTTCCATTGAGATGAATGCTTCTGTGTTGTGCCATGGTGTGCTAGGTTGGAATTATGACCTGTTTGATGTCAAAACAAAGTTTGCTCCACCTGTACCTATAAGCCTTGTAATTTGTGATTCTCAAACCTCAGATGCCTTAATGTGTTCCTAGCATATTTTCTTAATATTTTTGCCAAAAAAAAATGGACCAATGAATGGGTGTTTGACCTATGCATCTCCATGTTTTATTTAAAGTTGTCATAGAGTTACCACAACTATGTTTGGATTGTCCAAGTTTGATTGGTCATATTAAAGTAGTTGGTATTAATGGCCTATTAATATTATATTATTATTATTATTATTAATATTATATTGTATTAATGTCTAACTGAATCTAGATGATCTAGATGAGGCCTAAATCTGACAGAGCCATGCATGCTACTAAACTATTGTGGTGTTCATGCAAATGGCCTGTAGATGTCACTGTGCTCATACTTATACTGTGCATACTTCCTGGTAGTTTAAAAGTGAAAGCTTACTGTTGTGTAAGGCCTGCATGAATCTGCTAATAAAGCACTGTTATACTCTCCTCATCCTCGACTACCCAAAACATAACAAATGGCGACAAGGATGACTCTTCTACCTCTGCAGCAGTCTGCACCTTTTCTTCCAAACCCTGGTGAGCCTACCATACCTTTTACTGCTTGGATCGGTATGTTTGAAAACTACATTATTGCTGCTGACCAAGGGGAGATTTCTGCTGCTAGAAAGCGTGCTTTACTTATTCACTGCCTGGGAGCAGAGGGACAGCTTATATGAAACTGCTCTTACTGCTATAAAGAACTTTTTCGTGCCAAGAGTAAATGTGGTTGCTGAAAGATATAAATTCCGTCAACGTGGACAACGTAATGGCGAATCCACAGAACAATTTGTAGCAGCTTTGAGAGAGCTGGTTGTTACCTGTGAGTTTGGGAATCTAACAGATGAAATGATAAGAGACCAAATAGTGGAAAAAACAAACTCACCTCGCATTAGAGAGAGATTTAACCATTGCAAAGGCTATTATAGTTGCTAGCCAAATTGAAACAGCAGTGGCAGAGGCTAAAACTGTCAGTCAGGGAACTGCTGGGAATGTACAGATTGTGACTTCAACACTGTGGCCTAAAAATGCACAGTCACAGGCAAAATACAGTGTGAAGGAATGGATTCACCTACACTGCAAAACCGTGCAGCAAATACAAATAGAAAATACTGCTTTCGCTGTGGTTCAACACAACACACTGCAAATCATATTACATGTAGGGATGATCAAATTTTTTCGCCTCGTTTCACCGAATATATTACGCCCATAGACTTGTATGGCCAAAAAAAAGACGCGCGTCAAAAATAAAATTCGCTGCGCGTCAAAATTATTTTGATGCCCATAGACTTTGTTTTCTTGAAATACTTTGCAAAAGATCCCCTTGTTGCACCTGCTCTGAAACTGGTCAGTTACCTAAAGGATCCAATCCCTGTGCTTGGTTGCTTGCCAGTGACTGTACAATTTGAATCAAATATTGCAAAATGTGACTTTTACATTGTGAATAAGGGAACTGCTATACTTGGAAGGGATCTCTGTGCTGCATTAAACCTACATTTAGTTGATGGTCTCATTACTAGAGCACCAGTGCCTGCCACACAGCCAGTTTCTAAAATTTCATCACAAAGCAACTAGGCCATGCAAAGAACTTTGTACACAAAGTTAAGGTGAGACCAGATGTCACACCAGTACCATTTCCTTATTCAGCATGGGAAAAACTTGATATTGATATTGTCGGTCCTATTACAGATGCTCCGTTCGACTGTAGATTTGCTATAACCTTGATAGATATTACAGTAAATGGCCTGAAATTGCATTTGTTGCTCATATAACATCAGCTACAGTAATAACATTTCTGTCTACAGTCTTCAGCAGAGAAGGTAATCCAAAGGAGTTAATATCAGACAACGGACCACAGTTTGTCTCAGCTGAGTGAGAGGAATATTGTGCATAGGAAATCTTCAGTGTATTACCCACAAGAAAATGGAGAAATCGAGCGATTCAACAGAAGTTTGAAAGAAGCACTACAGACAGCTAATCTTACTGGTAAATCTTGGAAAGTATTTACAACAGAGCAACAACCCAATCATCTCCAGCTGAATTATTAAATGGCAGACAGATGCGCACTAAGTTACATGTTGCAGACCTCAAACTTCCACAAAATACTTTGCCTACAAAATCATCTACTGCTGACTTTGTGAAACGTCAACAAGCCAAATTCAAGGCTTATACTGACAGAAAACATGGTGCCAGAGAAGTGCACTTTCAGCTTGGATCTTTAGTCCGAATTAAGAAACCAGGAATACTGAAACAAGGACAATTTAAATTTACTTCACCACTTGAAGTGAGACGCCAGTGAGGACCATACACATATGAACTGTATGATGGACGCATATGGAATGTAAGTCATCTTGCTCCTGTTAGATATGACTTTGGAGAAGCTCCATTTGATGAAGGACATTTTCCTACTCCTGATGTCAACTGCAATAGGCCTGAGGAAAGTGAACCTATAAGGCGTGCTGAGAGAATCAGAAAACTACCTGCATGGACCAAGGACTATGTGATGCGAATAATGTATATTATTGCTTTAAAATGCATACTGTTTAATGTTGCTGTTTATTATAGTTGCCCAAATGCTTTCCTACTATAGGGGGAATATATGGTGTTTGTGCAAATGGCCTGTAGATGTCACTGTGCTCATACTTATACTGTGCATACTTCCTGGTAGCTTAAAAGTGAAAGCTTAATGTTGTGTAAGGCCTGCATGAATCTGCTAATAAAGCACTGTTATACTCTACTCATCCTCGGCTACCCAAAACATAACAACTATCCACCTTTTGAGTCCACCACAGCAAGTGTTTCTCCAAAGAAAAAAGATCCTGCTTGAGTCACTTAGAAATTTCTCAACTATAGTTCAACTCTAAGGGGCAGATTTATCAAGGGTCGAAGTGAAAATTAGAATTTCAAGGTATTTTTTGTGTATTTCGACTAGGGAATAATCCAAATTCAATTTGAAAAAAATTCGAAAATTTGAATATCGAAAACTTATCATGTACTGTCTCTTTAAAAATTCGACTTTGACCATTCACCTCCTAAAACCTGCCGAATTGCTTTTTTAGTCTATGGAGAACCTCCTAGAACCCATATGGAGTCAATTGGTGGAATCAAGGTTTTTTTTCGATTGAATTCGTTTACTTTGATTCGTACGATTCGAATTTGAACGAAAACTGACTATTCACCCGGGGAAAAAAAACTATTTTTTTAATAAATTTCGGTTGGTCTTTTTTTATTTGAATTTTGTAGTTTTTTAAATTTTAAATTCGACCCTTGATAAATCTGCCCATAAATGAGGATTCCATGGTGGATCAAAACATTGGCATGATGTATTATTGGTGATGGCTTTGCAGTGTGCCCTTTTAATTTTTTGCTAGTTCTCTCTGAGTTTCCGGGCTGTTGGAATGCACAGTCAGCACCTTTGCATCGTTCTATACATGAAGACATATTTAAGATATGGTGTTACATTATTATTAAAACCATTATTCATACAGAGCTTCCGACAGCACAATTGAAACAGAGGGCAACAGGTGGAATGCTTTTGCAAGCATTGTACTTTATCTCTAGAACAAGATGTTATTAGCCTGCTCCATGAGCTGCCTGCTCAGACCTGATCTAAAAGGTAAATTAAACTATTTAATAATGAGTGGGCATTTTTACTTACAAAATAAAAAAAAGAAATTGATTGCGGGCGCATGGTTTGATGTGCACACAAAAGATATTTGCACATATTTAAATCTAAATCAGAGAGTATGCAGGGCTACACTATAGATGTTTGATGATTTAACACTGTAGGGACACAATAAAGAGTTCATATTCTCTTTGGTCCAAACGTGATTCTGTGCTTTGGGATGTGTGCAAAATGCATGCATCTTGACTCTTCTGATGAATGGTCCACAAGTGCACCTGCTGGGGCAGGCAACCCTGGGTTTCCTCAATAAGCAGACCATACATGCACCAGCAAATTGGAGGTAAACTCTATTTTGAATTCATATTCTGGAAAATGATGCAACTTTTACTCTGATGATGCTAGATGTAACTTGCACCCAGTTTACATCAAAACACAAGTACAATGGCACAGTTGCAACTCTGCCCTTGTCCAAATGACACTGGAAACATGGGAAAAAAACATGAAATGGTATTTTGCACACTTATTTCAAAGTATAAATAACATTTAGTCTGAACATTCCTGTTGAGGTAACTATATTTGGGCACCCTGTGCTTTGTATGTCCATGTTATTGAGAATAGTTCATAAGGACAAACATAAAAGTTGCATTGGTGATATACAAGGTGTAAGGAATGTGTACAGGGGCATAATACTAAATAACTCACGCAGATTTTGTGTTGATTTGGTTCTTTTTCTCTTGGGCTTTCATTTATAAAAGAAATTTTTTTAAATGGTTTTAGTAAATAAAGGTATAAGATCTATTCTCAAGAAACCCACTATTACGAAAGCTCATAATTATGGAAAGGCTGTCTCCCATAGACTTCATTTTATCCAAATAATCCAACTTTTTAAAAAATATTTAGTTTTTCTCCGTAATTTTCTTAATACTAAAGAAGATATTTTGTGCAGCTGTACACACACAAACAAATAGTCACAATAAGCAGTGCATAATTATTGTTATGATTTGATTTTCTGGGCACTACAGTAGAAACATTAACACAACCAAATTATTTGTTAATTTAATCATTAATAATACATGCCATTTGTTTCTTAACCATGGGATCATTTTAATGAAAGCAATTATAATCATATACTGGCATGCATTTTTTACTTTTTTTAATCCAAGCATCCAGTAACTACATTCCATTCATCAGCCCATGCTGTCATATGATTAGAGGGAAGCCCTGTAAATAAAGCAATTTGCTTGTGTTCAGATATTCAAGACTGGCCTCATTAAAAGTACCAGAGTGGACAAAGTTCTTTGAAAATCAGGTACAGAATCCCCAAATCCACAAAATATAATATCTACAGTATATTTCTGCAGGAAATATTATAAGCATAAAATTCATCCTATTATTGCCCTATCTAAGATAATACACAACAACATCCTAATCTGCTCTTTACCTCACAATGTAAGTGTTGCAAGGTAAACCTACCATTTGCTTTGCACATAAAATGACATTAGCGAGAATGCCATGACCACGATATGTCATCCTACTTAACCGTATATATTAATAAATGCATTATGCATCAACTGCATGATTACAGCAATATCCTCCCATTTGGGAAGTATTATTATTATACCTTACCTTAAGGGGTACTTCACCTTTTTTGTAACTTCTACTATGTTATAGGATGGACAATTCTAAGCAACTTTTCAGTTGGGTTTTCATTATTTGTTTTTTATAGTTTCTGAATTATTTGCCTCCTTCTGCTCTGTAAAACTACAAATCTATTGTCATTGCTACTTTTTATTACCCATCTTGCCATTTGGCCTTCTCCATACTTATATTCCAGTCTCTTATTCAAATCAATGTATGCTTGCTAGGGTAATTTGGAACCTTAGCAACTGAAACTGCAAACTGGAGAGCTGCTAAATAAAAAGCAACATACCTCAAAAACCACAAATAATAAAGAATGTCTCAGAATATAGCAAATTGTCTCAGAATCTCTCTCTCTATATCATACTAAAACTTAATTAAAAATTGAACAACCCCTTTAACTTAAACTCTTTTCACTTTTAACAAAACCACTCCCTAAGGGGCCGATTCACTAACTTCGAGTGAAGGATTCGAAGTAAAAAAACTTCAAATTTTTGGCCTACATCGACCATCGAATGGGCTATTTCGACCTTCGACTTCGACTTTGAATCGAAGGATTCGAACTAAAAATCATTCGACCATTCGATAATCAAAGTATTGTCTCTTTAAAAAAACCTTCGACCCCCTAGTTCGCCATCTAAAACCTACCGAACTCAATGTTAGCCTATGGGGAAGGTCCCCATAGGCTTTCCTAAGTTTTTTTGATCGAAGGATATTCCTTCGATCGTTGGATTAAAATCCTTTGAATCGAACAATTCGAAGGATTTAATCGTTCAATCGCAGGAATAATCCTTCGATCGTACTATCTGCGCTAAATCCTTCAACTTCGATATTCGAAGTCGAAGGATTTTAATTCCCAGTCGAATATCGAGGGTTAATTAACCCTCGATATTCGACCCTTGGTGAATCGGCCCCCATGTGTATTACCTATCCTTTAGCAATTATAAATATCTACTATACTTGTTTTATGACCTTCCTTCTGACATGATTTTATACCATAAAGGGCAGGCTAGAATTACATGGACAACTTTGTGCTGTCAAAACTCAAATCAGCCAAAATCTGCAGGAAATATTTTTTACAAACTATTACATACTGAGTTTATACATTTATCTCAAATCGCTAAAGGTATAAACTTAGATATCCCATAAGAAACTATCAACATGATTAGTTTTCATCCATTAAGGAAAAGAAATGTCTTCGGCAAGTATGAATGCTGAAAGCAACGCAGGGAACCCAGCTCTTGCCAATACATGGAAGTAATACATAGGCTTTGTGTACTATTTAAAGGTCTGTCATGGTCAGGATAGGTCCCAAGACAAAGAAAGGCAATGCATGCAAACCAGGGACTTTGTTAAACACAGCACTCCAATAGTTATGGCCATTCACATGCTTTTAATGCAACTCCAAGAGTCATCCTAAAACACTCGGGAATCAATTGGCTGGGCATCTCGTTAGGTTGTAGTTGTATGGGGCATGTATAATTGAATGATCTTTCTATGAGTATATTAAAATATGAATAATTTAATTATTTTGTAGGCATTTATCCTTTATTTTCTCACACACATATTCTTCTTTCAGTCTCTTTCTTAAAAATAATAGAAATGAAGAGAAACATTTCACTGAACTTGGAATTTGGAGCCTTCAAAGCCTTCAGCTTAGTTTAGCCTTCACCAATAGCTCTCAGAGGAGCCTACTGCACAAACACAGTACATTGCCCAAACATGCACACTGCAGAAATACATAGGGCAAGCACAGCAATAGCCCAGAGTAAAGAAAAGCAAAACTGGTGCAGTGTTTATTGTACTTATGCTACTGAAAACTATAAAGCACAAGCAATATATGCAATCATATTTACATCCACTCTTGAAAATGGTAGCTTAAAATACTGATGCGTTCAGGTCTCTCATACTGAGCACTACTGTTTATGTTCTAATATAATAAAACATGTAGAAAATTATCTTTTAGAAAGCTTATCTATTATATTTTGCAAGTGACGTTTTCAAATATATTACTAAAATCCCAAGACAAAACATTCAGTTCTTTCTAAAAATTATGATAATTATAAGAAATAAACATACCTTTGTGTGCGTGTTGGTATGGGTTATTAATAGGAGGTTTGATGTCTCCCAGTCTGAAGAAAGGTACGGGTGGGATGAAAGGGAGACGACAGAAAAAGAGCAATAAAGAAGTGAAAAAGCTTAGTTCAAGGGGGAAACATTAGCCAGCCCTCTCAACTACATGAGCAACAGACTAGCTTGTGTTTTATGAATAAAGCTTTGATCATGGGAAATGAATAGGTCACCAAGTAATTGGGATCAGTCCAGTAAAACAGCCTTCCTGCAATGTAGAGAGAGTGAGCATTATATTGTGCTTCGCACAGTCCCAGCTGGAATTCCTTGCTCCATTATCATGTGATACCATTCTTAACGGGTCAGTCACACCAAAAATGAAAAGGTTTTGCATGCATTTAAAAATAATACAGTTACTTTGCAATAGAAAAAAATTATATGTGAGTTTGAAAGCTCTTAGTTAATTTATATAAATAAGATATTAATAAGCATGGCTTCAGTCAGAAGTGGCAGTTTAAATAAGTGCTTCTAAATTCCCAGGTTGATGCACAGGTCTTCACATAAAAGGACAGAGCCTTGTGTGCCCTGGCAGGAACTTTGGGCACACCGCATCCGATCGAGGCCCAAAGAGGTGCATCTTAGTGAATTTGCGTAGTTATGTCCATTCGCCAGAGCAAAAATTCACCTGGTGTTAGAGTGCGAAGAAGTGCTAGAGTCTAACGCTTTCACTAGCGAATTTACACCAGCGCCCGTTAGTAAATCAGCGATGTACCGAAATGACGTCATGCTGGGGAATTTTCGCCAGCGTTCGTCACTTCGCCCTTTAGTAAATTTGCCCCTTAGAGGCTGCTTTATCAAATGTCAAAATGTGAATCCTGAAGGATATCCAGAAGTCTATTATATTTCCAATTTTTAAAGGAGACATATAGGATAAATGAAAAACCCCTATTTTTTTAGGCAATTATAAATAATATATGGTGTTGGTGTCACCTTGTGCCATTGGGAAAGCAAAAGCGGAGCTTCATTTTTTAAAGTCGCCCGAAGATGCCTCACAAACACTCTCAATCTCTCTAAGAAAAAACTCAGGTTTTACTTTCTGGAAAATTATTTTGTCTAGTCTAGACATGCACTTAAGATCCAATGCCCAAAACCTGTTTGTTGGACTGCAAGCTTTACAGGACAAAGGCCTCATTCCTACTGTGTCTCTTACCAAATGGCATTATGGGGCCCATTTACTAATAATCAAATTTGTTTTTCTACAAATCTTGAAAAAATTGTGGTTTTCCTATTTCTAAAAAGCTTTAAAATTTGAATTTTTTAAGGTGAAAAAACCAAGAAAACATTTTATACCAAACTTTGCCATGTAAAAGCTTTAGAAGTCAATGGGAACTGCGCTGATCTTATTGGACCACTTTTAATCAGTTTAGGCTTTTAGAGGTTCTCAGATTTTTTTTTACTTTTTTTGTCCAAATAACTAAAATTTTTGGAGGAATTTTTTAGTTATGTGAATTTTTTACCACATTGTTCAGTACTTTGTTCATTCACACTATTCATATTCAGATATTCTTATAAATTCAAGGACAATCATGATTTTAGAGTTTGTAAATTTAGTTGTGGTTTCAAAAACCTCTAAAACCACTAAAATTCGTCTTTTAATAAATAAGCCTCTAATGGGGCTATGTAATATTGGTCGCTAACGCAAAAATCTTTCTCAGTTTGTTCGCAATGCAAATGATTGTTCACAAAGTAAATAATTTTGCCTTTGCGAACACTTTGCCCCTCACACAACAGTAGGATATCGATTGCGAATTTTATAGTTTGTGCGCAGTGTATGTAATAAAACTTTTTAATGTTGTTGCGTTCGTTCTAAAAGCTTACACCACCTTCAGCACAACTGAGTCCAATTTACCATGAACTGCAAGTACAATTGCATTAATTTTGATGTATCAGCCATAACTGCATCATGCGCAAAGCTCCCTTCTAACCACAACATCTCTGAAATTTTAAAATTCTGCATTATAAAAACACCATGGCAATTGTGCTCAAAATTGCTCTTTGCTCAATGCACTTGTGGTCGTAAATGACCCATAATCATCTTGGGAAGCTGAGAGAGAGAGTTAGACCCGTGTGTAGTTGTACCTGATCACAGTCACCAAAATTGCATCATCTAGAATCAAAACTTTGTTGTCCATCACTAATAGACTGACTTAATATTATGCAATATGAATTCTGCATGGAAATGTAAGTAGAATGTGTGTTATGTTACATGCAAATATTTGTCAATTTCTAAATTGTGTAAATATAAATAAAATATAAACATAAAAACAAAAGTGGATTTTGCATTGTACTACTCTTCATTAGACAATTATTACATTGTGAATAGCTTTAGAATATGACCTTGTGCCATGGTACAAATATTCTAATTTTACCTACACATATTAACATCTTTAACTCCAGTGCCCTTTAATTACTTTCTGTCATAGTTCAAGCATTATTTCAGCATCATAACTGAGCCAATACAACACCCAACTAATTATAAATACTGTCAGAATATATTGCTCTAGCCCAGACTACAGGAACAAGCATGCTGAAAAAGAACTCACATTATTCCACAGAAGCAGCACATGTAATTACTATGTACAAGATATACAGATTTAATTAAATGTGACGTCTACGGTTTAATGAAAAAGATAAACAAAGTATCTTGAAAATATTAACAGTTTATTCAATTAAGTATATTCGGCACTAAAGTTTTCTTGGTCTGCAAACAATTCAGCTGATGTAGTAATATACTGGTTATTAAATGCATTGGAATTATTCCATTTCTTCATCAAGGTCAAACATAGAACTGATATTAAACAAGATGGAGAACAAATATGATGCAATTACAGTTCACAGCCTGGAAAAAACAACAAATGGACCTCGTGTTTCACACCACTTACTTATCTCCACAAATACCTGTTGGATTGTTATAAGAGCAATGGCTGAGTCATTGTACTACAGTGAAGTATGAAGAGCTACTTTTCTTTAGCAAAGACTTGGCAGCTTCATAAAGGAGAAGGAACAATGAATATAACCTGTTTTAGTCTGCTAAGAAAACAGATCTTAAAGGAAAACTAAACCCCCCCCCCATAAGAAAAGCCCCATCTACTTCCCTAGATAGTCCCCCTCCCTGCTTCCTACCCGCATATCGCATTATTCCAGAAAGTGTTCCTGGACAGCATGCTCACTTTGCAGAGTACTGCAGCGGAGCACACGGGCACCATGTTCCAGGTCTTCAGCCTTCTGCAAATCCTCTTCCTTCCCTTCAGCAATTCATGGACATTTACAGTGCATGAGCATTTGGTATGAATCCCAGACTGCTCCAACTGCCCATGCACCAACTATGGCGTTCCCTTACAGAAGAAGACTGAAGACCCAGAAGATGGCGTCCATGAGCTCAGCTGTGTTACTCTGCATAAATAAGTGAGCAAGCTGTCCAGGGACATTTTCTAGAATAATGCATTATGCGGGTATGTAGGTAGGAAGCAGGAAGTGGGTACTATCTCGGGTAGTGGATGGGGCTTTTCTTATTGGGGGGTTTAGTTCTTCTTTACATGCAAATTCATCCTTCAGCAGGACCATGGTCCCAAACATAAAGCAAAAGTCAATATAGTAGTTCAAAAACAAATGGGTAAATATTCTATAATGACCTGTTCTCATATTAATCCATCTGAGAATCTATGGAACTATTAGTAAATTAATCTGTGCAAATGTCAGCAAAACTGAAAAAACTGGAACAAATCTATCTGGAAGAATGGGTCAATGTTACTCACAAACATTCTTTAAAACCAGTGCACACTTATCCCAAAAGGTTTAAGGCCAATGGCACATGTTCTGTTTCTCTGCCAAAGTATTTCAACAGGTGGGAAAACCCAAAACATCCTGTGCCTCCTGACACTGACATAACCCCTCGATCACTGTTTAGGAGGTTTTTAACTTGAAACTTCAACCAGTGGTGAAATATAACAGGAGTGCTCATACTTTACTATTGTGAGGTCTACTTTTAGTAATGTTGTTCTATTACGATTCATAAAAGCATTGTTAGCATTCTGTTCAATTGAAAATATTACTTAAATACTGAATTCATGGAAAACGTATATTGCTATATTTAACAAACAACAATTTTTTATGTAACTTTAACATAATAAATATCTGAATGAAAGCATGAAATAGGAAAGGGACTAGCTGTTTGTTGGCAGTGCCTTGAGATCTACTGGTCACGAGTTTACGGGTAGATCCCGATCTACCTTTTGGACTGCCCTGCTCTACAAAATATTAGTGCGAGGATCCCCTACTTATGCAAACTTCATATATCAGTTTTTCTGTAAAGATTTTAATGTGAAAACAATGTCAAACGAAAATAATTATATATTTTTGAATGACGGTTTTCAGTAGCTGATGCATTCATGCTTTCACAAGGGTATAAGTGAAAATTCAAATTTAATAATTCGATCTTCAAGCTTTTTTTAGTGTACTTCGACCATCGAATAGTCCAAAATTCGTTTTGAATTTGAAAAAAATTTGACTATTCAAATATCAAAATGTATCATGTACTGTGTTTTTAAAACTTCAACTTCGATCATTCACCATCTAAAATCTGACAAATTGCTGTTTTAGCCTATGGCAGACTTCCTAGAGCCTATTTGGAGTCATTTAGTGGAATTTGAAAAATCAAAGTTTTTTAGCGGCAAATACTTTGATTCGGAATTCGATCGAATGCTGTAAGACTTCGATTCGAACTATACGAATACAGCCTATTCACCTGAAGTTAAAAACTTAGATTTTTTTAATAAATTTTGACTAGTCTTTTTTTATTTGAATTTCGAGTTCATAGGAGTTTTAAAAAAACTCCCATTACCTCGAAATTCGACCCTTGATAAATCTGTCCCTTAGGGACTGGCATAGTAACTGCAAGAGCTCAGCCTGAAGGCCAGTTACACTGAGACTAATTCTTATTTGCTCTCCTGGAGCATGAAGGTGGAATAAAGTGGGATTTTAAAGTGAGACATTATTTGTTATTTTATATGTAGTTAAAATTATTATTGAATAGCTGATGAAAAATTCAGTAACTTTGTGGACTTGATGGACTTTAATCAAGAAAGATGGACTTTCACTGATGATTCAACCTCCAAGAAACTTGAACAAAAAATGTATATAGTTTAAAATGGTGCATTTTCAGCACATTGATTAGTTTAGAGTATAGTGAGAGTCCCTGAAGTAGCCATAACAGGAGTTGTTAGAAGGAATCTAGTTGTTGTTAGAAGGAAGGAGGATGTTGCTCTTATAAATTGAAAAGTTACTTAATTGAGCCTGAGCTGTGTATAGATTACATTCTGTTGTAATATTTATTAACATTCTTTTTAAAGGGATACTGTCATGGGAAAAAAAATGCATCAGTTAATAGTGCTACTCCAGCAGAATTCTACACTGAAATCCATTTCTCAAAAGAGCAAACAGATTTTTTTATATTAAATTTAGAAATCTGACATGGGGCTAGACATATTGTCAATTCCCCAGCTGCCCCAAGTCATGTGACTTGTGTTCTGATAAACTTCAATCACTCTTTACTGCTGTACTGCAAGTTGGAGTGATATCACCCCCTCCCTTTTTCCCCCCAGCAGCCAAACAAAAGGACAATGGGAAGGTAACCAGATAGCAGCTCCTTAACACAAGATAACAGCTGCCTGGTAGATCTAAGAACAACACTCAATAGTAAAAACCCATGTCCCACTGAGACACATTCAGTTACATTGAGAAGGAAAAACAGCAGCCTGCCAGAAAGCATTTCTCTCCTAAAGTGCAGGCACAAGTCACATGACTGGGGGCAGCTGGAAAATTGACAAAATGTCTAGCCCCATGTCAGATTTCAAAATTTAATATAAAGAAATCTGCTCTTTTGAGAAATGAATTTCAGTGCAGAATTCTGCTGGAGTAGCACTATTAACTGATGCATTTGAAAAAAACATTTTTTCCGATGACAGGATCCCTTTAAGTACAGTATCTACAAACTCATCTTTCCAACTTATTCTTCTTGTCTATTTTATGCTGTGCTATCTGTGCCCCTGGAGTAAAAGCATAATACATATAGAATAATTTAGACAGCGGGTAACTGATCTTTCCATGAAACAACATTACTGTTAGAATCTAAACCATAAATAGTAATATCATCATTATTATTTTATGTTTTGTTTGCTTTTCATAGGAAGGGAAGAGAGACAGTGGGGCTCATTTATTAACGCAGCACTAAAAAGAGAGCAGTGGCCTGACATTTGCCCAGCGCATGCGAGTATTTAATAATGTAGTGTATGATACCTAACAGTGCGATTTGTGCGCTAATGCAGACGCAGACAGGTGCTACGTGTGAAACTGCGTATCAGCTGTCGCAAGCTTATAATAAATTGTGCGCACAGCAAGATACCGCAAAGGTACCGTATATACCCGTGTATAAGCCGAGTTTTTCAGCATCCAAAATGTGCTGAAAAAGTCTACCTCGGCTTATACTCGGGTCAGCGGTACCCGACCCGACTCGCTGAGATTGCAGTCACTTTTAATCATTCCTATACCAACAGTACACTTGGGGAGAGACTGCAATATCCCACAATGCCCTCTGTTGGTTATATGAAAGAATAACAGTGCACCCTCTGTTGGTTATATGAAAGAATAACAGTGACTGCAATATCACACAGCGCCATCTGTTGGTTGTATGAAAGAATAACAGTGACTGCAATATCACACAGCGCCATCTGTTGGTTGTATGAAAGAATAACAGTGACTGCAATATCACACAGCGCCATCTGTTGGTTGTATGAAAGAATAACAGTGACTGCAATATCACACAGCGCCATCTGTTGGTTGTATGAAAGAATAACAGTGACTGCAATATCACAGCACCCTCTGTTGGTTATATGAAAGATTAACAGTGACTGCAATATCACACAGCGCCATCTGTTGGTTGTATGAAAGAATAACAGTGACTGCAATATCACACAGCGCCATCTGTTGGTTGTATGAAAGAATAACAGTGACTGCAATATCACAGCGCCATCTGTTGGTTATATGGAAGAATAACAGTGACTGCAATATCACACAGCGCCCTCTGTTGGTTATACGAAAGATTAGCAGTGATGGCAATATCAAACAGCACCCTCTGCACATGGTAGTGGGACAGTGGGACAATGCACACAGTAATCCGTTTGGCAATTCTCTGTCACCATCAACTTTGCAAAGAAGTCCGGTTGATCGCTGGGGGGGTCGCTTTGGCAGAATGTGCGCTGCTGGGAGACAGGGCTGTAGTTGTGTCTAGGCTTATACTAGAGTCAATAAGTTTTCCCAGTTTTCGTAGGTAAAATTAGGTACCTCGGCTTATACTCGGGTCGGCTTATACTCGAGTATATACGGTAAGGATTAGTTGTGGTCATGTATGAATGCGCTGCTTTAATTAGTTACGTCACATATTGCGCATATTGCGTTCACTTAGACGCATCTGCGTTTGTTTCAGTGCTAATATTTGTTTGGTTGCAAAGGTGTTAAGCCTACCTGATACTCTTAAAGGAACCTTGGTCAACATAAACATGTTGGGGGAAAGGCGTGGTTAATCTGCACTTTACAGGGGTTGTTCACCTTAACTTTGAGTTACAAACATCCCCACCAACAGCAGCCCCAGTTTAGCAGTGTGGCTCTAAATGCATATATAAAATTCTCTTTCAAGCAACATGAAACGCAAAAATGTAAAAATACTAGCGTAGCTGGGCAGGAATGCGCATTTTGAAGAACGTTACTATTACGCCACGAAGAGGCAGTTGTAAAAATTGTGGAGCTGTTGGCCGGGTGCAGTTTTGCACATATACAGGCGCAAATCTGCGACGGCCGCAGTGCAAGCGCATTGTAGCCAGGCCCACAGCCACACCGCACTCATGATTAAAGTCTCAGTAGTGTCTTGGTGCATACCACCATCCAAATTCCATACACCACATAGAAGAAGTTGCACTCGCAGGTCTTATGATCAAACAAGCTTTTTATTATAAATCCTTCACTAACGGTTCGGCTGTTGCTTCAACATGTAGTGCTGGCAAGAACCGACCTTCACAATACTGCTGCAATTCTATAAATACATGTTAATAATAATTCTTAACCCTCAATTTGGTGAGTATTTGGATACAACTCTGGCCTTGAGGTGGAGGTGCAAAATATCAGAAATGGCACCCTTGCATTACTATAATAAAAGAGCATATTGCTTTATATTATTTATTATTAATTTATATTACAAAATAAAAATAATGTTTTACTTTGATTATATTATCCTTGTAAATACAACCTATATTTATTTTAGTTCCTTCGTAATTGGCATTTCGTGAATTTCTCTATTCCATAATACTACTTCAATACAAGAGCTTGTAAGTGTAATATTGCTGTCATATCTTGTCTGGAAAACTGATGAAATAGCATCCTTCTGCAAGCTAAAATATAATGATTCTGCCATTTCAGGACCAAGGTGACGAAGGGTTTTATATCATTGAAACTGCATTGTCTATCTCTAATATCTACAGTAATAATAAGGCTTTGGAAAGACATTTTCACCCACAATGCTGTTATAGTAGCAATGCAAACGTCTTATATATATTAAACAATGAAAGAAATGGAATCAGTTGGTGGGGAGACTGAAGAGTGTAAGAGTGTGAGAAAATAATATATATAGTATGTGAGAGTTTGATACTCTATACTGTGCTGACTTTTGAATGTATTTTCCCAGCATAAAATTCTCTGTTTTCAAATTACATCTAACAAAGTATTAGATAATGGTTGCTGTGGGTAATTAGACTAGGGTTTATTGTATATACAGGTATGGGAACTGTCATCCAGAATGCTTGGGTCCTGGGGTTTTAGAGATAACAGATCTTTCCATAATTTGGATCTTCATAGCTTGGAGCAGATTTACTCAAGGGCAAAGCAGCAAACGCAGGCGACAATTCACCAGCGTACCACCCGCAGGGACTTCGCCGATTTACCAATTCGCTAGCGAAGGAGATAGACGCTAGCGCTCATTCGAACTCTATCACCAGGTGACAATTGGCTCTGGCAAATGGACGTTACTCTGCAAATCCACTAAAATGTGGTTTTTACTGAACGTTACCTTTTTCGCCCGACTTGCCTTCACCAGCTCAGACCAGGTGAAGTGCATTGGAGTGCATAGATCTTCCTCAGTCTTCTGTTACTTACATCATATTTTTAAGTGGAAAAAGCTTTTTAGTCCAAAAAACACTTGCGTCTTTTCCTTTTTTCAGAGTGATAGCCTGCAAAAGTCCTTAAATTTTTTGGGGGTAACCGGGTTCCCCCATACATTTTCTAACATATGGAAAATTTACTATATGGTGGGCTCATGTTTAGGGCATTATAACAACTCTATTTCCTTTATTAAGGTTCCCTGGAATTGTGTAATGTAAGGTATTTGCTGCAAGATATACGTCCATTCAACTTTAAATTTCCCGCCATATGCAAATCAACCTGAGCGCAAGACCTCTAGTGAATTTGCGATAGGCAGAAATGAACGCTAGCGCATCTTCGCTTTGAGTTGCTCGCATTGTTGAAGTAACAATAGCGAAGAGTCGCGAGCATCCTCCGCCCAGGACGAAACTCCGTATTTCAGTAAATTTGCGTTGTCTCAGCGAATTTTTACCTAGTTAAGTGTGGCGATGGGTGCAAAGCAGTCGCTGACGACTTTACTCCCTTCAGTTTATCTGTATATCTGCCCTCTTAAGTCTACTAGACAATCATTTAAACAACATTAAATAAACCCAATGGCTGGTTCTGCTTCCAATATGGATTAATTATATCTCAGTTTGGATCAAATACAGGGTACTGTTTCATTATTACAGAGAAAAATAAATAGTTTTTTTAAAAATTTAGATTATATGGTATATGGAAGATATACTGGAAGACTTTCTACAATTTGGAGCTTTCAGATAATTTCCAGATAATGGAACTTCTGTATCAGCATGTGTGATTGTGTAAGAAATTGTTGTAGGTATTTCAGGAAGTAACCGTCACTCAGTAAGGTCTACTAGACACTTTTAGAACCAATTTGCAGTTACTGAAAAACAAAACAATTCAGCATCCCTTGAGCTATCACTAATCATTTCATTTGCATTACTTCTCCATCAACTTTATTGATCTCACAACTGACAAGTTTCGGATGCAATGGCCTCAGAGTGGAGGTTTTGACATTTCAGGTGCTCTGTGCTAAAATGACATGTGTGAATGATTCTTAAAGGGGAACTATCTCGAAAATGAAAATTTTATATAAGCTTCAGCATACTGAAGTAAGAAACTTTCTAAATGCAATCAATTAAATATTTTGCATTGTTTCTGAAATAATCAAGTTTATCTTCACTCTCCCTCTTTCAGCATCTGTTTCTCTTGATTCTGTCTTCATGCAGCAATTGGGTGTCAGACAGTCATTTATCGTTAGATCCAATATATCTTATAGGGGCGGCTTCCTTTCCTCAAAGAACTGATTCCAGTACAAACAAAATCTAACAAAATAACAGACTTTTGCACAAATACTGCATGTAGAGAGACATGATGTCTAGTGATTTCAATAGAGTGAGCTCTAATACATATTTTAGACAAAAGGAGCAGTGATGGGCGAATTTCCCTTTCGCTTCACTGAAAAATTTTGCGGGAATTCCGCGAAACTGTGAAAAATTCACGAAAAATTTGTAAAGAATGCATGGAGGTGACGCCAAGCTAAAGCAAGAATGAAAATCTTGAAGCCAGTATGTCAAAGAAATAAAATAATCCGCAAATCCTAAGTATTGGAAATACACATTTAGTCTGGCTAGTTCAAATGGTTTTCAGAAGCTTATTACAGTACATTGAGAATTAATACATTACTTAATGTCCTTCCCCTCTTAAATTAACAGGATTTTAGTTTAAATCCAGTAAGTAAAACTGAAATAGCAGTAGGAATAATGCAATATAACAGAAAAGCTTTAGCGTGTGTCTCTTTTTTATGTTAGAAGAAAAGCAATGCAATAAGGTTTCTGGAGGCATGTCCTCCCTATAAATAGTAATGGTTGTGCTTTTACAGCTATTCCAGGAATTTGGCCATTAACTAGTGCTGGCACAATGTGGTCGATGGGAATAATACAGAAAGTGCATGCTAATCATGCTCTTTGTAGTTAGTACAGTATTGGTATTAGTTGGTAAATAATAATTTGAATTTGGAATTGGGTTATAAAGATTTCTTGCAAGACATTAACACTGTTAAAACAAATATCACCTTTTATCAAAGAAAATAAATGCATTTAAGTTTAATACACCAACAGAATTTCCCAATTAACCTTACCCCTAGGGAGGAGAGGGTCATGAGACTGAATGCACTCCACTCATTACTTCCAGCTTGGCAACATAATACACTTGAGTACACGTATCCTTTGAGTTCATTAGTGCTGATACACTCCTGATTTAATAAAGTGAGCCTTGTCCATTGTGAGGCACACTTCAAGGTCGTGTTCACTTGCTACTTATTTAAAACAGGCTAATTATCTTCTGGCCTCTCACTACCTAAAATAACGGATTAAGTACAAGGCAAACATTCCTAGATTTCAGTTTTAATCTCACGAGGCATAATGTTGCATTTGTCAAGACTACACACTTAACAACCAAGAATAAAAGTTGTTTTTTTTTGGAGAGGAATTTGGAATATGCTTCGTAGAGTTCAGTTGTACTGGCTTTGACATCACATAAAACCATGAGTGTACACTGGTAAGGATTATGCTCTTTTTCTGTATTCTTGCTACTTCTGTGTTGGGCCCAATAAAGAAAGGAAACTAGTAACATCCTCTTTATTTTTATTTACTAAAAAAAATAAGATCATTGTTTAGGCAGTGGATTAAATACTATATTGATATTTTACCCCCAAAAAAACTTCTTGGCAGCCTGATTTAAAGTACACAATTCATAAAATAATACTTGTATCCAGGGTGACTACGTATTTTCCCATGTGATTTTCCCAAGAAAACCAAATCAATCCCAGAGTTTCTCCTTGCAAGGATTGGGTGCCCTTGCCAGCAAAGTATTGCTTGCTTAATAATATATAATTTTTATGTTGGCAGATAAGTTATAAAGGTTAAAAGACAAACAGCTGATTCCTGCTGAAACAGTCGAACCAGATTATTTTCTATATTTTTTTTACAATTACATCTAAGACCATAGTGTGCAACAGAACCTGAATTATATGTGGGGTGTGAAAAGAGAACAGGATCCGGCACTTTTTTTTTGCTTAGTGCTCACTATGAGCCTTTTCACTTGCAACACACACTGGGAAAAATACAATACACAATAGCATTAAAAACAGTAAGAGCCTTTATCTATTATATACATGCAGTACATACTAACACACATACTGAACAGACTAACACACACACAGTGACACACAAACAGATCATATTTTATTTATTTCTAAAAACACAGTGCACATAGTAAGGTTCAACATTCAGATCCTGCTACCTTAAACCTCTATGGGTCTCTAAAGTATTGGGTATGAATAGAAATGAGATCATCTCTAAAGAGGTCAGTGAGCTAGGAGATGATTAATCCCCTTTTCTCTCTATCTCATCTTGCAAATGTACCCAGGGGCTTGTTTTTCTTTGTGCTCTGTCAACATACATGAGTGCATGTGGATGCATGTGGAAAAAATACAAAATACATGGGGGCATATTTATCAAAGAGTGAAGTTAGAGATAACCATGGTCCTCTAGAGTGAAATACCGCCTCTCGACATTCATTTCTATGGGATTTTTAAAGGCGTATTTATCAAAGGGTGAAAGTGAAAGTTCACCCTTTAAAAAATATGCCTTTAAAAATCCCATAGATATTAATAGAAAGAGGTGGTATTTCACTCTAGCGGACTGTTATGATCTCTAACTTCACTTTTTGAAAAACATACCCCATTAGCATTAACAACAGTAAAAGTATATCAACTATATACATGAAGCAAAAATTAAAAAAAATTTTTTTTTAAAGCAGGCACTCCGAATAAGGCAATCTTCTATCAGGTAGTTCAAACAAAGTAAAAAAGGTTTATTGTGGAGTGATGGGCAAATAAATTCGCCTGGCGCGAATCTGTGCTGAATTTCCATGTTTTTCTGCCGGCAAATAAATTCTGGCGTCAAAAAATTTTGGATGCGCATCTGAAAAGTCCCTCACATCAAAATCTCTGCACGTCAACACTATTCCGACGCCCATTGACTTTAATGTGGCGTCAAAATTGACGCAGGTGTCAATTTTCAAGTTTCAGAATTTTTATTTTTTTTTTGCAAATTTTTCGTTGGCAATTCGCAAATTCGTCTGCGAAACACGAGAAATTTGCCCATCACTATTATTGTGCCCACAGCCTTATGCGTTTTGTGTTATAAACACTAAGTCATAGGCTCTATGACTAAGGGGCACATTAACTGGGGGTCGAATATCGAGGGTTAATAAACCCTCGAATTCGCCCCTCGAATTTAAATCTTTCGAATTCGAATATCGAATTTGAAGGATTTATCGCAAATCCTATGATCGATCGGTCGAAGTAAAAATCGTTCGATCGAACAATAAAATCTTTCGAATCTAACGATTTAAAAACGATCGATCAAAAGATTTTTCTTCAATCAAAAAAAGTTTAGAAAGGTGATGGGGAAGTTCCTCATAGGCTAACATTGTACCTCGGTAGGTTTAAACTGCCGAAGTATGAAGTTTTTTTTAAAGAGACAGTACTTCGACTATGGAATGGTCGAATAGTCGAATGATTTTTACTTTGAATCGAAGTCGAAGGTGGTAGTAGCCTATTCGATGGTCGAAGTACCCAAAAGGATTTCATTTGAATCCTTCATTTGAGCTTAGTTAATGTGCCCCTAAGTGTTAATACGAAACACGTAAGGCTGTGGACACAATAAACGCTCCGTGTGCTGAGGGCACAGGGCGGTACACTTGGGCCACTTCCTAAATGTAGTGAGTGATTACTATACTCTTTTTTGGGGGCCCCCACTCAATTTCATAAATACATGAATCAGTCAGTTCTCTTCCAGTCAAGACTCCAGTTCCCTGCAAAATCAGTGACAATTTTTAAAGAATGTATTCTGGTTTGCTTTCTTTATGCAAATGTGTATATTTGTGTATTTCCCCTTTGTGTCACACTAGCTTACATTTGAATGCTAGATGATTCTCTAACACTCTAGAGCCACTTCAACCATTATCAATCGAACATCTCATTTTGGGAGGTATTCACAATGTGGATATTTATGTATAAGCAGGGTTGCTGGCAATATATAGCCAATAAATATGTAATACATGCAAGTTCAATCTTTGGCCTGCCACTGATCCACCAATGATCAATCTTTCTCATTTGCTCACTTTCATCTCAAATAAAATTGTCTAGTGCAGATAAAGATTTTGTGATATCTCATCAATTTCCTTCTCTTCTCCACAACACTTCCATGCTAAAACATTTCGGGAGCTCGGATGTCCAACAATCCATTAAAACCAATGGGCATGTACAGTAAACATGGGTTTTTATCACTAATTCTGAGCACCTCAGGTAAATTACCTGTTTATTAAAAAAGGCAGTAGTAATCATAAGTGACTTCTGCATCCAATGGTTCAAACAAGAAAGGAGATTATTCATCCAGGTCATAATATGCAACAAAACTGAAGAAGCCGCTCAGATGAGGGGTGACATTTTTAAAAGAAGCACAGATATTTCAGTTGCTTTATGCTTAATTCTAGTTGATACTGAACAATGGGGATTGTTTAATTAACAAACAGGGGGTGTGGGAACATGGATCTAAAGCGTTGAATAAATATGTAAATGGAACATTATGAGGCCTGAGCAAAAAAAACACAGTGGGTCAGTGGCCCACCAGTTGTCTCTCACCCTACTGGAAAGCTGGATGCATTTATGAAGGGTTGGGTCAGATTAGACATTTAAAGGATTCTATAGGGATATTGGTCTGGGTGATTAATATTTATGTTTACTCATACCCAGGGGTTAGGTTGGTCAGATGGGTTACATTTGATCATTCTTGGAAAAGAGGAATCATTTTGGGGATCCCCTGCACTCCATCCTCTGTTACATCACGACACATTCACACCACATCATTTCCTTCCTCAGACAGGGAAGGGGTAAGAGGTCTCTGTGAACCATAGGAAATTAGACAGGAGCTCAGAAGAATGAGCAGATGAACTAATATATATACACAAACATAATAATATAACAGCTCATTTAGTTTATACAAAGATTGCAAAAATAACATTTAAAGCTGTTTTTAATATGTCTCACTTTCCATCCATGGCAATGTTGAATGGAATGTTGATTTTAACATTGAATATTGAATGTTCTGATCTAACCAAGAAATTTAAACATTTCTGGCAGGCAGAAATTGTTGGGCTATTTTAAATATCCTTGGTTTTGTTCTTGAATTATCTTCTGTTTACGGGACTCCTTTCAGTTCTTCACAGCATATTTATATTTTAAAGATACAGAGATGCAGCTTAACAATTGAATTCTACCACAATTCAATTATCATAAATCATAAACCACAACAAACTGTTTGTCTCATGCTAAGGGCTGATTTTATGGGGAACTTTCCCTTTTAAAAGAAGCTTCCTCATCTTCACTGTTATGATTTTATATAAATTGTAGTACATGGAAATATGTTGCCGTGCTCCTAGCCCTTCACTCTCATAGTCCTATTAAGAGTATAAGTAGTAAGCATATTTTAATACCCCAGTGTATTACTTTCCTTTATTTGACATTCATGTGGTCAAATTAACAATTGGCACAGGTTAAATAGGTAGAGTTTAGCGGTGCGATGATTTTGCAAGCTGGCAATTCAGTCTAGAAAGGTGCTGGTGTTATTTGTGTATTAGTTTATGCAATTAAAGTGATTTTATGAAAGCCAAGGAGAGCTGTTCAATATTTTTGTAATATACTGTGAGGTGTGTAGGTTAATGCATAAAAAAGAACATGGAAAACCAATTGGTAAGGTCAGGATATACGGTAACATCTCTATAATGGATGTTTACATAAAAGATAAGGAAGAGATCATCTATGCGCCTCTATGCAACAGATCTACCTATGTGGGGGAACGTGTGTTGGTATTTATATTCACTTACCAATAACACGTCTTCAAATATGAAACAATTATGTGACAGAACAATATCTAAAATTGTACCTGGGGTGAAAATCAGTCCAGCTTTAGCACAGGCATGAGTACAATCCTGATGGGGAATGGTGGTGTAGAGGCTGTTTACAACCATGGTAACCACCAAAAAACCCTCTGGTATATTAAGGTGTTAGATCAAATTAATGAGATGTTTGCTGTCTTATACATAGGAACTCAGTTGTAGTATGGATTGCAAAAAGTGGTCTAAAAATACAGCAACTGTTTGAAAAAGAGAATCAGTGGCAGAAATAATGGCACATCCTGTTGGCTGATATAGAAATGTATGGATTTTAGGTATAGTATACATAAATTGTACCTTTGGATTATCAGTAAATAGAGGTAGGTAGAGGTATCAAGCCATCCTGTATCAAACCAGAATTTAAACAGATTATCTAAAGCTTTTTTAAATTTGAGAGTGGGATTACCAGGACCTTTATGATAAATAGTGGTGTCTTGTTACTGTGCTAGTAGTTCAGTAGGGTAGTACTGTTTGTATAAATGTGCAGTGACTCCCCCTTTTTGTGCAGACCTTACAATAATGTTAGGGTCATCCCTTGGTGTATTAAGAGCCTCCCATTCCCCTTTAGATAAATTATTATAAATTCTGTAATTTTTAGAGCACAAAGAGAATTTGCAATCACTGTGTGGGAATAGTGGTCTAGTGGGGCTCATTTTCTGTTGTGCGCCATTTCCAAGTGACGATCGGTCTCACCGCTTCCGGGTTTAAGACGCATGCACCGCTGCTGACGTCATTGCCCTTGGTGCGAATTTTAAATATCTAAAGGCACTGGGGCTCATTTATTAACGCAGCGCAGCGGCTAAAAAGAGCGCAGTGGCCTGACATTTGCCCAGCGCATGCGAGTATTTAATAATGTAGCGCACGATACCTTAACAGTGCGATTTGTGCGCTAATGTAGACACAGACATGTGCGACGTGTGAAACTGTGTATCAGCTGTAGCAGTGCTTATAATAAATTGTGCGCACAGGAAGATACCGCAAAGGTAAGAATTAGTTGTGCTCATGTATGAATGCACTGCTTTAATTAGTTGCGTCACATATTGCGCATATTGCGTTCACTTAGACGCATCTGCATTTGTTTCTGTGCTAATATTTGTTTGGTTGCAAGGGTGTTTAGCCTACCTGATACCCTTAAAGGAACCTTGGTCAATATAAACATGTTGGGTGGAAGGCGTGGTTAATATGCACTTTACAGGGGTTGTTCATCTTTGAGTAAACTTTGAGTTAACAAACATCCCCACCAACAGCAGCACCATTGTATTTGCCAGAACCCAGTTTAGCAGTGTGGCTCTGCAAACATATATAAAATTCTCTTTTAAGCAACATGAAACGCAAAAATGTGAATATACTAGCGCAGCTGGGCAGGAATGCGCATTTTGAAGAGGGTTACTATTATGCCACGAAGAGGCAGTCGTAAAAATTGTGGTGCTGTTGCCCGGGTGCAGTTTTGCACATATACAGACGCAAATCTGCGACGGCCGCAGTGCAAGCGCATTGTAGCCACGCCCACAGCCACGCCCCTAACAACCACGGCATTGTTTGCGACATAAATGCCCAATCTTTTGCGCAATGCGCATAAACAAAACCATCGCAAAAGCTCTGTGTTATGCTCAATATCACGCAAATATATTAGCGATCACGCTCGTGATGGCGCAGACAATCTTTTGCGTCCACTTATGCGCTGCGCTGCTTTAATAAATGAGCCCCACTATGTCCTTATTCACATTGGTCAGCGTAGGTCTATTTCCTAATAGTTCCTGGGTGCGCTTATAGTTCTGATCTTTGTTCTTTGACCCTTGCCGGTCCCTGACTTCTTCTAATTCGCTGCCTGTACCAACCCTTGCCTGTTAATTACCATTTTTCAGATCTTGACTTTGTACTGTGTGACATTGACACCGACCTGTCCCTCAGCTATGCTCCTTGTTCCCCGTCCTTAAAAAGTACATCTTCCTCTAAGGTTATTTTGAAGGTTTGCTCTTTAGGTTTGTACACAACCAACCCTGACCCTGGCCCTTTGTCTCCCTCTGGGGTACTTTGGAAGTTAAGGAATCACTGCTTTTAAAAAAAAAAAAGAGGTGCAGAGGAACTACAAATTTCTCAAATTTTTAACCACTAAACTGACTTGTATAGGGACTCGTATTTGGTCAAATCAACACTTGTTAAGAGTCTTATACTACATACTACAAATTTTAGGGCTGTTCCTACCAATGGTGGGATGTTATGGAAGCCCCTGGCAATGAGTTTCTGTTTGTGGTAAGTTGATAAATAGGTGCCGTCAATATCAAATATACCTACCTTTACTTTAGTGAGAGTAACTCATCGTGAACATCTAGAGGGGTCCTAACACCTTCATCTGGAACCAAAGAATCTGCAAAGTATAGTCTCTGAGTGTCCTCTGTGCTTTAAGCCTATTCTCCAGACATGTCAAATTCAGCCAAAAGATAACCAGAGAGTTCTAAATTACAAGAAGGATGTCTCCCATAATACTTGATCCCAACTAAGCTACATATCCAAGTTGCTGGCAAAATAATTATATTTGGCATACTTAGGGGCCGATTCACTAACTTCGAGTGAAGGATTCGAAGTAAAAAAACTTCGAATTTCGAAGTGTTTTTTGGGCTACTTCGACCATCGAATGGGCTACTACGACATTCGACTACGACTTCAAATCGAAGGATTCGAACTAAAAATCGTTCGACTATTCGACTATTCGATAGTCGAAGTACTGTCTCTTTAAGAAAAAACTTCGACCCCCTAGTTCACCATCTAAAAGCTACTGAACTCAATGTTAGCCTATGTGGAAGGTCCCCATAGGCTTTCCTAAGTTTTTTTGATCGAAGGACATTCCTTCGATTGTTGGATTTATATTGATTCGAAGGATTTTATCATTCGATCGAATGAATAATCCTTCGACTTCGATATTCGAAGTCGAAGGATTTTAATTCCCAGTCGAATATCGAGGGTTAATTAACCCTCGATATTTGACCCTTTGTGAATCGGCCCCTAAATGTTTATTTTTTTTTCGTAGTCTTAAAGTATCGTTATCAAAATTACAGAAAAATCTCAGGTCCCAACATATGATAGATCTCATACCTATACATTGTACAATGAACACTGTGGTTACATTATGGTCACATCATGTACATAAAAATTGCAACTGTATCATTAACTTGCACAGGAAAAAACAAGCTTTGTCTTTATTTGCATTTATGTTTTGCTCTTCATCTTGCTCATAAGCCTGAATAAATCAGGTTGGTGAGAAAGGATACGCAAAACAATTTCCTCTGCTAGTCTCATATAATATTGAAGAAATCACTAGTTGTAGAAGGAGTGAAAGCAATTATTTGCAGTTCCCCTGTGTTGGAGTTTAATCTATGAGGTGTGTGAATGAGGCACAGCTTTGGCTGCAAGAGCAAACATTGATTTGATAGATGAGCATATTGATTGCAAAGTTCTGATCATTCAGCTCTGACAGGTGTTGTATCATTTCACTCTTTCATTCTAGATTCACACTGAATATATCTGGCCTTGTCCATTGCTATGTTCCTTCACATTTATAAGCTACAATTATATGCAATTTCTGCTGTAAAGTAAAGGAAGGGGTTGCTGTATATTGTCATTTTTGTATCATGACAGGTGCAGCAGCGAGACCTTATACGCCCCTTCTTCCCGACATGACCCCCACAACTCCAATGAAACTCCCACACACTGTGGTTGCAAAGAGAAGGCCAACATTACTTATCTATTAACAGTAACACTTAGGGGGTTATTTATCAGTCAAATATAAGTCAAATTTTATCTAAACATTTTCTGCTGCAAACTCCGATCAAATCCACTCAGGTTTTTTACGCTTATTTATTTTACATTTTCCTGAAAATTTTGACAATTTTCTCGATTTTATTCTGATTTTTCACCAGTAAACTCAGTTTTCTTATGCTTTTTTTGCCTGAAAACTTCGGGGTATTGCACAAAACCCAGCGCACATCAAATATATATTGGGAACTCTCTCATTGACAAATGAAACCTCGACAGGTCTGAGATGCCGGATTTTCTGATTCTGACTTTTCCATCATCAGGGTTTGATAAATTCTTAAAAATTCGTGATTTTTTAAAAGTCAAAATTATTTCAGTATTTCTTAAATTAAATTAAATATGTTAATATAGTAAAAAAAAATGGTTCTTTATCTTATACTAATAATTTATCAATTGCAGTTCTAAAATGGTTATATACATATCTCAACTTTTACTAAATGTAAAAAAACATGAGGAGGAGATATTGTGGCCGAATTGTTAAGAAAGGAAAAAAAGTGGATGTTCTATCTTAATACTAGAAAACCAAATGGAATCAACATGGAATTTGATGTCTCTTGTTATACTTGAATGTTAGCATTATTCTTCATAGCTATCTATGCTCATAACTTTATTCTACTTGTATAATTGCACATCTTTTCTTGTGTTTATATATATAAATCTATACAGTTTTGTACATGCAAAAAGTTTTTTTATGTTGTTTAGGGCCTGCACTTAGTTTGGTGTAATACGATTGAATGTTGCTAAACTCTTTGTGATTGGCCATTTGTCTTTTAAATAGTGTGCTTATAAACTGTTTGAATCACCCAGGAGAGGCACGAGATTTGTCAGGTGTTTTGTAACACAACAAAATGTAAAAAAACGACTTTGTTAATAAACATTTTTAGGTGGTTTTTTTGACTGGGGTAAAGCCTTTGTTCTGCAATGTCAGCAACTTTTTTGTCTTTGTGACTTTTTTTGTCCAAATGCATTTAAGTCAATGGGCCTTTTTTCTTATGGAGACTTTTTTGTCTCAGCGACAATATTGTCTTGGTGACTTTTTGTTAGTGGCAACATTTTTCATGGCAGACCTTTGCAGCAGTTTCGCAAAAAAAAATTGCAGATTGCGAAATGCATAAATTCACCACAAACCAATTCATGTCGAAAAAATGTGCTTATCAATAAGTAAAAACAACTCCTATAACACAATCTCATCCTGGACATACAACTTGTCTCCCACTCCCAGACACTTTTTGAGGAGCATTGGGGACACGCAGCTCCCCAGTGCTCTGGCGCTTGCTTGCTTGTGCTTGCAGGGAGGGGGGCAGTTAGGGTTGCCACCTTTTGCCCAAAAAAATTCCGGCTGGTGGGGGCAGGTACACAAAGGGGGCGTGGCGTCAAAGGGGCGGGTTGTGCCACAAAGGGGCGGGGCCACGGTGCGGCCAGGACAAGAACCGAAGGACAAGGTAAGTTTACAGGGGATTGGGGGCTGGCCGAGGGGGTCTTTTTAAGGGTATTATAAATTTACTGGCAGCTACATTGCCGGTAAATTTGTAATACCGGCCCCGGCCTTGGCAGGTGTTTTACCGGCTAGGCCGGTAAATTACCGGCCGGGTGGAAACCCTAGGGGCAGTACGGACACTAGGACCAAGCTGCAGAGGGTGCTAGGTCCACACGGATTAGGGACGCCGCCTAGGGGCGGCCGGCAAGGAAATCTGGCCGTGCTTGCCTGTATACAACTAGTCCTGGCTCTCAAGTCCCCCAGTTCTGCCTGCTCTTCTCCACGATCTCTCAGCCCCCCACCCCCATCGTCATAATGTGCCTGTGCATGCACGCTTGCGCAGTTAGTGGAGCGAGGTGCCTTAGGCAGTTTAGCTGGGCTGGCCCGGCCCTCCCTAAAAATCTTAAAGAGAACTGACTCCCCTCAACTTGGGTCCTGGGTATAACCATGGTATTAACACATATACTGTAGCTCTCCATGATGCAGATTTAGGCTGCTCGCTCACTGGCCCTCTCTGTCTTGTGCTGATACACCTCACTGATGCTCTCTTTTTTCTGGGATTTTTTTTTTTGCTGCTTACAGCCCCAAATGACCTGGAGTCACATCTTCACATTGTCCTACAACTGACTGTACTATGTGAGATTGCCACAGGATCTTACATCTTCTACTGAAGGGGAGTACAGTAGGCCAGTTAAGTAATCTCAGTCTCATGGCACACAGAATACAATACTAATAACAATAAATTACACATATTTATAAAGAGCCAATATATTCCACAGCCCTGTACAACAGAAAAGTAAAAGTTCTATTTTCCAAGAAACTATTCATTCCTTTGAACAGGGCCAGTCGTCATTCTGTATTATTTTCTTTGGATACACTATAATATTCTTAATAGACTGCATTGTGAGGCACAATTTTCACACTGAAAATACCACTGTCAATAAAAAGCACAACCTTTAAAAAAGAATGTCATATAAAAAATGTATCACAAATTCTTTACTAAGGGTTTACTAAGAAAATATAACAATCCAGTCGCTTAGGTATTCGTGAATATCAAGATTTTCCATTTACGTGGTTTTCACATGTATTAAACATATATCATGCAAGTAAGGGCTTAAACACTCAGGAAAGAAGAGAAGACTGAGCAGAGTATAATATTCATTTTCCTCACATTTGGAGCAACAGGACAAACCAGGAATACTTCTATGTACATGGATAGACAGAGCCTGCAATGACTCAAGCTACAAGTTCATCAAGGACTATTTTATAAAAATGTACATAAATTTACACTGGAAATGTATTAAAAGTTTTACCTATTTGAAAACGTTACATTTTGACAAGACAGCAGAATATTTTTACGCAATAGTTCAGTGTTGCTGGTTTGTTTTAACTTTATGATAGATTTTAATTTTGCCAGCTCCAAACAAGAAGAACATGACCCTATACTATACAAAGTCATTGCATATGAGATGTAAGGACCTAATACTTCCAGCACTAACCCACAGGAAATTTTGCCTTGAGGGGCAGATTTAGTATAGATCAAAATGGGAATCCTTTAGGTTTCCAGACATTGTATCTTTTTAGGATATTTTATTGGTTGTGTCCATCCTGCCTACCAAACATTCCAAGGATTCAATATCTAAAAAGAACCATAGCTATAAAGCTATAGGCAATGTTAACATTTATTTTCCAGTTAACTCAGTATTGAATTCAGTATTACTATTGATGCTGATCAAAGTAAAAGGTGGGTAATCTGACATCTGATCTAAATTAGATCAATTCTGAACAAATCTATTGAATTTGCTATTTGCAAAGTAGTAAATGCCAAACTTATTATGGATTGATTAAAACTGATCAGTCCATTACAAGTTGCAGTGAACCTTTAATTGAACCTGGCCCTGAGTCTTTTACCAGGGAATTGTTGCCAGGAGAAAAGGCTAAGAAAACACAGAAATGTGTATGGCAATATCTATGGTTATGGTACACAGGAGAGTATTGTCATACAATTGATGTCTTGACTTGAAGCATAAATCCTCTGTATGTGCCATAACCATCTGTCCCTATGACTTTTCCCTGGAAAATGAAGCTGGCAAAAAACAAGCTGTAATAAGCCACATTGTTTTCTGATCTTATATTTTATTGTACACATTTTTCTGTCCTTTTGTATAACCCCATGTTACAAAAAAGTTTCGACATTGTGTAAAATGTAAATAAAAAGAGAATGGGATTATTCAAAAATCATAATGGATGTCAGGTATGGACTGCAGGCAGGCCTGTTTAGCACCCAGACTCTCTTACTACAGAGCCATATTATTGTAATGCAATCAGAATGTGTGACATTGTCTTGCTGAAATAAGATAGGCCTTTCCCAGAAAAGACATTGTCTAGATGAGAGCTTATGTTACTTCAAAACCTGTATATATTATGAGTATTAGTGGTGCCTTCCCAGATTTGTAAGATCCACAAGCCATGTGCACTAATCCCCCCCATAGCACCACAGATGCTGACTTTCAAACTGTGTGCTTAGAACAAGGTGAATGGTCTTTCTTCTTTTTAGACCAGAGGATGCAGCGTCCTTGATTCTTTTTTTTTTTTTTTTTTTTTATGAACAGGATGGTTTATTGACAAACAGAATTCTCAATGTTTCTTGTTTGCTGCTGCAACTTGTCCAGCAATTCTGTCAAGTCTTTATCCCTGGAGAGTCTGAGTCTATGACCACCGTACCATTGGGGTCTTTCTCCACCATTTTAATATTCTACAGAGCCTGTAACACCCTCCTGGACACGCTCTTTCAACCAGTTTTCATCATATGGTGCCAGTTCTTTATGTTTTGCCAACTTGTCGATGTCAAACCATTCTGGTACCTTCAGCTTTCCAGACAAACTCCTGCTGGTTTTTGAATCTTGATTCATCATACTACAGAACAGTTTTCCACTTTGCCTCAGTCCATCTTAAATGAGCTTAGGGCCAGACAAGGCAGCAGCCATTCTTAATCATGTTTATATATCGTTTCTTTGCATGGTAGAGTTTTACTTTGCATTTGCAGATGCAGCAACAAACAATGTTCCCAGACAGTTGCCAATTGGTGAGATCTTCCCCCGGGTGCTTCAACAGACTGTTGTGGTCTTTGTCCCCTGTTGCTGGTAATTCAAAATGAGCATATATTTATTAGAAAACAAGAACATTTCCGTTTTCATGTTGTCTTTATATTTGCAAATCATTGAATTTTCTGTTTATTTAATTACGTTATTTGGAAACAGGGTTGTATATAAATTGAAATATATTTGATGTTCTGGCCATTGATATTCTGGTAATAATCATTGATATGCAATTTAAATAATAATTATATAATTATATTTAGATATTTCCAACCGCCAGAAAATAGACTCCAGCTAAAGTGCAAATCATAGATATTTATGGAGCAATATACTAAGCAGAATATCAAGAAGATAAATTGTTGAAGAGAGAAATGCAAGTAAGGTTAATGCAGTCCAACAATGTTGCCATCATTTTTAGAAGTTCAAGGAAAGCTTATCCGCATGTTAACCTTATGATGAAAGAAGACATATTACAAGAGTTGACCTTTGCCCTATAAATAAGAATTAGTATCTATAAAAGATTAAGACTGCTACTGATTCATGTTAGGAAGAATGCAATCATTTTGCATATCATGTAAGAAATGTTTCATGTTTATCTCTTTTTGCTTGCTTTTAAGATGTTAAATGAAACCTAACCACTAGGTTATCACAACCCTCTGAGCAGCTGTAGGTGTTTATTCTTATTAAAGAGACACACCTCAATGATTATAGTCACTTACCTGATACCCCAGGTCAGTGGTCCTGTAAGCAAACAACTGCACTGGCCTGGGCTACTGCTCAGCAATCACTACAGAGCAATCATACTCCTGCTCCTTTCTTCTTTGCACGACTGCATATGGATTGTTGGGGTCCATTGAAGAAAGAAGGTGATTATGAAGATCACTCTATGGTCCTCTATGGTATAGTAGGGGGTAATACCACCTGCAATTTACTCCCTTTGCAACTTACGACTCTCTCCAACAAGAGATCACAATTTGCCCAGTCATTGCTTTCTTCTAAACCTGAGAGGGATAATCTTTGCCCTGCTCCATTTGCTTCACTGGCACCATTATCTCCACATGGCCAGTACATTTTCCCACCTACCCCAACAGTTACTGGAGCCTGATAATTACTGAGCAATGTGCCTTACATATTTCTGTCCAAAAATGCTAGAATTTGGTTCAGTAATAGAAATTCTGGCAGAAAAGCAAGGTTAATTGATTATTAGGCAAAACTATAATATATACAATGTAAAAGATTTCTGTACTTATCACATGACACATATCTACTTTATATTTTAAAATGTATTCAGTATTTCTGGTATTGCTGGAAAAAAACATGTTTTAAGCAGTTAATTTACTTTACATTAAGTGTTAGTACAACATTGAAAATGGCATGGTCCTGTCTTCTCATTTGCTGGATATTTTTGTGCGTGTTCAGAAGGGTTGAAATAGCAAGTTCTTCCCACTCACAATTACAACAGCAAATAAATGGCAAATATCCTAATTCCAGTAAGGCAGGAAAACTTGAAATTAACAGCTAGTGATTTGACAATTGTAGAATAAATGTGTACAGAAATAAACAGCTATAATTCTCAGGAACAAATCTTCTGGTGACTCCCAAATAAAAGGCGTGTGCAGTAGTGATGTGCAGGTCAACAAAAAGTTAACCCACACCCGGCCATAACCCACCCATTTGTTACTCACGCCCGGAATCGTAACCATCAAGCTGCCATATTTATAGACCCGCAACAGCCCTAAAAGTCTGTCTCTTAACAGCTTTAAAGTTGATCCCTCTGTGTCAAATGCAGTCATGGATTTGCTCCAAACTCTCATCTGTTTAACAGAAGGCTTACATTTTTTTCTTTGTTAACATTCTCATAAATGTTCATTAGATGTCTCTGTAATCATGTGAGGTTGCAGAATGATGATTAATCCTCTAGGATTTTTTGTTTCTATTTAAAGATCATTTGCAAAGTTATAAATAATAATTACTTTGTGCTAACCTTATGTTTAATATATGAAAACACTGAAATGGAATTAATTTATATTAACATGAAGCTGTAAATGAAAAAAGTAAGGAGCAGTATGTTCTTTTAAGAACAGTATTAAGCAATGTATGTAAGGCTACAAACTTTATTTCACACGCACACACATTAATGAAGAAAAGCTGATCAACTGACTTTTGCATGTGGTATGTGTGTGCACTGCAAAGTATGGGATCAGCTTGTTAGAGTGCACACAGAGCATATATATGACAGCCGTGAAAACGACTTTATGCCTCTAGCCTCTAACCATCTAATGCTGTTCAGAGTCCTCTGTCAAAAGAAACACGATTTCTTTTCCCTTCTATTGTGTACACATGGGCTTCTGTATCAGACTTCTTGTTTTCAGCATAAACCTCCAGGCCTAGGGCTCGAGCATGCTCAGTTTGCTCCTATCTCCCCCTCCCTTTTCCCCTTTCTTCCTCCCCTCCCTGCTGTAATCTGCGCCCAGAGCTATGAGTAATTAGGGAGAGACTCAGACAGAAGTGAAGCTAATATGGCAGCTGATATCCTAAACAAATAGACAGAGAGAGTTCTAGAGCTGTTTACTTAGGTATGGTAAAGCATTTTGCAGAATAAATGTAGTCTTATAGCTTGCAGTATTGTGTCTAATCTATTGGCAACAAACTACCTTGGTTGCTTTCATTCTCCTTTAAAGTATTAGTACCAATATGTGTCATGTTATATATTATTGTACCATTTAGTTTGCAATACTAGAAGTTTGTTGGACATCAGAAGAATGTTTTTACTTTTTCTTCGTAGACACAATTTATTTTGAATAACTGGTTCATAATAGTTCATAGTGAAAGACCATTCTGGTCCATAGGTATTACTGACTGAATGCTCTTTTGTATTCTAGCATAATAAGTAAGAAGGCGTTCAGTCTACAGTTGGAATTAACTGGCAATGAATAAATTACCTGATTTGTGAACTTTATAGTAAAACAATGGGTAGAATACATCTTCAAATGATTCTCTGTATAGGCTTGTGTTCAGCCTTTAAATATATGGTCTTTTTATAGAAAAAAAAGAATTGAAAACTACAGGCATAGTATTTTCCTGCTATTTTCTTGCCATATGTTCTCACACAAAAGGTTTCATCCCTCTATAAAGACAAGGCCATCATTTTACATTCATAGTTCAGTGCTTTGTGAAAATAATTCCATGACATTCAAGCAGATGAATTCAAAATGCTTATTTGTTCTATGGATAAATAAAAATATATGAATTCATAGGACATATCTAATGCATTGCCACCACAAAACCAATCTAGAACTAACAACATACACGCATTCAAACATGCATTGAGCACTGAATTGGTAAGCAAACTAAACTGAATGGATGCAATATAGATATATATCTACAAATCCTCTGAATAAACTGGGAGTAGCATAAGATTTATCTCATCTAAGGAATCCACCCCAGGATATTAGTTCAGAAGAAGAAGAAATACATTATGCCTTTGTCTTCTTCTTTAAACGTAATGTTTCTTTGAGATGCTGCAATGGAAATCTAGCATGCACCAAATAAATATATGTATTTAAATAATATTATAATATGAGATCTGTTATCCAGAATACTGTGAGATTTGCCAAATAATCTCTCCATAATGTGGAGCTACCAAAAACATTAAAAAAAAATTTTTAAAGTATGAAAATCAACCAAATTAACCGCAGGTAAAAAATGTAAATAACTAGTTGGTTGTGTACAAAGATGAGACTAATGAATTGCATAAAATCCATTCAATAACACACACTATAAATAATCAGCAAGTAAATTCTAACACATAACCACAATAAAAACAATCAATAAAGTGCATAAGTGGGGTACCACCCTGAGTGGTATAAATCACAGTGGGAATCCAGCCGATGAGTAGGAAGTAATAGCAACAGTTCCAGCTGGATATTTATCAACAGCTCTCAGTATTCCTGTCCAAGTCACGTCTTGGAGAAATAACTGCCTCCTCTCTTTAAGTGCATGTGCCAGGGCTCAGTTGGTATCATTACAAATGTGATCACGGACACCTTCAGAAATCATGGGAACTCATACTACCAAGTTAGCAGGGCCATACCCCCTCCCTCTGGGGTAAGCAACTATAAACCAATTGGACACTTGATGGAGGGCCTTTACAACAAGTAGAAAGGGGCTCCAATGAAGAAAAAATGACATGCAAATGCATGACCACACCCTTAATACACCCAGCCATGTTCCACTATGACAGAACATTCACCCCAAAACCTTCACCCATTCTTCAACAGGACCTACTCACTTTGTGACCCACGGTTCTAATTTTTAAGTATCCCTGACTACAGTACACCATAAACCCCCTAATGGCAGCCCTGGTTGCAATTGCAGGCCTCCTTGCAATCACTTCCCTGCAGATGGCAGAATTAGGCAGCCCTCATAGGTCCATATGCTGTTACCATTGCTCTACTGTCTACTGTATATACACAGTCATATCAACGTTTACTTTCTAAATTACCAGAATCTGATATCATCAGTATTACTGAACTATTGACCGAGCTGGTTTGGAGACTTTGAGATCTGCTTGTCAATAAATAGGTTCAAGGGTGGTGTAGTAGTAACCATTAATTTCATGCAGCACTGTGGTGCTGGAAAGCACAATCGTCATGCCGTTTGTATCTTCTCCCCATATATGGATGGGTTTCCGCTGAGTTCTCTAGTTTTCTCCTACAGATTACATTCCAAGACAATACAAGGTCATTTACTATAGCCTTGGGCACAACTGTAACAGCATTAAGATACGTAACAGTGCTCCCCATAGTGCCCATGCGCTGAGCACAGGGCAATGGGAGTGCGCTGCACCCTTAAATATGTTCTAATGAAGCAGGAAAAAGGCAAGTCATATAGGCCTGTCTCACTAATGAGTTTGAAAGCCAGGTTCTCCAGAAAATTTGGGGACCTGTAAAAATGTCATCCCTAGTGTAACATGGTCCTTGGGGTGACATCCTAATGGTTTATACAAATGTGTCACTATCAGTTTATCTTGCTAGGATAAAAGTGGAAGAATTGCATGTTTGCTCTGCTTAGAGTGTTGCACATGATCACAGCAATTAATATCACTCAAGCTAATCCATTCATGACACTCTAATATCCTCTCAAGCAATACACCCTATAAAATGGAATGGTGAGAAAAAAACAAATGTTAAGTATACACAGTCCTGACAAAGAAACATTTGCACTGTCATCAATCATGGGTTCTTAAATAGTTATAAATACTAAACCGCTGAGAAGTTTTTAACTCATGCTTAACAGCATTTGGTTTCAGCACAATAGCTAAACAGGTGTTTGGAAAATGATTAAGCTTCAGGAAAGTTTTAAAATTGACGCATTGGTAATAAATGGGAATCTTAATGAGCCAAAAAAGTTATTTTTCCATCCTGTAAATATTATTACAGTGCAAATCTGAAACTACAGTAGAACTCCCCTTTTTTAAGTTTTTCAGGGGACCAGTATAAAATCTGGGAAAATGTAAAATCAGGGAAATGTGTTAAAGTAACTTTTTCTTCAAGTACTGAAAGGATATAAGAACAGGAGTCCATTTTACTTTGAGATACAATATTTACTGTGTTAATAACAAGGGTCAACATTGCAGCGTACATGTTACACTATGGGGGGCATGTGCAAGGCCTCTCTGTCAGTCACATACACAATGTAAAGCAATAAGTGATTGGTGCAGGACTGTATAAAGGGGCAGAATAATTGGAATTAAGCATTTACAGGCAGAACCATGGAAAAATATACATCTGGTTAGTATTTTAAACCTTTTTATTTCACAAATAAATACATTCATAGAGAGGAAAAAAAAGCAGTTTTTGGGAACATCAGGACAAAATTTTGATGTAAAATCCAGGAAAACATTACTTAAAATGCACCCATTGAAATACATTATCAATTGGTGGGACCACAAATAAAAAATGTGTAATGCAGGAAAACTTAAAATCAGGATACGTAAAATCAAGGTTTCATTGTATCTGTATCTATCATTAGTAATGGTTATCAGCTTTAATATTTCTTTTTGGTGTAAAGTCTGGAGACATACAGTATATGCTTTTTATATACTTTATAAATGTATGAACCTGAATTCCCCAGAAGGCTATTACTTTGGGGGGGGGGGGTTAAAACTTGTCTAATGAAGATATACAGTAGCTAGTGAAATTAGTAGTACTGGAAATAATTTTCCTGTCAAAACTGTAACACCGGCAAATGTCATTTACAATGCAACAAGTCAATAAGCGCTTTATGGCTATGTCACAGTATCATTTCATTTATGAATGTTCCAGTGGTATTGAATATGACATTGCTATGGCAACTGCAGTACAGGTTAGGTAACAAAAGAGCGAAGAGCTTTAGAAAGGGAAGGAAATACAAATGGAGAATGTGGATATTGTAGAGGGAAAAAAGGAATCAACACCTTTGATAATGGAAATCCATAGAGGTGAAGTAGCTTGTGAGTGTTCGAATTAAAGCAAATATCTTAATAAAAACTTCTCCCATTTGTATGCTTTTTTTGAATAATAGCTGAATATATTGTAGATGACACATTTATTCATGTTGTCTTATAAATGTACTGAGTACAGAGGCAAAACCATATTTCTGAAGACTACGTTTTGAAGAAAAATCTGAAAGAATATATATATATATATATATATATATATATACATACACACACAGAATATTAGGATAAAGAAAGCCTTAAAGACAGGCTTAAAATGCCTCCTATTATGTTCTCAACCATTACAGCAAGACAGCACTGAAATGAATTCATTGGCAGGCCTCTCTGCTGTGTTTGCTGAGTAATATATCAAGAATTTCTATTATAATATAAAAAAAACACATTATGCATATAATTCTTTAAAGCAGGCCCGTGGCTCATTATTTAAATAGTTTGTATGCATTACTGAACAGTAATAACTGCTTCTTTCTCACTCTATGTATCCTATATCCAACGCTAAAACAATTGCCCATAATACTTGTAGTGTGATTTTTGTGTGACTGATTGATTGGCCTGGAGGCGAATATTACATCATCAATAAGAAAAGGTTAGTTTTGGAAAAAATCAAGATCGGGATATCCTTGGTTCCTCCCATTCAGAAGGAAATATCCACCTTTTATGATCAAAGATGTAGTGGACCCCACAAATGGCAATTTAATTAGTTGGAGTGATTTTAAGATATAACCTGAAATCATGTGATCACTTCATATACATGATTATCAAGAGTGGTTTACTGAGATTTCCAAATAGAGAGTCACTTGCCCTCCAGAAACACTGGCTAGCCGACTCAATAAATAAATTCATAGAGAAATTCTATCCATTGAACATACATTTTATTTCTCAAAAACTATGGCCATCATCAGGTAAACAAAATCACCCTCTTGCTAAAGTGGCGGATAAATGGTCGGGTTATTTACAAACAGAAATCTCACCAAACCAACTTTCTCAATCCATTTGTAAGTATAATTTGAACTTTACATCTGAAAATTGGAGAGTTCAACATTTTAAAATGGTCCATTTGGGGTATGGGAAAATGTTCAAAAAGTTTTCAGGTTCATGCCCCCAATCCTTTTGTCCTAAATGTACTCAATTAAATGTTGACTTGTTTCATTACTTGTGGAGCTGCCCTGAAATCCATAGTCTGGCTCGCCCTAGAAAAGTTTCTGAACCACAAACTTAACCTCCATATCAAATTAAACCCAGTTTGGGCATTACTACACCTGAATTATCCTGATTCATCTTTGAAGCCACAACCAAAATCTTTATTCAATAATCTTAACAACGTTATTACATTGTTGACAGCAGCTACAAAGAAATTGTTATTCTTAAACTGGTTATCTGTATCTACACCAACGATAAAGGATATCTTGTCCCTCTTAAATCACTTATGCTGGCAAGAAGCGATAAGGATTAAGACTGCTGACCCTCACCTTAAACAAGATTTCATTAATAATTGGTCGTTATATTGGGACTTTTTTGACTCTACTAACAAACTCCGTTCACTTGGGCTGCTACATTTATAATTGAAGATTGTAAATCATTTTAAAATGTTTATTTACATTTGTGATGTGTTTGAAGTCACTTATATGTTCCAGCATATCCTTAATTTTATCTTTCTTGTTCAACTTTCAAGATTAGCTGAGCATTATTAGCTTAATATGTTTTGTTTTACTTTTGTTTTCTTACTTAGTTCTAATAACAACTTAGGTGTATTCTCCATCATCAAATTCTTCTAGGACACCTAACTCTCTAAGCTGTATAAGTTTGTGTTATAGTCCTTCAATGGACAAATGTTATATCTTGCTTGTTTTTGTAAAACCCAATAAAACTTTAAAAAAAAAAAAAAAAGAAAAGGTTAGTGTTAACACCTGCTCTGAAGATTGTTAAATGTTTTAGCACAAAACAACACTTTGTGATTGTGACATTTTATTGCATGCATTAGGCATGTTCACAAAAACTATTTGTTTGCAAAACTCTGCGAGGAAGACATTGAGACCTCAAACTGGTCAAAAAGGACACAAACAATAAAAACCTTGATCTTGCATCAAGCTAGAATATCTTTGTAAAGCTGCCCATCCACTCCCTATATTTTCTGCCAACTGCTGGACAAGGCAAAACAACAGAATGGAGGGACAGTTACAAGACATTATATTCTTAGAGAATAAATCACATTGCACTTCCCAGTCAGTGACGGGGCAGATTTACATATGGTTGAATATCGAGGGTTAATTAACCCTCGATATTCGACTGCCAAATGTAAATCCTTCGACTTCGAATATCGAAGTGGAAGGATTTACCGCAAATAGTTCGATCAAACGAAAAATCGAAGGATTTTAATCCATCGATCGAACGATTTTTCTTCGACCAAAAAAACATAGGAAAGCCTATGGGGACCTTCCCCATAGGCTAACATTGCACCTCGGTAGGTTTTAGGTGGCAAAGTAGGGGGTCGAAGTTTTTTTTAAAGAGACAGTACTTCGACTATCAAATGGTCGAATATTCGAACGATTTTTAGTTTGAATTGTTCGATTTGAAGTCGTAGTCGAAGGTCGAAGTAGCCAAAAAAAACATTCGAAATTCGAAGTTTTTTTTATTCTATTCCTTCACTCGAGCAAAGTAAATGGGCCCCTTAATGTCAAATTAATTTCACTCCTGCCTGGCAAAAACGCTGGTACTAACTGTATCATGTAATAAGTTTTATATTTGCACTAACAATCATCTAAAGGGGTACTCTGAGTATTACTGGTCATGATTTTTATGGTTTATTTTCTAAACTGTTTACATTGCAAATAATTTACTCTACCATTTAAAATAGTATTCTTGAACCAACAAATGTGTTTTTTTAGCTGTAATATTGGTATGAAGGCAGCCAGCTCAGTGCATTGTGCCAGATTCTGAGCTTTGAGAAAGAGCCAGCACTTCAGGACGGAACTGCTTTGAGACAGAATTGTTTCTCCCCTTCTCATTGTATTTCTCCATGACCCATGTCTACCACTATCACTTTTAAGGCAAATTAATCAGGTAGCTCCTATCTGGTTAGATGCCCATTGTTCTGTTGATAGGCTGCTGATGGGATTACAGTGTAGCAGTAAAGATTGTGTACAAAATTTAAATCTTCTTTCCACTATTATAGATACAATACATACCGATATGAGGTGCTCAATGTTGGCTCTGCTGCAGAAAACAGCTTCCGTAAAGTATATACAAAAATAGGAACAGAGGCACACTCACTTCAATGCTTCTACAAAAACGCAAAGTTTTTTTCTTTTATTTACGGTGAGATCCCAGCATGCGTTTTTCCGCAACAGTATCCCTTTAAGCAGCATGTAGCCTTTCTATGTTCACATTCTAAATACAATAATTTTGGAAGCATCTGGGTCTAAACATCTGGAAAAGGAATATTTGAGATACACAAAGCCAAAATGCTTCTGAAGAAAAACAACAACAAACTCTCTTGTTTCGATGCGCAGTGCCAGAACACAGGGGGAAAAAAAATCTCATCAGTGCAATTATATTTAATTAACTTTCAATGCATGCATTCCCTGTTGTCTGGATAACAAGTGTGTTTCGGTTTTTCACTTTACATACAATGTTCCTGTTAATACAAGCGATCATAGGCAGTCATTATAGCATAGCTTAGAAAAACATAATTAGAGCAGTTAGAAAAACGTGGTTACCATGGAAACATGAAGGACGTCTGTCATGTATTTACTTGAACATATTGAACAAAGCACTAGAGTCTAAGAATGTACACATAACGCCATACCTTCCCGGTCTTTTATGCTCTATTTCTACTTTGCAATGGTCAATTAAAGGAATATGCCAGCACTGAACATTTGTAACTTCCACAATCACAACACTTTTGCACAGGGACAAGACATAGATACTTATACAGATATTGTAAATACCAAACTTGATACACAGTAACATTTGCAGTTTGTTAAAAGATGGAAGGATGAGCATCCTGCTCATGAGACCTTCCAATCTAAGAGGTTGCTGTGGTTGCTATGGGCAACTGCACGTGTATAAATTATTTATATAATGTTAGTAAATGAGCCCATGCGGTTTTTATGATTGCCAAATAATTGTTATTCCATCACTCAAATGCTGCTCTGCCTCAGGTTTATTAAAGGTACCGATCAAATACTGTTCTGGAGATTCTGGACCCACGACTGGTCATGCTTATCTCTAAGGGGCCGATTCACTAAGGGTCGAATATCGAGGGTTTATTAACCCTCGATATTCGACTAGGAATTAAAATCCTTTGACTTCGAATATCGAAGTCGAAGGATTTAGCGCAGATAGTTCCATCGAAGGATAATTCCTTCTATCGAACGATAAAATCCTTCGAAACGAACGATTCGAAGGATTTTAATCCAACAATCGAAGGAATATCCTTCGATCAAAAAAAGTTAGGCAAGCCTATGGGGACCTTCCCCATAGGCTAACATTGACTTCGGTAGCTTTTAGATGGCGAACTAGGGGGTCGAAGTTTTTTTTAAGAGAATAGTCGAACGATTTTTACTACGAATCCTTCGATTCGAAGTCGTAGTCGAAGGTCGAAGTAGCCCATTCGATGGTCGAAGTAGCCCAAAAAAACTTCGAAATTCGAAGTTTTTTACCTTCGAATCCTTCACTCGAAGTTAGTGAATCGGCCCCTTAGTATATATGCAAAAATACATGAAGCCTTTTTAAGAAATATTAGCATTTTATACAGCGGATGGAATTATCACAATAACAATTAAAAGTATTTCTGAAACATAAACTATCACAGAATTACATTTATAAGGAATGCACCAAACAGTAGCTCCATATAGTGTATACACAGATCAAATGGACTCATATAAGCATGATATAAGAATGATACTTTTGTATGGCCTTGGGCTAATGTTAGATATTGCTTCTTTCAATACACCAATAATGACTGTTCCTCCTGTCACTGAGTGCAAGAAGCTTGATTTGACCATAAATGCACATTTGAGCGTTTACAGGCTCAAGTTCTCCTGTTGTGAGCAGTAGCAGATGAATGCTAGTGAATTCAATAACATGAGGTGCTGCTAGTATCAGACAGCAGTGACATTTCCTCAACGGGAGTTTTTGTGCCGGCAATTAATCACTGCACTTGACATGAGCCTACAGTTGCAAGACAGTGTGGGAAGGCATCTTGGGATTCTAAGGTTTTCCAAAGGGTAAAGGTACAAAGGGTGTGTTTTGTCATCCCAGCATTTTATAGTTCTATGGGCAGGGGACAAACTGTTATACACTGGCACTTCATTAAAGGAAAACTATACCCCTGAACATTTCAGATCCTTATAAAAATATATTGCATGTAAAAGTTCATATGTAAAATCCTGCTTCATGTAAATAAACAATTTTCACACCCCTCATTGAGGTTCTGAAAAAAACGAGTTAACAAATCCTTGGCTAAACAAAAACTAGTATATATGGCACAAGGAAGCCCTGATAAATTTGAAGGAATCTAGGGCCCATGGTTAGAATATCAAACCCCAAGGTGTGCACAGATACCCCTGTCTTCCTAATACCCCCCTTGTAGGGCGTAAACCAACTGGGCTAATGCTTCTTCAACTTTTCTTCTCTTTTCTTCGTTTTCTTCTTACTTTTCCTCTTATGTACCACTGTTATGTTTAATAAAAACTGCTAAATAAAAACTTTAAGAAAAATTCAACAACTTTCATAAATACATATTTTTAAAGTATCCTGTGTCATTGGGTAATCATTAAATAGAAAATTGACATTTTAAGAAATAAGGGCTGCCCCTGGGATCCTAGGATTCATGATGCACACAAACATACCATACATGTTAGGTCACATGAGCCAATTAACAGACACAGTTCTGTCTTTTGCTTCCACACTTCCTGTTACAGTTACAGTTGTAGTATTTCTGGTCAGCTGATCTCTGAGGCAGCACACAGACCATCACGAAATGGTGACTCAAGGCAAGAGATGTAAAAGGGCAATATTTACTTAAATATATATTCCAGTTTGGTAAAATTCTTTAGAAGACACATTTAAATCACTTATTGCACTTTCTTTCTGGTAATTATTGCTGCAAATACAGAGAGTCCTGCACTGGGCACTCTCAGGCACTTTCAGAAAGTTGATGGAGATGTGATTTTGTACTCTGTGCCAAAAGGACAAGGCTGGTGGCACACATAGAGAAAAGCCCAATCCATTGTCTTCCGCAACACATTCTGTGAGCAGAGCATCTGTCTGTGGTTCTTGATTCCCCAATCTGATCTTCCATAAATCTGCCCCTAAAGTTTGTTTTTACAGATATCAAATCCTGTCTCCTGTCTCTGCTCACTTGTTTTCAAGCTGGGATTTACAATAGAATTACAGAAGTCATCCATTTGTGGAAGTCATATTGCAATCCTTGAGCATATTCTGCTCTTGAAAGAGAAAGTGCTGACCAGCAGGCCGCCTTCACTTGCCTAATGAAAATCATAAATAAGCATTGCTACAGGGAATAAATACAGAGGATGAAATGGCAGACTATATAAAACTCAAAGAAACAAAAACACAAGGAAAAGTACTGAATGCTAGAATACTGTGTGTTTAATAATTAAGCAAAATCAGTGATATATGTGATATGAAACAGGTTACTGCTGTACAATGTATAAAGGGTTGAATTACAACACAGTATAGAAATGCTAGGGGGAAATAGTGGGAACTAAGAACCAGTTATGGGGATATAACTAGTCAAAGACCAGTGATACTTAGGGTGGTGGCACACAGGGAGATTAGTCACCCAGCCGCAACTCTCCTCTTCTTCGAGGAGACCAATCTCCCCAAACTTCCTTCCCGCCAGCAAGAATGTGATTTGCTGGTGGGATGGCACTCGGATCACTTAGTTCTCTGAAGTCGCCCGAAGTTGCCTCACGAGGAAACTTCAGGTGACTTCAGAAAACCGAAGAGATCCGTGTGCCATCCTGCTGGTGATTCATATTCTTTTCAGCTGGAAGGCATTTTGGGGAAATTGGTCTCCCAAAGAAGATGAGAGTTGTGGCTGGGTGACTAATATCCCCTAATCTGAACGTGTGCCACCACCTTTTATTGCATTGGCTGTGCCTCTGTTTTGGAGTAACAAAAAAGTAGCACACTCATATAATGTAATGTAATGTATATATAATGTAGCGCCGGATATTATGTAAGTTATAGAAACATTGCACCCACAAACTACATGCATCCGACTGTCGGATAAAGACACAGTGTGCGGCGTTCGCATCTGACAGTCGGATGCATGTACTTTGTAGCTGCAATGTTTGTAGAACTTATTATTCTATAACATTATATTCAGCACCTCTGACTGGTCTGCGTTTCCTTGCAGTGCGACCCAGTGCACCCCATCGCTTTGTGGAGTTCTGCCCTTAAGAACCCCCCCCCCTGTGCAGAAAATGGCACCAAAAACAGGAATCTCATTAATTACCATAGAAACCAGAAGTGGGTGTAAAAAAAATAGGAAAAGCCAGTCTAACAGAAAATAATAAAATAAAATGAAAGCAAGCGTTAACTGTAGATACGGCAAGTTGTGGAAATTCATTTGGGCCAAGTAGCTGTTGTGGGATTATTCATATTTCAGGCAAACCTGAATTAAAACAATGTGTTATTTATATGTAAACCCCTTGTGTTTACATTAGGGATGCACCCAATCCAGAATTCGGTTTGGGCTTTGGCCAGAATTTGGCTTTTCTCAGCAGGATTTAGCCGAATCCAAGTGTCTGACCGAAACAAATGCAAATCCTTAAAATTACATGACTTGTTGTCACGTGAAGAGGGAAATTGTTTCAGCACGCTGTGTTCATTGTTCTAATTGCAAAAAAAAAAAAGCAAACTGTGAAAATATAAAATGTATTGCTGACTAGTGATGGGCGAATTTCTCCCGTAACGGTTCACCGAAAAATTCATGAATTTCCCACAAAATTTGCGAAATGGCTAAAAAATTGCAAAACTCGAAAATTGATGCCCGCATCAATTTTGAAGCTGGTGTTAAAGTCAACGGGTGTCCGTATAGTGTTGAGGTATGGCTGTTTTGATGCAAGCGACTTTTCCGATACGTGGGAGTTTCTCGCATTTATTTGCTGGCGGCAAAACATGGAAATTCACAGCAAATTTGCATGTACCGAATTAATTTGCCCATCACTACTGCTGACAAATTCCCCTGCATACAGGAACATTTACAACTGCAGTGTGTTAAAGGTAATTTTGAACACAATTAGTAACGTGTTTTTTTTTTTTCACACAATGCAGCATTTTTCCAGGATAATTGCAGCCACAACATGTTTGCGTCTTCTATTTTCAGATAAGGGATTGTTTCCGATGCGTTAAAACGACATTAATGTGTGATTATTTTGGTGCAAATCTATTGACACCACCAACTGTGGAAACTGTAGAGTTACTGTCACATTCAGGCTCCCTCAGTAGGGGTACTTGTGCATTATTCTTTACATGAGTTAAAGTGGGATGAATAAACAGGCACTCAGTACAACAATGTGGATGTGCAACTAAGGAGTGTGTTTGAATTCAAGTACTCATGCTGAATAGAATCATAACATCGGTTTATATTTCAGAGTGCTCAATTTAGTTTGTACTTGCAGGAGTAAATGGTCTTATAGTATATAACTACAGCATTTGGGTTTTGGTCATAGCACTACTCCTATACTAATACTAAATCTATTGTCCCATACACCATGTGATGAGTCGTCTACATTTCTTTCCTTATGGAAGATTCTTTTCAGCTGCAGCCACAAGGAAGGGTTAATGGTAAGGAGCAACGTGTGGAGTATGTACTACACAGGGGTATAGAAATTCATGCATTTTGTATCTGCCAAGATTTATCATAATTACAGTAGAAGCACTGTTAATGTATTTCAATTTTACAGCAAATTGAGGTTAATTGACATGGTAACCCCTTCATGGAACTTTCATAATTTAGTATTGGGAATCCATTCCATCTAATAAATATGCGCACTTATTTTATCTAAAGCCTTATCAGTAGCAGGGTAATATTCTTGCCTATGTCTCTGTCTAACATAGGTTATAAAACTGCACATTTTAGAATTGAGTCAAATTCTATACAATTGATTCTTTTATCAATAATTTAATTTAAGATTAATGCTATCCAGATACTTTAATTCAGCTTTTCAGCATAATATGTTATAGTTTATGGACTGGAGCTCATTTATCAACACTGGGCAAATTTGCCCATGGGCAGTTACCGATAGCAACCAATCAGTGATTAGCTTTTAAAAGCCAGCTGCAAGTAGGACATTGAATGCAGCAATCTGATTTGTTGCCATGGGTTTGCTGCCCATTGGCAAATTTGCCCAGTGTTGTTAAATTACCCCCACTGTGTTTTAAAACATTCCTATAAGGCAGAGGGGGGCTACCAAATAGTTCTTCAATAACATGATATTAGATCTGTATATTAAAGCAGCCTTCCTACCTTTCAAAACATCCCTGACCAATGGCGTAAATACAGAGGAAGCAGACCCCACAGTTGCAGGGTGCCCAGAGAAAAGGGGGACTCAGACTGAGGGATCTGCTTCCTCTATAGCCAACAAGCAGGGCAGCCATCAGGGGGGGCAGGGGGGAGAGTTGTAGGGGGCCCGAGGGTAAGGGGGCCTGGCCACGCCACGCCACACTTAATTGATTAGCCGGGCCCCCCCATCTTTCTGAGAGCTGCTGACTTCGGGAAGGCATGGACGTTTAAGGGGCCCTGGCCACCAATTTGTGGGGGGGGCCTGGCTACCAATTTTGGCCACCAATTTTTTTTTCTCATGTGGGGTCCTAGCCACCAATATTTTTTAATGGGGGGCCCTGGCCACAAATGTTTTTTTTGTTTTTTTACTGTGTGGTGGGAGGGCGAACCTGTAGGTGGGGCTTGTGGTGGGCGTAGCCCAGGGGGCCCAGGAAATTTTGTCGTATGGGGCCCTGCGATTTCTGATGGCAGTCCTGCCAAAAAGAGACCGCCCCCCTCCCACAGCCGTGGGGAAGCAAAGCGTGTTGGCACGGACAGAGAGTGGGTGGAGTCTGGGGTGGGTGGGCAGGGTCTGGGTGGGGAGTGGGTGGCATCTGGGCAGGGAGTGGCCAAGAAGATGGGGATCAGAGTTCACTGGGCCCCTCTGAAGATTTTTTTTCAGGGTGGCCTGGCTCACTCTAGAGGATGCTTCATATTTGAAGTATTGCTTATCTTTATCTATAGATGCTTCCCTCTAAACCTCTATTTGCTCTGTTGCTTTTTCACATTGCTGGACACAACACATACTCTAGGGCCAAAATATATTGGGCCATAAATAGTAAATGAGCCCTAAAATATTATGACTAACTTTACACGACTTTAGAGACCATGCATACCTTCATTTTAGCACTCTGTCTGTATTCCTATTTAGTATGATATACATTTATAATGTTCATGAGTAATCTCTTAAGGTCAAAGCTTATATAAGCCCTGAGTAAAATAAATAGGCTGTTAAATAAAGATGAAGACCTTCACATAAATCTATATATCAGCAGTGTTCAGTATTATTAGAAATTCACTGACCTTCAGGTATAATTGTTTTCTGACCTTACACCCTTATGGGATATAACACTAGGGAATTTATAGTTAGTAATCAAGTTCACATTAAACCAGTTATTACGTTTTATATGTTTTTTGAAGATATTTGCTAAAATGTGTCAGTGTTCAGCAATTTTAGTTTTTGTTTCATTTGCTAAATATTAGTTATGTTTTTTTCGAACCATGAAGGGCCACCAACTTCAAGTGCAGCGTGCAGGTGCAACTTCAGGTGCAATTCTATATGATTTTTATTCATAATGCAGTGCTTTCCCCAAAATTTCAGCAAAATTGCAACCATCTGGGGAGCTGCGCCTGCCGCATTTGAGCCAGGTGCATTTAAATAAATGCAAGTGTTTAGGAGCAATGCAGGTGTCATTTGGTGTTAGCATGCACTAACACTGGTTTGGCAATTTACACAACCCTGGAATTACTGCAAATACACAAGGGGGGTTGTGGGAGCACCCGCATTGCTAAGTAAAAATATATATAAGTATAAGGGAAAGTGCTACTGGCATATCCAAATGGGTCAGTGCACATTCCCTGGGCCCCTGTCTAAGTAATTCAGTAGATATGCAAATGCATGTGTTAACAAAGACAGGGGTTTTTAGTTGCAAAGTTATGATCATAAAGTTGAAAAGCCACCATACCACGTCAAGGTAAACCCCATATGGCGGTCCCTAACTTGTTTACCTACCAGTCATAGTATTGAGGATCCTGTGTCTCTCTGCATAATAGCAATAGTAAAGTAAAAAGTAAAAGTCTGCTGAACCTTGGTTTCTGGAGGGCTAAATCCTCCCCCGCTGCTGAATTGCAGCTTTTAAGAGAGAGTGATTGCCCAAACCAACGCCCATTTTTGACAAAAATGTATAAATATGGTGCAGTTAAAAGCATAGGGCCACTATTAATTAATAGGGGTGGGTATGGGGGGTGCTACAAGCCACAAGAAGCTTAGCCAAAGCTACAGGCTGTAAAAGCAAATACACAAGGGGGGTTGTGGGAGCACCCGCATTGCTAAGTAAAAATATATATAAGTATAAGGGAAAGTGCTACTGGCATATCCAAATGGGTCAGTGCACATTCCCTGGGCCCCTGTCTAAGTAATTCAGTATAAATGCAAATGCATGTGTTAACAAAGACAGGGGTTTTTAGTTGCAAAGTTATGATCATAAAGTTGAAAAGCCACCATACCACGTCAAGGTAAACCCCATATGGCGGTCCCTAACTTGTTTACCTACCAGTCATAGTATTGAGGATCCTGTGTCTCTCTGCATAATTACTGCCACAATAAAGTTCCTCAGAACCAATAGGTGCATTTTTGTGAAATTCAGCTTTAAAGAAGGACAGACATAATGGTGCTTGGCATAACTATACATAGGTGCAAGTGCATTTGAAGCTGCATCTGTAAATATAACATACATAAATTGGACTTTAATAAATAACTCGTAATCCAGAAAGCTCTGAATGACAGGAAGCCCATCTCTCATAACACCCATTTTAAAGCAAATAATTCTAAAAGTGCCTCGGGTTCAGGTGATTGCCATTGTTGAAATGAATGAACAGGTCATTGTTTTTTGTCCCCTGCGCAATGAGCAACAAAGTGACATTAACATACCCTATTCCCCTCTGCCTATCCCAGGATGGCACTTTACCTCACTTTATCAAAAATTCACAGTAGCAATTAAAAAAAAATTGTAACCTCTGTGTAATGTATATCAAATGCTTCTTCTGACTCATTCCAGCTTTTAAATGGGGGTCACTGACCCCTGCAGCCAAAGAACATTGTTATTTTTACTTTTTATAACTTGTCTTTCTATTCAGGTCTTCTCCTATTCAAATTCCAGTCTCTCATTCAAACCATGCCTGTTTTTTAGAATAGTTTAGACCCTAGCAACTTGATATTCCAAACTGAAAAAGGTGAACTAGAAGCTAAATAATTAAAATACCACAAATAATAAAAAATGAAGACCAACAGCAAATTGTCTCCGGGTATCACTCTACATCGTGCTAATAATTCATTTTAAGGTGAATGACTCCTTTAAGCACAGAGAATGACTTTCTGATGAGGAACTAACACATATTGAGGAAGGATTTATAGCTAATAGCTTCTCTTTAATATAATTTCATGCTTTTTGTCACACTGGATTTCTATTTACTATCATGGAGAAACAGCAGGCAGTCACAGATCCCACAGACAGACATGATAAATAAACTGCAGACTTATTTTAGGAAAATAAAGGACATAACATAGCCTTACTCATTTTTTGTGCACTAGGCACTTAATCATAGGTCAGGCTTTATATCCTAACCCTATTGAAAAAAGAAAGGGCTATTGGGTTCAACAGGATTATTGAGATAACGTAGCATTGGCCAATATAGGCAATAAATTGCACCAGTGCAGTTATCTATGTATTTATTTTGATACATTACTGCACTGTAGGATACAAATAGGCCTCAAACTTGTACTTGGGAAGACAAATGACTGAATCTGACAATGAGTGGTGATAAACAGACTTTATTCAAGTTTCTTAAATTTTAGTGAAAGAGTTTGCTTTTAGCCAAATGCTTTTTAATTTATTCCACTGCTAGAAAAAAAAAGAACTATAATCCAATAGTTCCGTCCCAGCATCTACCAAAAGATCTCACTAAAATTTCAGTTGCTAGCTTTATCATTCAATAAGTCAATGTCAGAACAAAGAGAAACAATGTAAAGAGTATTCATCCAGATGTATAACTCTAGGCAAGTGTTATCAAAGGCAGCAAGCTCCAATATGTTATAGATGTGAATGTACTGTTACAGAATGCAAAACATTGATGTTTAGATATTAACCTTTGGTTCTGTTTCAAAATCATCTGCTCAGATATAATTACAGTAGTTGTAGTTATGCGCAGGCAGCGCAGTCAAAACTCTGATACAGATCATTATTCTTTCTCTAACTCCACAGCCTCCCATGTACCGTAGCTTCCTTCAGTCGTGAATACAATTTTCCAGGACGTGGGCAAGCACAAAGACTGATATTTCACGGTTTCAAAAATGAAGGGTTGCTAAAGCAAAGTTTCATTCCATTTAACTCACAATTATGTAGTATATTAAATTTAATCAAGTGGTGATTGAAAAAGCCTTCTAAAAACAGCCACAGCCAAGATGGATTCTTTTCAGCACATCTACTGTGGCACATGAATGAATAAAAGAATGATGATTTAGGTGACAGATACGTTGTACTACTGGTACTAAAGTGCTTTGTTAGGGATGTGACACTAACCTGGTCTTAAAGGGGTTGTTCACCTTCGAGTTAAGGTCTAGTATGATGTAGAGAGTGATATTCTGAGACAATTTGCTATTGGTTTTCATTTTTTATGATTTGTTGTTTTTGAGTTATTTAGCTTTTTATTCAGCAGCTCTCCAGTTTGCAATGTCATCAGCCTGGTTGCTAGGGTCCAAATTACCTTAGCAACTATGAACTGATTTGAATGAGAGACTGGAATATGAATAGGAATAGAAAGCTGAGTAATTAAAAGTAACAATAACAATACATGTGTAGCCTTACAGAGCGTTTGTTTTTTATATGTGAAAGCTGGAAAGAGTGAGAAGACAAAGACAAATAATTAAAAAGTATGCAAAATAATGAAGACCAATTGCAAAGTTGCTTAGAATTTGGCATTCTATAACATACTAAACGTTAACTTAAAGTTAACTTTTTTTAGAAGGGGTCAGTGACGCCCATTTGAAAGCTGCAAAGAATCAGAAGAAAAAGACAAATAACTATAAAAAATAAATAATGAAAAGTTGCTTAGAATTGTTCGTTCTATAACATAATAAAAGTGACTTTACTTTATTACTTTAAACTAGCCATACAGTGATTAAGTGGATCATTATTGAGGTTGCTGTAATTAAAGGGGTTGTTCACCTTTAAGGTAACTTTTATTATGTTATAGAATGGCCAATTCTAAGCAACTTTTCAATTGGTTTGAATTGTTTATTTTTAATATTTTTATAGTTATTTGCCTTTTTCTTTTGACTATTTGCAGCTTTCAAATGGGTGTCGCTGACTCCCTTCTAAAAAATGCTCTGTAAAGCTACAAATGTATTGTTATTGTTACTTTTTATTACTGGTCCTTCTATTCAGGCCTCTCCTATTCATATTCCAGTCTCTTATTCAAATCAATGCATGGTTGATAGGGTATTTTGGACCCTAGTTAGCAGATTGGTTGCGATGCAAATTGAAGAGCTGCTGAATAAAAAGCTTAAAAACTCAAAATATTTAAATAATAAAAAATGAAAACCAATTGCAAATTGTCTCAGAATATCACTCTCTACATCATACTAAAAGTTATCTCAAAGGTGAACAACCCCTTTAAGGGGGTCAGTGATACAAAATAAGAGCACAGGAGACATTAGTTGAAACACTCAACACATAGATGAGGTGGTCCAGGTGCACTGAACCCTCAGATTGGGGAGTGGATAAACAAATACAAAAAACAAGGGCCATCCAGGCACTCAAGAACTCCACAAGGGCCATACATTTCAAAAAATCTCCAATGGCCCTACTCATTCAGTTCTTCCTGGGGCACTAAGTCATGAGTCCAAGACTAAGTGCCCTTTTGCAGCCCTTATGAAGTTCTCAAGTGCTTGCAATTAAGGAGGTCGTCATTATAAGGGGGCCCTTTAGTGATCTTTCGGCAAAGAGAGTCAGGCAAATACTCTGATGTATTTTCAGCCCTGCATGATTGATATCTGATAAGTTTTCCAACAGATATGGTTCAGGCACTGGGCATGGCTCTGGTCCTCCCAGCTAAATTTATTTTTCAGGGCTTTAACCCCAATCCCCATTTTAATTTGATTCACCCACAAGATCTCCTACTCCTGCTTGTCCTTACCAGGCTCAATGTTTTACTGAGCCACATAAAGCCATGTGGTCTGCCTATAAGATTTGCCACTGATTCAAGGTCTAGACGGGCAGGACCTCTAAACTTTGACTCATAAATAATATGCCTGTGCAGCAATAATGATGAGCTTGCAGGCATTTGCTGAGCCATTTCAGAAAAAAATAGTTTGCTATATGGGTTTGATTTCTTAAAGATATGTATTCACACAAACATTGCTTCTTTCATTCCCCATATGTGTAATTTCAAGGCAGGTAGTGGAGACATTACGTCCCATCAAATGAATACCTGTAAACAATGATATTAAAACTTACAACAACAATAAAATAAATCCCTGCATAATGAAAATTGCATGGGTAGAGACTGCTGGGGGCAGATTTCTCCAGCTGCTGATTAGGGAGCTTTCGATATTTTTACTTTAAGCCATAGACAATGACGTCAAATGAATTATTTGACGCTGCAAAACTATGTCTCCAAGGAATGTAAACTGGCCCAAGGGTTACTTTTTATTAGTTTGAGCTCACAATCGTAAGAAGGAGAGGGGAGAGAGAAGACTCCTTCTTTCATATATTTAATAGCATGTGATTCCCATAGAGAGAGAAGCTGATAAGGTTTAGATTCACAAGCATCATACCTGGCAGGCAATTTGGAAAGCTTGTGTAGAGTAAAAGAGTAGGCTACAATCATGTGCTGAAAGTCTGCACACTCTGATGCTGTATCAGATGATAAGACAATAAACAATTATTTGGCCAGAGGCTTCAGGGTGATTTTCTCAATGAGTTAGCAGCTTTTCATCAACACAGAGAGCTTCTCCTGGTACAAAATAGAGCTCTGCCTACTGAGTGCTCTTTCTTTACACAGTACTTGTTTTGTTAAAGCCCATAGATTTAAACATAAAAATGGTAAGCGTGAGACCTAAAATGTGCTTTTTGCTTGCCAAATGACGATTCTTTATTTTTAAATCAAATACAAGAGAAGGGGAATTCAGTTGGTCTGACACTAGAAACTGAAAAAGTGAATGTACTGGGAGGTGAATGTATAAGTAGTGACAGAGGGGCCGTTAGTAGCTTGAACGCCTCAGATATTTGCCCAAAACACTTGTTTTGGGAAAATCTGTCTGAAATTCATTTTTTCCCACGAAAATGTGTGGTTTTTAAGACTTTTAAACATTAAATATTGACCCATGTGGAGTCCTTTGTCCTTAAATCCATGACCTGATTGCCTGGCACATTAAACTCAGTTTTGACCACAGAACACTTGGTTCTACCCAACTTCACTGCATTGATCTGATGTGGCAGCCCCGGTGGGCCCAGACCCCTCATCTGCCACTTGGAATCTTCATCATCTGAGAACCAATATTCTGTCTCTCTGCCAAATAAAGATCTAGGAAGGTCATTTATAAACACTGGGCCAGTGGTGTAACTACCGGGGGAGCAGGGGGTGCAATTGTGCCAGGGCCCGCACCCCCTCAGGGCCCCCCGGCAGCTTGCGTGCCACTGGATTCATGCAGAAAATAGCGTACGGAGGGGGGCCTGGCTGCACGTCCTGTGCCAGGGCCCGCCCCCCTCTAGTTACGTTACTGTACTGGGCAAGTTTGCACCCAGACGCCCCCCCTCCCACTTCAAACTTATAGCGTGGGAGCAGGCCAATGAGGGGTGTATCCCTAGTGTACCAGAAGAGCCGAATTACCATTTTAAAAAACGGAAATTCGTCTCTTAAAGTTACCAGGCGCGGCTTTTTTCCTGCCCCTGGTAACTGGTGGCTCTGTGCTGCCTGAGGCAAGTTCTCGTCTTGTCTCATGGTCGTAGCGGCCCTGTTTGCACCTGGGCAGTAACCCATAGCAAACAATGAGTGATTCAATTTTTTTCAGCCAGCCAGCTACAAGGAGAACAATGAAAGTAAACATCCGATTGGTTGTCATGGGTAACTGCCTAGGTGCAAATGTGCCCATTGATCATAAATGACCACCCTGTTTGTTCTACCACTTTCAAAGTTTGCGTAATGCATACCGGTTGCCCAAGGCAGTAACACCCATAAACAAGAAAGCAGAGTAATTCTTGGGATAGCCTTATTAATATATGTATCACTTATCTCTCTGCAATTCTGTCACCGATTGTTAGGGTAAGTAGAAATGCAACAATCCAAAACAGAATTTAAAAATTCAAAACTGGAGAAACACATATCAAAAATTACAGAGAATTTTATAATATATATTATTATTATAATATATTCCAAGTCTACTGCACACACTTGTAGTTCAGCCACATACCCTGGTGATCCCAGATGTTCCAAAATATAGATAAGTGAATGCTGGTGCACACAGGGATTTTTTACTAGTGAACTGGTAGAGTTCACTAGCCAGGTCCCCAGTGTTGGTTATGTCAACAGTATATTAGCCTAGGCCTGTGTGTCTTGCTGCATGCTGTGACAACTGCCTGGTCTCTCTCCATATCATTGTTACTCTGGACATTTAGATCCCAGCAGGTGATTCTTAGCTTGGGTACAATGAAGTTAGCCTTTTGATAGTATAACCACATTCTATTTAAATACATTTTAGTTCTCACATGAGCCAGAATTGAAATGTTAATGAATAATTCTACCAAATTTCTCAGTGTTTGCATTATACATACAGATTATGCTCATATACCCACAAGCTGGAAATATTGTCTATGTATATGGAGAACATGCAGAAACTTGTGGTGGCAATTGCAAAAGAGAGCTCATTCAGACGGGAAATAAAAAATCTGATTAAAGTCATTGAAAAGAAATTACTGAATCTATAAATGAGGCACAGCACACTACATTTTGTGTAAAGAATATGGCGCATTTAAATTGCTGGATTGATGGATTTTGTTATTATCTTTTGATCTGGTAATGATGTGAAAGTCAGATATATGACAGACAAAGGGATTGTGTCACTGTGGGTGCCATGATTGCAAATGCACAGTTTTCCTGACAATACAGAAAAGTGCCGTCGAAACTGACACCCCTGACAATATCTCGCAGCAGAGAAGGAGATCGTTATGGCAGATTTATGAAAGTTCTTTATATTCTCAGACTTCTTTTAGCAACCAATTTAATCCTCAGCTTAACTCTACAATCAAACCAGAATTGTGGCCATGACATTCAGTTTATATACACAGTCTCTCTCCCACATGCTAAAATGTACAAGTTAATGCTTTAACACTGGATGAAATGGGTAGTGCAATGGTGACTTTTTAATACGTCATTATTATTGGCCAGAATAAATATGAGAAACCAGAAAACGTCACTAGTGCTGCTAGCAGAATTAGATACTATTGACCACTATTTCTAACCTACACAATTTGCCAGGCATTTTACTGACAGGCAGAATTTTCCCAGAATTCCAGAATCACTCTGTGAGCTGGAAACATTTGTACTTGTCACTTGCTATGGATTAGTACTGGTTAGTGATGGGTGAATTTGTCCTGTTTGGAAATTTTGCAAATTTCCAGCCCAATTCAACTTTGACGCCCGTGTCAATTTTCGCAGGAGTCTCGCGAATTTATTCGCCGGTGGTAAAACATGAAAGTTCACCATAAATTTGCGCCTGGCGAATTTATTCACACATCACTAGTACTGCCATTACATGGGTGTTTTCTTATTTGCCCTGCATTCGGACATTATTCAGCCAGTACAAGGGAATTAGCAAGCAGGCCCAGAGAGCACCTCAGACCTTGGACTTAATGGGTTGTCAAGGGAATGTGTAATAAATAGTTTTTTGGCTGCTGAAAAATAGGCTGCAGAAATGGAAAACAAATAATTTACAACAAAATGCATACCACATAAAAATGTGGGCATTATATAACATACAACAAGTTAACTTAAAGGTAAATCTCCCATTTAAGTGCAGGTTTTTTTTTTTTTTCAATAAACTCTGTCAATTAAAATATGGTAGCTCAGTTAGAACAATACCATATAGGTAGCACAACCTTAGCTTAAAGGAACAGTAACAACAAAAAATAAAGTGGCTAAGCAACTAAACTTCAGTTATCCAATGCAACTTTGCAGCAATTCCTTAGACCTATTTCTACCAGGTGCAGAAATTTAACATAGCTGCCGCTGCTGATACTCTGAAATTATACACTTTACACCAAGAAAGTCCCATGGACTGGTTAGTGATATGCTAGGTCCCAGAATCAAATTGGTGGAGCCAAGATATACTAAATATCCTCTCTATGTTATGCTTCTGAAACAAGCAAGTCCTTCTACTCGGCTTCCATTTAGCCTTGCTCCCTGCTCTACACTACTCAAGCCTCTGGACACCCATCCTCCTTATGACGGGGATCTAATAGAATAAACACCCCCAAAGTCCTCTATATTATCAAGGGTATCACATAAACAAGTCTGTGCCTCTGAGACTGAAACCCACCTACAGGGACTGACATCATCTGGTGAGGCTACAGTACCCCTCCCATTTATGCATGCTGAAGCTTTTGTCTACTAGAGGCAATAATGCTGCCTGAATTCAGTGATGTAGGTATGGCTCAGATAATTCTTCTTCTGAGCAGGTGCAATAAAAAAATCATTATTAATGCCAGTACTAAAAGATCCGAAAGCAATATATGGATGAATTCACAGTAAAGTAACAAAGACCTTAAAATAAAACAAAAACAAACTTGCAAAAAAGAATGTCCTGCCAATAGAAAACAAGCCTGCAGCTATTATTGTTTCATAAGCCTGATAATTCAAAGTGCTGTTTCAAGAACAGCTTTGTTTCAACAAAGGGAAATAATTAAAAATAGTTTAATACATTAGTGCTTCTTTACTCGATTTTCTGGCTAATGATTTATTTTAGAGTCAAGGTTGAAAGGCAGTTCTTGCAGTGAGATAATTATTCCTTTCATAATTTAGTGGTTCTGACAGCCTTGCAGATCTGATTGATAGTATATATATATATATATATATATATATATATATATATATATATATATAAATATATATATAAAAAAAGCCGCACTCACAGGACTTAAATTAGTGCAAACAAAGTGGTTTTATTCCGGCGTTTCATCTCTAACACTCAAGCCTGCTTCAGGAAATGAAGAAGGCTCGAGTGTTAGAGCCGAAACGTCGGAATAAAACCACTTTGTTTGCACTAATTTAAGTTCTGTGAGTGCGGCTTTTTGTTTTTGTTTGTATTATTATATAACCAGCACCCAGGCAGTCGACATTTTTGTTATGCGAGTGCTCCAGCTTGATTGATATATATATATATATAATTCTATTAAGTGTGCAATATGGTAGTACATCCTGTTTGACAAACTCATGTATTGCACACCAGCTTCAATATGGAGGAACAAACGAGCACTGGCATCAATACATAAAACAACTTGGTTTCCTGATCCTCAGGAAGTGGCAACATTGGTATTAGCACCACTCTAATTGTTTCTTCTGTACTGCTTTAAATATTTGCCCACTAATGATCCTGTTATCAGTCCCTGCTAAAAATAACTATCCCTTACTTGTCCCTTACTAAAAGGAACTATCCTGCTAATATAGGCAATAATATCATTCAAACCCACTTTCTTGATGCCCAGTTATAATTGGGGTACTCTTAGAAAAATACTAAGAAGCCCTGCCTTGGAATATAAGACATGTGGTTCTGATAGAATCAAGCACAGATGCTGAGGGATTTATGAAATAACAGCAAAATAAATCTAATAAGGTTGTGGATTTGTTTATTTCATATACAGTAGAAGATTTCCAGAGATGGGCTTCAGACAAGGAACTTGTGTTATTGATGTGGTGTTGGTTAATAATTCTTACTACAGAGAGTCAAAAAAAAAATGTAACATCATGCTGGGCACCAGTATTTAGCCTGGTTCTCCCAGAGCTGCACCATAACTGATCACCTGGCAGATCCCAGCAACAATGGAGTAGGCCTCAGTCAATAAGCTATAAAGGGGTTGTTTGAGGATGGAAGCAGAAGACATTTTGCTACATCTGCTCATACATGGGCTGATCTCCTCTTGAATCAGCATGCAATGAACCAAAGCTAATATTTCCCCAGTCAATAATTTTATGGGGCTCAGTGAGATATTAATTAGGAAAGCTGCAGTATTCAGTTGATGTGAAAAATATTTGTCCAGGAGAGTCTGACTATAAGATCCTGTAGTCCATGTGCTAATTTTTCTTGCATTCTACTGAATATTTCAGCCATTCACATTCCGGCACATGTTTTTCAGACTTCCAGCTATTTCTCTACTCAAGAGAAGAAAAACCCCCATAAAGTTTGTGTTTTTAGATAAACTGCAGTCTACAGAGTCTCTGTTTTTTAGTTTACACATTCATACTGACCACAAAATGTTCAATTGCCCTACTGCAGTGCCATTAACATTTATAAGAGACTTCATTTTTTATTTATGGTGTCCCATATCACTGATCATTGAATGTCATTGAATGAATGACCTCATGTGTGCTATCATATATGCCTTTAATTTGTGCCATTACCTCTGTCATCTTATGGGACTCAGTCTATTTCCAGTGAGTATTAAAAGTACATTTTGTTACTGTAACAATAAAAATGAAAAGCTGTTTTGAAGTGACATTATCAAAGGGCTTACTCACCAGAGCATGCTATATGCTCAAATGTAGACCTGACCATAATTTCATTTATTAATGTCTTCACATCTAAATAGAAGCCCTGGGTTGAACATGACCATATAACATATAGAAAGATTCCCTCTTCCCTACATCCCCTCCAGCATAACTTTGACGTGTTTGTAAAGATCTTATTAAGTTTCTCTAGGGTATGATATCAATAGAACAGTATTTTATAAGCACTTTTTCTTTAACATGTCTGTTTTCTGGTATTTTCCCATAGGTCTTGCAACACAATTCAGTGCCTATTTCTGTCTACCTTTTCATCATATATTTATGTTTCTTGAAAGGATCTGTTATCTTTAGTAATAGAATTTTACATTTACATTTTTAGTGTCTGATAATTGTTTTTTAAAGGTACTAGCATTCACTGTCCCTGACCCAAAAAAGTGAGTGATTTGGATATAGTCATAATGCTAAAAATATTAGGGAGTTGATACTCTGTACAAATGTAATAGTGTTTGTATTAATTAGTCTATAATGTAACAGTGACTTTAGTGGGGCAGGAAATTGTTTGATAGTCTTGGGGGCAAGTTTAAAATGCAGGCAAATTAGTGGTCGCTGTGGGTGGGGGCCTGGAAGATGGGGTCCACTGCATAGAAAGTCTCCGTCCCCAGCCACCTTCTAGTTCACAGCATCAGGCAGGCCAAAGATTTTTTTTGCAGAAGATGGGTGTCCAGCGACAACTAGTTACACCACTGGTAAAATGGCTATGAATAAAATAAGACAGGGAAATAGGAAGGCTAACATATACTTTGCATTGAATTTCTTCCATAAATCGAATGTTAATGTGTAATTGGTCTTAGCATCCCAACTGATAATTTGATCTTGGTTCATTTTTAGGTTGTACCACAGATTGTGATGGATTTGTTCTTACAATTTCCTTTCCATCTTTCATATTCACATTAATGTAGGACAATATTTGGCTTCCATACCATACAACCTCTATGCAGCCTATTGACTGAAGCCTAGTCCATAAGGACAAATTCTATAGTGGAAGGTTGCTCTCCTGTGTGCTCTGTTTTATTGCATTATTGCTAGTACAAGCTGTGTAAAGCACAGAGCAATATAGTGGATACAGTCTGCAGAAGATAGCACAGACATTGTGCAAGTGAAAATATCCATCCCTGTGCTGTTGACAGGTCAGACTACATGGTTGTTCTATTAGTTCTTGCTCTCCTATTTACACTGTATACATTCTTTCTAAAAAAAATCACTTCCTGTCAGCTCTATATAATAAACAGCCTCTCTGGTTTCTCCTGGTTTTGCCTCCAATAAAGATCAATTACTGTATATCTCAGTTGGGATCAAGTAAAATGTACTGTTTTATAATTACAACAGTAAAGAATTTTTTTTTTTTTAAATGTAAATTATTTGATTAAAATTAAGTCTATGAGATGGCCTTACAATAATTCTGAGCTTTAAGGATGACGGATTTCCGCATAGAAATAGCAATTCTCTTACCTGTATACCTTTACACATTAGAGTGCAAGCCAATTCAATGCCTTTACAGGAACGAAAAAATATTTAAAAAAACAAAACAAAACACTTTATTACTCACACTGGCTACATTACATCATGTTTGTATGGTACCATGGAATGGGTTCAAGGGGAAAAAGAGGCCAATGAAACAAATATTTTCTTTTCTCTCTATTGTGAGTGCTAGCACTTCTGATAGGTAACACTAGGGGGGTTATTTATCAAGGTCCGAACATCCAAACCTCAAATAATTTGTGGTTTTCGGCGGAAAAAAAACCTACGAATTTTTCATGATTTATTAAAGTCCTGGTCTAAAAATTCCGAATCTGAAACCTGAAAAGCTCTCAAGGTCCTGTATAAATCAATGGGGGAGGTCCCAGTGTCTGCGCTGATGTCCGTACCGATATCCGATGAGTTGGTGGTTTTTTCGTAGATTTCGGAGTTTTTGAGCAGAAACAATGAACAATTCAGAGTTTTTGAGGAAAGCTCCAAAGTTTGCCCGACCCTTTTTTTTCTGGCTTTTTTCTTCATAAATAAGGTCCAATCGGAATTGCTCGGATTTCTAAATTAGAAAAGTTCGGACCTTGATAAATAACCCCCTAGGGGTTCTTATCAATATTCTCTACTACTCTTAATTGGATGGCACATGAAGGTTTACCCATAATATAATTGCCTTTCATTAAGAAAGATATCCCAAAACAGACATCGTCTTGCTTTGGATCTCTGTATGAATCCAATATATAGTAACAGGTATCATAGTAAAAGATGTAAAGTTTGTAGTGGGTCTATTAACTCCTAGAAAGCAATCTGCAGGTACTGTAGCCTTTACTGGTCATCTGATTAAAAACAAGCATCCAGTTGGTTGATATGGGTTACTAGCAAGTTCATGACACGCTTTGCTGCTGGATCTGGCGTTTCCTAAAAGAGATCAGTTGCTATTGTGTGCTTGCAAAGAGGAAGAAGGAGGCATCTTTTTCTGCAGATTTACTCTTCCTTCAGGAGCTAAAGGCAGGCAGCGGAGCAAATCAATTATCTACAGATTATCTAATTAACCAAGTATGAAAATTAGAATGCAATGGTCGATATATGTATGTGTGCGCACGTGAATATACAAACACACACTGTATTTGTGCCATGATTTTCAGATTCTTAAATAGATTGTATTTTATCTTTAGCATTCCATAAGGTAATACAGGTTGAGAAGATGCTGACTTTTATCTGAGCCTAGCAGCAAAACAGAGGCAGGTTATTACATTCTGCAAGGAAAGCAAGGATCACATAATATAAGTGACAGAAAACATTTATTTAAATTGATTTCTCTGTAGCTGTGATGTATCAGATAGATGACTAAGGGTATCTTCAAGAACAACTTGACCCATAAAATCTTAACAACGGTGATAAATATGTATCCAAAAATGAAACAAAAGACTGGATTATTGTATAGTTTTGCAGTGCTTCCACCCATTTCATGCTCTGTGTTATCCTAACACGCATCTTAGAAAGACTAAGAAGGTGAATTTAGTGCCCTCTGGTGGAATTTCATGAAATGAAATCTTATTGCAGCAATTATGTTTAATTATATGATCTTTTAATAAATGCAATGCATACCTCATGGCATAAATAAGGAAAATAAAGGGTGCCATTGGTGTGCAGAAGTTGTCCAATGAGCGACCGCAGGTTTAACTGAATCAAAGGAAGAAGTGGTATAATTCAAACCCCCCCGAGTAAAAAGTGTTATGGCCGACACTACTCTCAAGAAAAGTGGTACAGTACAACACCACCCTCAAGAAAATTGATATGATCCGACAACTCCCTCAAGAAAATTGGTAGAGTCCGATAACCCCCTCAAGAAAATTGGTACGGTCCAACACCCCCAAGAAAAAAGTGGTATGTTCCTGCACTCCCTATAGAAAAGTGGTATAGTCCAACACGTTTCTTGGGGTTGTCAGTACCATACCAGTTTCCTTTATATCCTGATATTGGACCATACCACGTTGGCCCCCACACTTGGGTTGGGTTAGGAATACAATTTTACATGGTAGATTGAACTATTTTCAGTGTAAATGTAATTTAGAAATAAAAAATATACCATAAAAATCATGACATTATACCTTTAAAGCAGAAGACAGAAGGTGGGGTGTGAATGAGAATCTGTCTCTTCCCTTCAGAGACATTAAAAGACCTAATAGGATGCCAGTGGAGCAGAAAAGAAAATAATAGGCTGACAGACAAAAATTATGTTTTCTGTGTGAATTGATTTTTTTGTCTTAATGTTCACAAACATATTATTGTTCTTAATACAGCGCTGTGAATGTAATTTTGTATTCCTACCATGATTCTAGTCTTCGGGGTTGAGTTTGTAGATACTTTGTGGCAATAGTTAGAATGAAGTGGGTGGTGTAGAAGAGTGCGTGAGAGAAAAAGTTGTGTGTGTTAGGAGATAGTGATCATACAGGGGAAATGACAGAGGTTAGACACAGAACAGAGATCAGTAAAGAAAATGTCAAGGTTGTGGCCATTCCAGTGGGAGGGGGATAGGATCATTGTTAAGTCCCATAGAAGAAAGTAAAATTGAGAATCTTGGAAGCAGGCCCATCAATATCAGCAGATCAATCGTTGCAATATGATCCTCCAATAAGAATTCTGCTTGTACTTTGCTCTCGACTCTCTCTTCTTGTTTTCAAGAAGGCAAATCTTTTTGTCCCTCTTTCGGTTTCCAAAATGTTGGGAGGTATGCTATTATATTATTACAACTATTGTATTTTTTTTAACATGCATTAGATTGCTAACTGCTAATTGTACATCTTGTGCCTGATTAAGATCATGTTAATGCAAAGGTCATAGATATTATACCTTATTTTTCCCCCTCTCCCAATACATCTCATTTGCACACATTTCATTCTACAGATCTTTTTAAATCAGTATAGTTTTTTTGGCTGCCCCCCCCCTCCATGTAAAAAGTCGGAAGACAGCAGCAGATTATTCAAAAACTCGAAAAACAAAAAATAATGACCAATTGCAATTGTTTAGAATTGGCTTATTCTATAACATACTAAAAGTTAGCATAAAGGTTAACACCTCAGATATCTATACTATAATCAGTAAGTTTGGGAAGCGCAATGAAAATGTGAGGTTTAGATGCAATGCAACTAACCTGTACATACAGTTACAATGTTTAATGCCATTTGCAGTTAATCTTAAGAAATATAAAAACAATTCCATATTTGATGCAGAGCACAGTAATCCTGGATACACACTAATAATTAACCTTTTGTGTTTGTTGCTGCTTTGGTCACTCTAGCAACTCAACGCTGATTTATATGTAAATTTTCCACTTTAGCTATAACCATTTTGTTAATGAATCTAGGTAAAATGCATCGATATAAACAGAAGGAATTGTTTGGCAAATATGGATTTGTGCTAATACCCTGCTAGTCTGAAGTCACATACAGTAACTAAGGCAAGGCCAAGATTTAAAGGGGCCAAAATGTATTTTTACAAAATGAACTAATATTTTATTATAAGTAACTTTCCACTATACATTTATTAATAACGTTCAATATCGAAAACAAAAGTCTCTAGGATACTACAGTGAGGCATATTGACCTTGTGTCAATAATAGAACCCTACCAATACAGTTGCAGCAATGGTCTAAATTCTTCACAAAAGATATTCTTATGGCTAGAATTGCTCTGGGACTTGTTAGAGGTCATTACCTAAAGAGTAAGTTTCCTTTCCTGTAGTGAGAATGCCTTTGCTACTGTATAGAAATACAAAGCGTTCCCTTCTAAGATAGTAGCCCTTTAATTCAAATCAAGCATTGTGTTTGCAAAACTTGTGTCTTCCTCCCATTAAATAATGTTCTGGTTAAGTCTTGGTGTTTATTTGCCATTTTGTACAGTGGAGCTTGAAAGTTTCATTTTTTTCTATATTTTATGAATGTGCCCTAAAACATCATCTGCTTTTCAAATAAGTCCAAAAAGTAGATTAAGAAAATCTAGTTAAATAAACGAAACAAAAATTATTATATCTGGCCATGTATTTATTGGAAAAAAAAGATCCAATAACATTTCTGTGTGTGACAAAAGTAAGTGAATCAGTATCCACTTTTGTTCAGTATTTGGTGTGACCCCATTGTGCAGCAATAACTGCAACTAAACGTTTGTGGTTACTGTTGCTTTAGGTATTTCCACAACATTTCAGTTGGATTAGGTCAGGATTTTGACTTGGCCATTCAAGAACATTCTCTTTATTCTTTTTTAACCAGAAACAGCATTTTTAAGTCAACCCACAAGTTTTCTATTGGATTAAGGTCCAGGGATTGGGCTGGTCACTCCATAAAGTCAATCTTGTAGGTCTGGAACCAAGATGTTGCCCGTGTGTTTGGGGTCGGTGTCTTGTTGAAACACCCATTTTAAGAGCATTTCTTCTTGAGCATAAGGCTTCATGACTTCAAGTATTAATACTGATCCATGATCCCTGGTATGTGATAAATAGGCCCAACACCATCGTATGAGAAACATCCCCATATCATGATGCTTGTGTCACCATGCTTCACACTGTACTGTGGCTTGAATTCAGTGTTTGGGAGTCGTCTGACAAACTGTCTGTGGCCCCTACACCCAAAAAGAACAATCTTGCTTTCATCAGTCCACAAAATCTTGTGCCATTTCTCTTTAGGCCAGTCAGTATGTTCTTTGGCAAATTGTAACCTCTTCAGGACATTTTTTTTTAACCAATGGGACTTTGTGGGGGCTTCTTGCCGATAGTTTGGCTTCACATAGGAGTCTTCTACTTGTAACAGTACTCACAGGTAAATTTAGATCTTCTTTGATCTTCCTGGAGCTGATCATTGGCTGAGTCTTTGACATTTTGGCTATTCTTCTATCCATTCCAATGGTAATTTTCTGTTTTCTTCCACGTTTTTCAGGTTTTGGTTGCCATTTTAAAGCATTTGAGATCACTTTAGCTGAGCAGCCTATCATTTTCTGCACTTCTATGTATGTTTTCCCCTCTCTAATCAACTTTTTAAAGTACACTGTTCTTCTGAGCAAAGTCCGGAACAAGCCATTTAGAGAAATTTATTATAACCAGCAAGCACAACATTTGCTGCCTTCCTTCCTAAAATAAGGGCCATAATTGACACCTGTTTTTGACCTCACTAATTGAACTCCACACTGCTATTATTTGGAACAAGCTATTAATTTGAACACGCCTCAATTAATGATTCAATTACACAGAATCAGCAGCATGGCATAACTGTTGGGCCTGTTGGTTTTCTATTACTCTACTACACCTACTAGTAAATTATTTGCAATGTAGAAATATAATTTCAACCAAAAACGGCAATTGATCAGGTTAATGATGTTGCATTGCTTTAATTCTAAACACATGTACTTTTAGGACTTGTTTGAAAATCAGATGATGTTTTAGGTCACATTCATATAAAAATATAGAACATTTTAAAGGATTCATAAAATTCAACTCACCGCTTGTAGAAATTTTTTTTTTGGTGCTTCAGACATGGTTGCTCTTTACAAGTACATTGCAAGTGCCACGTGCAAGTTTAGGAATACTTCAGGAGTTTAGGGAGCTAAATGCGTGGCTCAAGTCGTGGTGTAGGAAGGAAGGGTTTGGGTTCCTAGAGCACTGGGCTGATTTTTCCTTGGGGTACAACCTATATAGTCATGACAGTTTGCACCTCAATGGAAGGGGGTCCACAGTGCTAGGGGAAAGAATGGCTATGGGGTTGGAGGAGTGTTTAAACTAGGCAAGGGGGGTGGGTGAGATAAAGAATTATGGGGAAGGTAGGGTAGACGGGGCAGTGGGATTAGTAAGGGGTCATGGGGGAGGAGTGAGGGGGGCATATCGTTTACCAGCTAAGGAGGTCCCTCTGTTACAAGGAAAACAGAATAATACTAATTTAATATATAATTCTCCACTAAGTAATGCTAATTTCAAAAGTAAAAGTAGTAACCTCCGCTGTATGCTGGCAAATGCACGGAGTTTGTCAGGTAAATGGGAGACCTAGAATTAATTGCATGCTCTAAAAATTATGATATAATTGGTATCACGGAGACTTGGTGGGATGAAACACATGTGACTGGATTGTGAATTTAAATGGTTACACCCTTTTTAGGAAGAGAGTGGAGGAGGGTGTTTGTATGTAAAGCCTGAATTAAAGCCATGCGCTAAAGAAATAACAATAGCTGGCACTGGTGAGGGTGTAGAATCACTCTTGGTAGAGATTTTGACTGGGCAAAAGGTAACAAAAAGAATTATCATTGGTGTATGCTATAAACCACCTCGTATAAGTGTCGAGTACGAAGCCCAGCTACTCTTGCAGATACAAGCGGCTTCACAGCTGGGTCAAGTTGTTGCTATGGGTGACTTCAATTATCCAGACATTGACTGGGGTAATGGGGTTGCTAAGACAGAAAAAGCTAGTAGGTTTGTAAATATGCTGAATGACAACTTTTTATTCCAGCTTGTTCAAGAACCTACTAGGAGTAACTCTCTTTTGGACCTTCTAATAACTAATAATAATGAACTCATCATATGTGTGGGTGAGCATTTAGGGAATAGTGCTTAATAAATATACTTGTCAGTATATTCCACTTGTAAGCAAGGAACGTCGTTGCAAAGCAAAACCTTTTTGGTTCAATAGAAGTGTTGGTGTTGAGGTGGGTAAGAAAAGACGTGCTTTTAAGGCTTTCAAGTTAGCTGGGACAGCCGAATCATTTATAAGGTACAAGGAGGCCAATAAATCATGCAAAGAAGCTATAAGGCAAGCTAAAATTGATATAGAAAAGGATATTTCTTAAATATGTTAATAGTAAAAAAATTAAGCAGGAAAGGGTGGGACCCTTACTATCAGAGGGGGGTCAGCTGGTTGATGAAAACAAAATAAAAGCGCAGATTCTGAACTCATATTTTGCATCTGTCTACACAAATGAGGAACCAGTAAGTGAAGGTTTCCTTCTTAATAGTCCCAATTCTAGTAATACAACTAATAATGCATGGTTCACACATGAGGAAATTCAAAAGAGACTAGAACATGTTAAGATTAACAAAGGTCCGGGGCCAGATGGTATTCATCCCAGTGTAGCTCTGTGATTGCCAAACCTCTTTACTTTTTCAGGATTCATTAAGATCTGGCATAGTGCAGAGAGACTGGCGAATTGCTAATGTGGTGCCTCTATTCAAAAAAGGATCCCGTTCTCAGCCTCAAAACTATAGGCCAGTTAGTCTGACGTCAGTGGTAGGAACGCTTTTCGAAGAGTTAATAAAGGGTAAGATACTGGACTTCATAGCAAATCATAATACTATGAGTTTGTGCTAGCATGGTTTTATGCGTAATAGATCTTGCCAGACTAACTTAATTTCTTTTTATGAGAATGTAAGTAGAGACCTTGATTCTGGGATGGCAGTGGATGTGATTTACTTAGACTTTGCTAAAGCATTTGATACAGTGCCACACAAAAGGTTACTGGTTAAATTAAGGAATGTTGGCCTGGAACATAGTATTTGTACCTGGATAGAGAATTGGCTAAGAGATAGACTACAAAGAGTGGTGGTAACTGGAACATTTTCTAATTGGACCAGTGTTGTTAGTGGAGTACCACAGGGCTCTGTACTAGGTCCCTTGTTTTTCAACTTGTTTATTAATGACCTGGAGGTGGGCATTGAAAGGACTGTTTCTATTTTTGCAGATGATACTAAATTGTGCAGAACTATAGGTTCCATGCATTATGCTGCCACTTTGCAGAGTGATTTGTCTAAGTTGGAAAACTGGGCAGCAAACTGGAAAAAGAGGTTCAATGTTTATAAATGCAAGGTTATGGTGCACTTTGGCAAAAAATGATATAAATGCAAGGGATATACTAAATGGCAGTGTGTTGGGAGTTTCTTTAAATGAGAAGGATCTAGGGGTTTTTGTAGATAACAAGTTGTCTAATTCTGGGCAGTGTCATTCTGTGGCTACTAAAGCAAATAAAGTTCTGTCTTGCATAAAAAAGGGCATTTACTCAAGGGATGAAAACATAATTATGCCTCTTTATAGGTCCCTGGTATTGGACTCCAGTCCTTAAGAGGGATATAAATGAGCTGGAGAGAGTACAGAGACGTGCAACTAAACTGGTTAGAGGGATGGAAGACTTAAATTATGTGGGTAGACTGTCAAAGTTGGGGTTGTTTTCTCTGGAAAAAAGGCGCTTGCGAGGGGACATGATTACACTTTACAAGTACATTAGAGGACATTATAGACAAATAGCAGGGGACCTTTTTACCCATAAAGTGGATCACCGTACCAGAGGCCACCCCTTTAGACTAGAAGAAAAGAACTTTCATTTGAAGCAACGTAGAGGGTTCTTCACAGTCAGGACAGTGAGGTTGTGGAATATATTGCCGGGTGATGTTGTGATGGCTGATTCAGTTAATGCCTTTAAGAATGGCTTGGATGATTTTTTGGACAGACAGAATATCAAAGGCTATTGTGAGACTAAGCTCTATAGTTAGTATAGGTATGGGTATATAGAATTTGTGTGAAAGTAGGGAGGGGTGTGTGTATGGATGCTGGGTTTTCATTTGGAGGGGTTGAACTTGATGGACTTTGTCTTTTTTCAACCCAATTTAACTATGTAATTTAACTATGTAACTATATCAGGGGACCTTTTTTTCCATAAAAACTATCAGTGCACCAGAGGCCATCCCCTAAAAGGCAATGGCACATGAGAAGATTAGTCGCCCACAACAAATCTTCTGCAAATGCTTTTCCACCAGCGATAAAGTGAATTGCCACCCAAACTAAAATATATATCAAGCGCTTTATCAAAGTTGCCTTGAGAGGAAACTTTGGAAAAACGAAGCACCACATATGTTTTACTACCAACAATTTGCTTTATCGCCGATGATAAAGCGTAGAAAAGTATTCGGAGGAGATTAGTCACTCACAAAGAGGAGATTAGACACCTTTAAAGGGATCCTGTCATTGGAAAACATGTTTTTTTCAAAAACGCACCAGTTTTGGGGCAGCTGGAAAACTGACAAAATGTCTAGCCCCATGTCAGATTTCAAAATTGAATATAAAAAAAATCTGTTTGCTCTTTTGAGAAATCGATTTCAGTGCAGAATTCTGCTGGAGCAGCACTATTAACGGATTCATTTTGAAAAAAATGTCTTTTCCCATGATAGTATCCCTTTAAGATTAGTCAAGAGATTTTTTTGTGTTTACTATTTTCCCGGGCTCCTGCTTCTATTAGCAGAGAAAGGCACCAGCCCAGATTGTTTCTGCAGAAAATCCTTGCTGCCATCTTTGTTGGCTTCTTCCATCTTTTTTTTTTATAGTTCCTGGCAGGCCGATGTGCAGTGAAAAAATAAAAAAATAAATAAAAGACACACACACTGTTTGAGTTGATTCAGGGAGAAATTATTTAATTTAGATTTTATATATATATAGTGGCACTAATCAGTTATATACAATTTTCATGAAAAGTAACAGTTGCAGAAGAAGTCCACTGGATGAATCTGTCTAAGATAACATATACAGTTTGGACTATTTAGGACACAGATCTTTTACTTAAGGCTCTCTCAGCTGTTGCTAAATAGTAACAGCCAATGGCTGTCTTTGGGATTCTGGGAATTGTAGTATGAGAGCAGCTGTAGAATCACATTTTGAAGATCGCTATTTTAAGACATAAAGAGGCATTCTCTCTTCTGTGTGATGTCATTGTAACATTAAAGTTCACCTTAAAATTAAGTTTTGGTGTGATGTAAACAATGTTATTCCTAGACCATTTACAGGTTTCAACTGAAGAGTTGCTAGGAATAGGCTGATCTATAACATATCAAAAGTTGGTTTTAATGTGAACTTCCCATTAAAGAAATACTGATAAGATCTTTGAAATAAGATAGGAAAGTGAGATCTTAATACTATTCTGTTCTGCACAGGACTGTTATTCACATGTAAGAAAAACCATAGGATACAATGATACAATACATAAGGGGGAGGGGTGGGAAACTATTGCACTCACATGTTCAGGCTTCTTGCCTTTGACACTGCACTTATTTTAAATAAAAATTTACAACACATTTAATAAAACACTATATAGACGCAGCGCAGCATATTTAGGAATAGGCAACCAATTATTTATAGACAAAAAAAGTTCACAGAATTCACATAAAATTTCTTAACATATTCGTGTAGGTTCCACTCCTAACTTTGGATTGCCTATTTCCCTTCTATCCCCAGGGTTCTCAGTGCATGAGAGGCTACACCTGCTCTCTTCATTTAGTGTCCTGTTAGGTAGTCTTGGGTAGAATCTGATGCAAAAGAATCGGCATCTTCATTATCCGAGTTGTCGCTGCTGTCGTCTGCTGCTGGCTCGCCAGTTAGTGCAATCCGTGCATAGTCATCCGTGTCTATAGACTTGCAGAAGTGAATGGCATATTTTAATTTTTCCTCAAGTACCTGCTTGCAAGAGTATCTGGGGAGCTTCAGCAGAAAGAAACATGTGTAGGACTCTGGAAGGAAGTGATCTGGAGGATTGTACTTATCCAATACCTATACAATAGAGAAGCAATAGTCACATTGTAAACCTGGCGTAGATCTTCATCCCTTATATCATTTCAATGCTATACCCAATATTATTTCTTCCTTCAGTTTCTGTATTTTCTTTTCTCGTTCTCTTTGCTTCTCAAATATTTCCCAGTGATAACCACTCACCAAACATACTGCTTTGTTTAGTTCTGCTTTTACAAATGGTCATTGGCATGTGCTTAGTGCCCTTATGCTTTCCCTATTGGGCAAACTGTCAGCCTTTTGCTGTTGCGCATTGGCTCATGTGTTGCTCCTTATTCCAATGCCAAATTCTATGAGCTGTTTCTTTGTCTGTTGCCAACGTATTGAACTCTCATCCTTCTGCTACTGCCTACTGTCTTGTTCATCATTATTTACTACAAACTAATACGATAATACCATGTAGTATCCCCTTTTACCCCTTTCTATTGTGTTATGTCATGTGCTGTCCTCCTATTGCTTTTGATATCCTAATTTTTCGTATCCTATGTTTCACACTTTATTGCTGTTTACTCTCTGATGCCCAGATAACTTGCTGGATTTGAACTGACCAGAAAAGCACTAGTAATAGTATTTACAGGACCCATAAACACCCTGACTATCTTTTGCTATGGTTAATGCAATTATATAAAAAGCAAGAGAAAGCATAATCAAAAAGTAAATGAATAGAGTACCTGAATAACAAAGTCCCGTCCTCGGAAGTCTGCTATGGTCCGTGGTAGTCTGGTCCTACCCCACACAAACCGAAGGAAAAGAGAACGTTCGGTGTTGGAAAAAGACTCCATTACATCCCAAAACCACTGGATGAGTGATGCAGTTGGCTCAATACCTTTGTACGTGGCTACAGATTTCAGTAAATGAAGTGGGATATCAGGACTGCCACAGACCTGGTGTCAATGTGAAATTAATCAGATCATTTCCCAAACATACAATTTAAAAACGTTCAGTATAGTTTGCATGTACTGTCTAGGACTGTCCATCTTTAAAATATTCTCTGTAGATTGCTGACAGCTTAACTAGATTGTAAAATGTATTCTGAGTAGGTATAATAACTATGTTTACTGTCATTTCAGTAGTACAGGGTGTACAACTGTAGAGGCATCAGTCAACATTAAGCTGCCAAACAGGTATGGAATCTCAGATGAAAATTGGGGGGGGGGGTTTAAAAGGGATCTGATGGTTTAGTTCCCTTTTAAACAATGTTGTACAGTATGCAATTTCAAAATGGAGACATACCTTTAGTAATTTGTGATGGTACCATGATAACCTATGTATGTGAAATGTATAAACCTCTGTATACTTTATGAATTCTAGTGCTAATGCCTGAGCTCGCTCTTTTGACAAACATATATATGATTGTATTATACTGCTGAAGCACAGGGTGTGATAACAGGTCAACTGGAAATAATGTGTTTTATTCTTCTTCACCTAGAAATTATTAGCACAATTCAGAGAGAGAGCAATATAAGTGGGTAAAAGGGGCCCTTTTTAACAACAGACAAACTAACAAACTTTCAAAACATAAATGAATACACTTAAATTAGGTTAAGGTAAAATATACCATTGTTTCAAGCTCATAGCCAGTAAATAGTGATAAGAGTGGAACAGGAACAACACGTGCCATCCCTTCTCGAACTGCAGCAACTTGCTCATCAAACTCATGCAATCTGGAAAAGAGAATAACAGAGCCATCATTTAGTGATCTACAGGTTAACCGAGGACTCATGATCCATCCCTGCTTCTTATCTCATTGAGTCACCCATTTATAACCCATACAAGTGTCGTAAATTAGTGAAGAGCCAAAAGAAGATTTGTAGAGTGCTCGGGCAATGGCTTTGGCATGATTATTTCTTTAATTCCACATTTTGTTGCATAAAGAAGTGGAAATACAGTATGATGAACATTTACCAAAATTTATAATATGGGTATTAAAAAGGTATAGAATAGTATATATAGAAAATGATGGCACTTTTTCTGGTCACTAAAGAAGAAAAGAAAACATATCACATATATAGTTTCTTGTACCAACCTGTAGCCGATTGCAAGCCTCACGTATTCTGCACGATTGTCTAATGTAATGTGGGTGTGCTTGGAGCTCAGCTGTATGTCTTGTCCACTTGCACTTGGTACAGTGAAAGGGAGAATCATTGCTTCAAACTCTTCAGACGTAGCCTCATTATCCCTTATATACATGAGACCAGGGATAAAATCTTTATCCACCTGGAAGGGGAATGAAAAGTTGGATGTCCTTCCATATAAAATCATCAGCCTCAGATTTTTTTTCAAAGCAAATATAATTACAATTGCGATTATCACAGAGTGAAGTTGCTCAAAATGTCAACAGAGATATTAACTGCAAAACAACATCATCTAGGCCTTTATTAAGCCTCATAGCACACACCTGTTCCTTCTTTACCAAGGCAAGCCAAAGACAGACACCCTACAGGCATGCCATTAAATCACAGGGCTTAAATTATAGTCTACCATCTCCTTCCGTCTACTGCCCCTGGGTAATATTCGTATTTTTTAATCTCTGCTAAGCATTTCCCATAGATTTTAATGGAACACGGTTTACTTACTAGAGTAGCTGTTCAGTTGCCATATACAGACAATGCTTTAGCTGAGGCAAATTTATAAAAACTCACAAATAGCTATGCAAAAAACATGCAATATATTTAAAGCATTACCATGAAAAATCTTTGCAAAAGTATCATTTAAATTAAATCTCAGATTTCTGGTTTCCCGAGTTTATTGGAAATCTAAAGAACAGGTTGGCTATCCTTTTTTTCTATGTATTCAGCTTTATTTGGCAAACTCATTTGTCTCTCTTTTCCTCAAGCCATAATATAGTTTACTGTGTCAGTGCTTACTTCACTAAGGTCAGCAATTGTTAAATTCATGCCTGCCAGCTGCTTCCACACTGGTTCAGCAAGATTAAGGCTCAGAGGACTCCCAGTTCGAATTGCAATCCCAAGTAGCACACCTAGAATGCAAAGTATATTATTTAGTATAAGCAACAAATTCAGCAATAATTCTCTCTCACTGTCTCAGTTTCAAGACTATAAATATATAATTATCACAAAACCATAAATATTTAATTATCACAAAAAATAAAGGAAAGCTGAAAAGGAAAACAAGTTGGTAGGAATAAGTTGGTAGAGTGAATACAGTCATGTGTCATAGAACTCACTGAAATTTGTTCAAGTCAACTCTGCGTTCCATGAGCTATATAAGTACACTGTCTGTGGTTATGTGCCTTTATATGGTCATGTGATTTATTTAAATTCTGAAGGAATTTTATATTAGCCTAACTACGTCCTGGTGATTTTCAATATATTTAACTAAAATCTTCATAAAGAAGATATTAGATAATTATATTATAACCCTTAACTTGTATTTATTAATGGAAATTGAAAAGTAGATCTTACAGTAACCAAAAAGTAAATGCTCCTCTCATAGAACATGATATAAACGCATCTTACTAATATTACAGAATAAATGTGTCTAGAAATTTTACCAAGGACTGAAATGAAATCCATCTTATAACACGTGTTTTTTTGTTTTGTTTTTAATATAAGTTTAATAAGCTCTAATAGAGGAAGAATGAAAGCTAGGTGGTCCTCAGTCAGTGAACATGTGGCCTCAAAGCAGGTGCTTATTTTTTAGTTACAGGCTTAGAGGCAAGTTTAGGTTGCATAAAAACCAGGTGTACTGCCAAACAGCCTCCTGTAGAGTGCCAGTCTAAATAAGGGTTACCAAATGGCCAATCACAGCACTTATTTTGCACCACCAATGACCATTTTTTATGCTTGTGCTGCTCCCCAACTCTTTAAACATCTGAATGTGGCTCATGGGTAAAAAAAAGTTTGGGGGACTGCACTCTAGAATAATTACCTAGGAAACGAAACATGTTCATGTGTAGAGTAGTCTTCGCAGCTGGGTTTAGGAGAAAGCAGTCTCTATTGGCACCAGACTCATCTCTTCCATTTGGAGTTACAATAAGAAGAGGCGTTAGTCCGTTCTGAAGCTCTTCACACATTTCTGCAATGGATTCACTGTAGCCCCCACCACAGTCATCTACAGACTCACCTAAGAAAGAACCATTGTGTACATTGTTATGATTTAACAACTTTAACTCTACAGAGAAAAGAAAACATAAGCTACTGAAGTGGCTGCTGATATGAAAATATCTCAATTAATTGTACTTTATTGTAGTAATTACTGTTTGTTCTATTAAAAGTACTTTTAACTGTACAACCCTGTGTGCGAAGATTTCATAGATTTAGGACAAACCATTAAAATCATTTAAGGGACTGTTTGAAAGATTTTGAAAATGTTTAATTATGGCCTAAGTGATGGTTACAAGTACACTTTACTTGAAGAAGTAAAGAAGATGCACCAGGTACCACAATATCTTCAAAAAAAAAATAGTGGATTTGAGACTACTCAGCAGACAAAGGTCTAAAAAAAAAACCATTCTTTGAAATAAATTCACAGATTCAAAGTAATGAGAGAAAATAGAAAACAAATTGCAGCTTTAAAACATAATAAATCCATATATGCTACGTACAGTACATAGTTATGTCCTATAAGCAGTAAAGGCTGCTAAATGATACCATCAAAAATAATACATTACCAACAAATTTGACCTTCCAGACTCGATGAGGTAGCAGAAGACTGTCAGGACTGAAGGAAGCCATTTTTGCGCACATTTGGCCAAAGACAGATTTTGTACCATCAGGCCCTGCCAATCCTCCTTTGCTCCTTGAACGCTTAACCTAATAAAGGATAAAATTTAAACCATGATGCCAGAAAATAAAATTTGACAATACAAAGAATCTTTAAATACATTAACACAAAACAGAATAAACAACATAGTTTTCAGTTAAAACAAATACCTGCATAAAACCCAACCTTAAAGGCTTTGTTCCCTCCCTTCATTTTGTAATTTATCTAATAATCAAGACAGATGGAATGGTCAGCAACCTGTCAGCTTCTAAATATACAACAGGGTAAATAAGTATTAATCACGTCAATTTTTCTCAGTAAAGCAGATGACACAGGGAATAAGTACTGAACACGCTTACAGAAATTTATCCTGAAATACTTAGTGTGGTCCATTCTTCCACACAAACTGTCTTCAAATCTTGAAGGTTTTGGTGGCCTCTTCTATGAACGCAGATCTTCATTTCTTTCCATAGTTTTGTAATTGGATTCAAGTCAAGGCAATTGAATGGACCATTCTAGAAGCTTTATTTACTTTCTATGAAACCAGTTGAGAGTTTCCTTGGCTCTGTGTTTGGGATCATTGTCTTGCTGAAATCTTCAGCATCCTGGTAGATGGCAGCAGGTTCTTATGAAGAATGTCCCGGTACATTTCTCCAGTCATCCTTCCTTCAATTATATGAAGTCTGGCAGTACCATATGCTGAAAAACAGCCCCACATCATGGTTTCCCACTTCCAGACTTCACTGTTGATATGGTGTTTTTGGGGTGATGTGCAGCGTCATTTCTCTTCCAAACATGGTGTGTGCAATGACATTCAAACAGCTCAATTTTGGTCTCATCCGACCAGACTATATTCTCACAGAATTTCATTGCCTTGTCCAAATGCTGTGCAGCAAACTTTAGAGCTTTAACATGCTTTTTCTTCAGCAGTTGAGTCTTGAGCAGTGAGCGTGCATAAAGGCCATGTCGGTTGAGTGAATTACTTATTGTTTTCTTTGAAACAACTGTACCTGCTAAGTCAAGGTCTTTCTGAAGCTCTCTGCGAGTGATTCTTGGCTCTTGGACAACTCTTTTGATTATTCTTTTGACTCCTCTGTCAAATATTGCAAGGAGCACATGGTTGTGGCGGTTTAGGGTGAAATTATGTTCTTTCCACTTCTGGATTATGACTGCAACAGTGCTCACAGGAACATTCAGACGCTTAGAAATATGTCTGTAACCAATGGCGTCAGAATGTTTAGCAACAATAAGGTTGTGTAGGTCTTAAGAGAGCTTATACCTATCATGAAATGCTTCTTGTGTGATATCTTGGTAACGAGAAACCTTTTTATAGGCCATTAGTATAGGACTAAACCAGCTGATATTAATTTGCACTGATAGGAGGCAGTATTGCTTTCTAAATACTGACAGATTTCAGCAGGTTTCTTGGCTTACCATGCCTTTTTGAACCTCATATTCTTCATTTGTTCAATACTTCTCTGTGTCATTCCACTTTATTACATATAACTTAAGTTAAGGACTTATTTCTTTTGAGTTCTTTGTATGTGTGAATTAATTGGGTTGCTATTGATATCTGTTGTAAATTTCATGTCAATAGCCGCATTAGAAATATTTACTGAGAAAAATGTTGACGTGTTCAGTACTTATTTTCACTGCTGTATTTCTTTTCAGCTTCAGAGGCTGGTATAGTTGATATATCAGGAGGCCTGATCAGAGCGTTTCTAAATCTCAATTATTATCTTTAAAACTTTGGGAGATGAGAAGTAAATTAATATGATCATTATTTTCAGTAGTATTCCTTTTTACTCAACCCATGTTAAAACACTGCTTTGCTTCCTGTGAATCACATTTTGAGGATTTTGCCAAATTTGCATTTATTTTATGTTGCCTGACTACATATACAGTTGTGTGCAAAATAATAGCAGTGCAACATCACTAACCTGATAAATCACTGTATTAGGGGAAATTATTTTTCTGCATGGCAAACAATTTACTAGTAGGTGTAGTAGAGTAATAGAAAACTAACAGACCCAACAGTCATGACATGCTGCTGATTCTGTGTAATTGAATCATTAATTGAGGCTTGTTCAAAATAATAGCTTGTTCAATTTTTTTTAGCTTGTTCCAAATAATAGCAGTGTTCAAAATAATAGATTTTTACAAATAATAGCAGTGTGGAGTTCAATAGTCATTCATTCGGTAATAAAAACAGGTGTCAATTATGGCCCTTATTTAATTAAGGCTACAAATGTTGTGCATGCTGGTTACGGTGCATTTCTCTCTAAATGGCCCATTCCAGAACGCGGCGACCAGGCAATCACAATTGCTACGTCATAGCCCCAACCCTGACGCCATGGCCCACCTGTCGCGTCACTGCCCCGCCCCCTCCCCGGATTCCACAGGGCAAAATAGTGGCAACCCTAAGAGAACCCAGTGCACGATTTCGAGGGGCACATTTACTTAGCTCGAGTGAAAAAATACTTAGAATTTCGAAACGTTTTTTGGGCTACTTCGACCTTTGACTACGAATCGAATGATTCGAACTAAAAATCGTTCGACCATTATTAAATGGAGCTTATATATGGCATTAGGTTGAGAAAACCTCTTCAGGCTGCATTGTCCCCTGAAATCTTAGCTATAGAGAAGCTACAAGGAATATTAGAATGAACAAAGCCTGCGACCCATGTCACAGGTTGACAGAATATAGATAGTCTATTTATGTAGCACATAAGCGTTGATTTAAGAATGTCTGGACCGTTGGGATTGATCATTCTTGCTACTAAAAATAGACAAGAGTTCCTGGTCTCTCACATGGTTTCTTCTTTGTAATGAAGCATTTGGCTTCCTGCTGATGTTTTTTCCCCTCCCAACAAAAAAAATAAAATGTTTGGCAGGTTGCAGGTGGCAGAGTTTTTATTTATTTAAAAAACCCACTCATGGGGGAAACGGATTGGTGGGAAGCCAAGGTATTCAAATGAAGGAACTCTTGTATGCTTTAGTAGCGGAGGGCTTGAGCATGTTTAAATCAGCCTCTAAAGCTGGCCATAGATGCAAAGATCCGATCGTACAAATCATTGTACGATCGGACTTTCCCATCTCCCGACCCGCCACTAACCATTCAGATCAAAGTCTTACCAGTCAGATTAGTTAAAGTACAGATCAGCAATGTTCTGCCCCTGACAGCAATCGTACGATATCTATGTCCAACCAAAGCTAGTGACAGTCTCCCACTGAAAATCGTACGATCGGCGATACACGCAGAGATATTATCGGCAGCCGACAGAAATTTTCTAACCTGTCCGACCGACCAAACGACCGATCTCCGCCGGACGAAAAATGTCGGGACTCTCCACACACGGTTCGAAAATCGTACGAATCCTCGATTCGTACGATCAGATCTTTGCGTCTATGGCCAGCTTAAGAGTTTTAATTTTAAACAGCAGTTTAATTGGCATCTGATGAACTTGATAAGTCTAGATCTTTTTTATTGTTATTATTTACAAAAAACAAACTCACCTGTATCCTATTTAACTCAACCACAGGACCATGCTGCCGATCCCGAACCATAGTGGCTTGAACAACCTTACGAAAGGCTGCCTCCTGCAGATACAACATTTACATTTTTAGCTCTTATCTACCCATAAACCAGTATTTCATGCTAACAAAAATGAGAAGTAGGAAGAACTTTTGAATGTCTCAACATTTTCCTTTTTTAAACTAAATTGGTAAGCACAGGTAATTCAGTATCCAGGAGGTATGTACATGCCATTTGATGATGTGCTAAAGGTCAGAGGAAAGGTAATACCTAGCAATGGTACCACCCATACTTGGACAATTAAACAAAAGCTTTTACCTTTCCTTGAGAAATGAGGATTCCGCGTAATGTATCAAACCCAATTGAAGGACCCTGTCCAGTCTCATCAAGCTGCCCCTCCAAGTCAAACATAGGGATGCATGGACAAAACAGCTCTGAGATATGGTGCAGCAAAAGCAATCTATTCCTCAGTGCTATTATCACGATCTCCTGCAGATGATTATATTCCATTGGAACCTACACAAAGGAAAAGAACACTGGATACAGCAAAACTATAATTTGCTAACCCCTAGATTTGTATTTAGCCAACAAATCATTTATACAGAATGTATAGAAGGATGGAGTGCATCCATACTTATCTAAGCAACCCAAAAAAAAAAATCAAGGGTAAGATTATGCATAAAATATTTTGCATTATGTTGTACAAACAATAAGAAGGGAAAAAAAGGACAAGAAAAAGAAAAAGAAGACCCTGCTATCACAAAGACATGATAAATAAATCTTTAGAGCAAATTAATGATTTTCTGCTAGAACAAAATTTGGCCACACCCTGCCCATTTATAAATGATGATCACTCCCCAGGACAACACTGATTGTATACAATTGACTTACAAGTTAAACAAATCATGGCTCACACAAAACACTTTGGTAACACTTCAAAACTCTAGAGCCTCCTCTTCTACATACTACCATCATTCGTTTCTGCTCTGGGCTGAGTGAATTATTTCTGTACAATTGCATGTTTCTGTACCCACTAACTTCCCACATGACCATCCAAAATCTTTTCACCCAGCTCAAACTCTCAAATATCATTCTGCAGCCACATCTAAGGACATTTTTTTATTAAAGATTCTGTTCCTCATATGTAATGAAAGATAAGTTTGTTCAAGGGCAGTAACCTACAGAGACAAATAGAATGTTTGATTTTAAATAGGTGACCTACCTGCTGATTGGTTGATATCTATAATTACATAACCCCATTTCCCCCGCTGCTTGTATTCCAGTAGCATCTCTTTGCAGATACAACTAAAAATCTACTTTTCTATCTGCAATTTCTCTTTGACTACCTTATGTCACTAAAATTACAGAAGAGCTGCATTGTGCATCCTCTTATAATTAATGATCCCCTTAATGCCACATAATCAAATCCTATATAAATCTTGCCTCGTACCTCTTTGCAACATTGCAAGAATATGTTGTTTTTATACAAATGATAAAAAAATAAGTTTATTCATTGTTTTTCCATACACAACCAATTTCCTTTAACAGGAAGTAGGTTGTTGTCCTTTTCTTAACTTTAGCCTATTTAACAGCAAAACAATTATACAAAAGCATGACAACACAGACATTTCCTTTTGTTTATACAGTCGTCTATTTCCATCACAGTCAATGTTCTTAAGGGAAGGCTACTTTTATCCTTTTTTACTTTATGAACCTTGTTTTGAACATTCTTGCATTATCTAGTGCTATTATCTAGCCACTTTATAAATAAACAGCAAGCCTCCAAACATTGTTACCTGTGAAGGAAGCTTGCCTGCATTAGCAGGCTTACTCGTCGACCAGGCCAATGTGTGTGCAGATCCACAAGCAACTCTGTTGATTTTTTTACCCTGTAGAGCAACGACTAGCCTTGGCCTTTGAATGGCATTGGTTGTTCCATCTCCCAGTTGTCCTTCATCATTATCACCCCATGTGTAAACTTCTCCTGGAGAAAGTGAAAGTGCATTTTTAGTTTTTCAATACATTTCCAAATTGTTTTGTTGTGTAGACGATTGCTGTGATTCCAAAGCGGGCCAACGCAGCTGATTTAATTTTCAAAATAAGACTGAGAGAATGCAGTAAGGTAACTACATAAATGTCATTCAATCTAAGTGTCAGTTTAAATAAAAGCTTGCCAACTCTCTTCTGAGTGCCAAGCATCCTGTTTGGCAGAAACAATCCACATGCAGGCACATTTTCTTCTAGATAATTTGATGGTCCGGGATTAACGGATGGCTGTCACTTCTTCAATTCACTAGTAAAGTATATTTTAAATAATTCAGTGTCATTATTATTGAAACTAAGCCCCTCTTCTTTGGTATGTTACTATCTTACATTAACCTCAGTAGGTAATCTCAAAACATAAAAGTTATCTCCCATTTGGCAGGAGCCAAACAGTGTTTTTCTTAAGGGACAATAGTGTCTCTTACTATAAGCAACGTTCTTGTGCTCTTTTCAAACTAAAAGGAAGGCAGCTTTATTCATACTGTGCTATAGAAATTAATGTTATACAGTTATACTCAGATATAGAGCACAGTGTGAGCTGAGCTACTTTTGGAAGTAAATGATGCATTCTCCCCAGGATGAAGAGAGACGGAGAGGGTGAAAAATAACTGTGCAGCATCTTAGATCTGCTAATTTGCTCAGCAAATGTGCTTTACAGAAGCATAAAGATAAATAGTTGAGGGGATGAAGCAGCAAAACATAACATAGTTTTGTTTCTGGTTTTACTTCAAAATCTTAAAATATAGTGTTATATTCTTTAATTATAATCAGTGAATTTGATGTTGGTAAATTATAAAATGACTTTCAATCCTTATGAAAGATTTTTTTATGAAGTTTTAAAGTCTTTTTAAATAAAGTTTCCTAGCAGGTAGTTGTAGTCTGTAAGTCTGTAAAGAGTATTAATGACATTATTAATAACTATATGTATATAATAATTATATGTATATATATAATTAAAAGTGCATATATAAATATAATATTTTTTATATTTATAAATAAATAAATAAAACGTGTGGGTGTGGTTAACGCAAAGTAAAAATCCAGGGTAATACAGTTAAAGGGCTAGTTCACCTTTAAAATTAACTTTAAATATGATGTAGACAGCAATTTGCAAATAATCTTCATTATTTTTGTTGTTTATTCATTATGTACAGTTGTGCACTAACAAACCTCCTTCCTCATCATTGAGAAGGAGAATGGAGAAAAGATTTAAAGAAAGTAGTTTCATTAAAAAATGGAATGGAATTCTAAATGAATTAGATGCAATTAAGAGTGTAGGACTGGCCAGACCAGAGATGACTTTGACGTAGTTGGCCAGCTTAAATATATTGCAATATATGGACAAACAATCCCTGTTTTATTTAAAGAGGATTGATTGCATTTTTTAGCAGATCAAGGCACACAATGTCCTTAATATATTGCTAATGGATTGAGTGCAGAAGACCTCTTGTATTTGTCTGTATTACTGAACTAATTTACTAAAAGAAAAAAAAAACTAATTTCATTCAGCATACCCTGTCCCTTCTGCTCCTCTAATGTATCACAGATTCATATGCATTTTATCTATAAGTATCAAAATGTCTCAATATCCTTAATATTTTGATAATGGGTTGAGTGCAGAGGAACTCTTGTATTTGTTTGTATGAATTTTGATGTCCCAGCTTTATTGCACACCCGCTTAATGTTTTAGAAATTAGTGGTGAGCAGAATTTTCACTTTTGTTATAGTTAATGATTCAATGATAGTCATACAGTTGCTCTGGATTAATTACCATAATGACAAGGCAGCAGCTTGGAACTCAATATAAAGTACAAAGGGAAAGGGCTTGAAAGAAAGATATAAAAAAAAACCCGGAGGACATCAAGAAAAGCCTTATAGTCAAAATATTATTTGGTTGCTGGGGTTAGTGATCTAGATAGTATTTTCAGCTGCAGGTTCTAAGAATAGAAACATTAATAATTCAAATTCTCCAAAATTCTACAAAATAATGAAGACCTTTTGAAAAGTTGCTGAAAATAGCCCCATATCAGGAGATACTAAATTAAACTTAAAGATGAACTCTCCCTTTAATAATGTCCACAGCTGCCAAAACATTTATGTCAAAATATAAACAACATAAGTCCATCAATATTTCAATTGTATTCACCTCCTTCAAGGTTAAAGCTAAATGAAGAATGAAGCAGCTAAAGAAGGCTAATAAAGCACAAATAGGGGAATGTAATATGTTTCATTAGCGCAAAAAAACCAAAAACATTTGCAAAGATCATTACGAATGTTAGCGACCATGCTTGCGTCCTTTTTGACCGTTTGCAGACCTCAACGGCTTCCTCACAAAGTTTGCGAGCAAATGGCTTTTGCAAACATTCGCAGTGTTTGTAATAACATTTCACAATTGCAAAACCTGTATTTTGTGACATAATATTTAACGAAACTCCAGCGCAGGTGTTAACACTAACCTTTGCAAAAACGCCATTTTAAATATTGCTAGCGATTTTTAATTAATAGAGATGTTTATATGTTAGTGAGTTATAACCAGTGTATGTGCAACAAAGTTCTATGTAAGGCCAAAGATTTATGTGGCAGAGAGCTGTTTTTACTTGCATTTGCAGTGCAGCCCGTTTTAAATTGACACCAATTAAAATGCAGCCTAGTGGGAAAATGCTAACAGCACTCTGGCAAATACATCTTCCCAAAACTAACAAACAGAATATTGGAGAACTGGCATATCCCACTGCCAAACAACATGGGGAAAATGTTAATGGCACAGATAATAGAATACTGTAAACAGATTGATTAAACACTAGTTGGGATCTATTTTATATCTATAAACTTTAACACAGAACAAATAATGCGGATTTATTGCCTTTATTAAACACTGCATGATATTCAGTGACTTTAGCACTCTTTGGCATCTTTGCCCACAACAATGAAAAGGAATATAATTGGCAAACTAAGTCACACTGTTTCTCCCCCCCTGGTAAAATGCATTGAGTATGGCTTTTGGTTTCATTGCAAAGCACAGCATTTAATAATCTACCTTCTGGATCAAGCTTGCAGCATCAACACACAGTAAAAGACTTTCACTTAGATGCCTAAAGATGTTGCTTAAAAAGCCTTTTAAGGCGGCAGTGATTGTCTTCTCAGTACAACCTACCAGAAGCAGATTCAAAGAACACAATAGTAACATATATAAACTTTAAAGCCAGCGTACTCAGAGAAGTTTACCTCCCATCCACAACTCGCATAAAAATGTCAACCTATTCACAAAGGCAGAAAAAAGACATGACATGATAGTTTACCATCCTCTGTGCAGCAAACGCAGTGCAATGATCCTGTGGCAATGGCAATAACTTTCTTCCCTTGCAGCCCTTGGACTTGTCGTGGTCTCCTTACATGGTCATCAGAACCATGACCTAAACGATGGTAATCTCCTTTCCCCCTGAAATTGAAAGTACATGTTTCTTTGCACTAGGGTACTTTGAAACTAGGGCACTCTAAGAGCAGAACTTAAAAATACTTTTAAAATAAATAAAAAGTGATGAGCAAATTTTTCTCCAAGTTTCACCGCAAAAATGACGACCATAGATTCTAATGGGTGAAAAACTTTGTTGCGCAATTTGTCACGCATCAAAAAATGTCGCCCATAGACTTTAATGCATTTCAACTAATTTACGGGGAAGCGAAACAGATCAGATTCACCCATCACTACATAAAAGGTCTTCTTTTGTCAATGGCTTCTAAAAACAAGACAGATTTTACCAGTATAACTTTTTTTTGACAAAGTTTAGTGTAGCTATATGTAACATATATGAATTCAAGGACCTCATTTATGACCTTTGAAAACGGACCTACTTCAGAAACGTTCACCCAATTAATTTGTCATATTTTCCTGGGTACCACTGAATAGTGGTACCCAGCAAAGATGCCCATTACTGGCCCACTATGCTCTATAGCAGGGATCCCCAAACTTTTTTCCCCTTGAGCCACATTCAAAAATAAATAAAAAGTTGGAGAGCAACAAAAGCATACAAAAAGTCCCTGAGGGTTTGATAATTACCTGGTTTGAAGTAAAACCAGGTAATTATGAGCTATGATTGGCTATTTGGTAGCCCCTAGGAGGACTGGCAGCCTACAGGAGAATCTGTTTGGCAGTACTGGTTTGGTCTGGTTTTTATGCTTCCAAGCCGGGAATTCAAAAATAAGCACCTGCTTTAAGACCACTGGGAGCAACATCCAAGGAGTTAGTGAGCAAAATGTTTCTCACGAGCCACTTGTTGGGGATCACTGCTCTATAGTAACCTTATGTACACTTACTTCCTTGAAGCTCTGCAAGTAGCAGAAAACAGCTTAAAACAGAAGATTAAATTAAAACTAATACACCAGGTAAGGTTCACAGTGGTTACAAAAAAAATTACTTTGCAATAACAAACATACCATGTATACACAGCACCAGACTTTGTCAGTGCCACTGAAAACTGAGAGCCACATTCCACTTTTGTTACACCAACACCAGTAAGAGAATCAATCTGCAAAGAAAAATGGCATTTCAAAGCTCCAGGCATGTTTTATGTGGAATATAAAGGGAAGGAATTGTTAAAGGCAATATGAATCTCACTCATGTCAAACCTCTCTTCATTTAAAAGAATACAAAAAAAGCAAATGGATTAAAATGTAATTCTGTTCCTTACCTTCAGCTGTCACATATTTCATTAAAGTACTGTGCTCCCTGTAAACATGCCGAATTAACTTACAATACTAAGTAATCTTGGCTGCAATCAATTTTGCACAAAAAGGCATGCATTCTTTAGGAAGAAAGAACTGTTTAAAGGAGAAGGAAAGGTTAAAACTAAGTAAGCCTTATCAGAAAGGTCCATCTAAATATACCAGTAAACCCCCAAAATAGTGCTGCTCTGAGTCCCTTGTCAAAAGAAACAGCACATTTCTTTCCTTCTATTGTGTACACATGGGCTTCTGTATCAGACTTCCTGTTTTCAGTTTAAACCTCATTGCCCTGGGCAAGAGCATGCTCAGTTTGCTCCTCTCCCCCCGCCCCCTCCCTTCTCTGCTGTAATCTGAGCCCAGAGCAGGGAGAGACTCAGGCAGGAAGTGATGTCATACCATGTTAATACTGCAGCTCCTATCCTAAACAAACAGAGAGTTTCTAGAGCTTTTTACTCAGGTATGGTAAAACATTCTACAGAATAAATATAGCATTCTAGCTTGCACTATTGCGGCTAATCTATTGGCAATAAAATGCCTCCGTAGCTTTCCTTCTCCTTTAAGGGAAAAGAGCTTTTTAAAACATGACATTATCACTCATTTATTTCTCCAGAAATGGATATTAAAATGTAAGGGTCCACAAAACAAAAAGTGTATAAGAACAGAAGCTGCCATATTACTTATCTCTAATAGAACAATGCTCTATAACACCTGCTGGTTTAACTTAGGGCACTAGAGATTGTGCTGTATAGTGGTCTATACCTTTGGGCTAAAGTAGAACATTTTAAAAAAATATACCTACTTAAAAAAAGATGCATATATGCTTTAAAAGCATATAAATAGTGTACAATTTAGAATTTATAAACATACACAGGGTAAAACAAACAAAGGGACATATCTCTAATGAAAAAATATTTGGTGAAGGGATATTTGCTAGTTGAACATTCATCTTTGGTTGTATCTCCCTTTCTTTATTGCCCAATCTCTCCCACTTTCATACATTCTCCATAAAATTCTCACATCTTGCATCTACCCAAATCTTTTCTGTGCCATTTTATATAATATATTAATGCTGTTTTCTGTCCTATTCCCACTATTGTTTCCAGTTTTGCTCATGATTAGTTAATTTTTCTCATATTTTGTGACATAAGTCCTTTTCTGTCATTCTTTGGCTTTTTATTCTTTTGTTTTTTCATATTACTTATTTTGTGTTTCTCTTTTTTAACGCTTACATTCCTTTTACTTTTCTCTTCAACTATTTCTGCTTTTTGACCATCATTTTCCTCACTTTTATCTACTTTTCTTCTCTCCCCTCTTGGTTGCTATCTTGCCCCCTTTGACATGACCTATAGGTAACGTTTAATGTACATTCATATTTTAAAAAGCAGGTTTTTTTTAGCATCAGTATCACTTTAAAGCATTTAAGCCCTGGATCATCTGTGCAGGAATACAATAGGCTGGAGGAATGGTCACTCATTCACTCTGCAGCCTATCCCATTATTGAGCTGCCGAATGGGGCTTTACTGCTTTAAAAGACGTTTCTTCTGCACTATCCTATCCTGATCGTTCATTGCTGTATATAGCGAGTATCGCTATATATTGCCAAAATATTGTTATACTTCAACTGGGAACACGTCGCTAGAAAGGGTTCTGATACCTATGGCGCAGTGCCTCCACAGGCACAGGCCGGCCCTGCTCATGAAGCTTCATAAAAATAGAACATACTTTCATGGGAGCTTTGCAACCATCACTTCCACCACGTCCTAGTTTCCCGTAGTCTCCATCTCCCCAGGACCAGACAGTATCATCATCAGTCAGACAGAGAGTCTGTGCATCACCACTACCACAGGCAATGTCCATCACACGGTATCCTTGCAGGGCCTCCACCTGAAAATTCATTTATACCACAGTTAGAATTAGAAAAAGTTTATAATCAAACAAGTTGGGTCTCAAAACAATACTGGGGTCTAGGCTACTGGGCACAATGAGTTGTATATCCACTGGGTCACAAGACAACAACTACAGCTCCTGTGTTGCTTCTGGATACAACTTAACCTTCTACCTCAAGTTAAAACTGACGACCGTTTTACAGAATTTTACAAAAATCTATGTAATAAACAAAGTTTTTGCAAAAATAATTAAAAGTGTTAAAATGTTTTAAATTGATAGCATGAGTAGCTAAAGCAGTTTACTATGCACAGCGCCAATGCAGAGCCACCCTTAAAGTATTTGCAAAGTGAAAGAATATGATCCATGCAGATGATATATACAGGTATGGGAACTGTTATCCAGAATGCTTGGGACCTGCGGTTTACAGATAATGGATCTTTCTGTAATTTGGATCTTCATACCTTAATTCTACTTGAAAATAATGTAAACTTTAAATAAACACAATAGGCTGGTTTTGCTTCTAATAAGGATTTTTTATATATTAGTTTGGATCAAGTATTTACAGAGAAAAATAATTTTTAACATTTTGGGTTATTTGGATAAAACTGAGTTCATGTGAGATGGCAATTCCATAATTCTGAGCTTTCTGAATAACAGGGTTTCCGGATAACAGATCCCATACCTGTACTGTACCTGCACTTCTGAAATCGCAATTCTCATGTAGCTAGTGTTAATATGCTCCTTGAGGTTAGACTGTGTTTGAAATGTAAACCAGTGCTGTGTCTCAATGAAAAACAGCCTTATTAGTTAACTGTGGGGGATATAAAGGATAAAACTGAGAAGGGTAACCCAATCAGCATTATACACAAAATATAATATGAACACAATACAAAATCAGTTTTAAAAATATGATAGCAAGGTACAAAACATAGATTTACTTTTAAAACCTTACAATAACCCATATTGTTAAGTGTTCAAGTGTATTAGTGTTTAAATTATGTGTGCTGAACAAATGCATATTTATATTGCTTCATGTGTAAACAATGAATAAACATGTTTTGCATTAAGAATGGAGCATCACCCACCAGTTTAGGCTTTAACTGATCCTCACTGTCTCCATGACCAAGTCGCCCATAGCGTCCCTTTCCCCATGTATACAGTTCACCAGCTGCAGTGATGCATGCACTGTGTGCTCCTCCAGCAGCAATGTCAACTACTTCTGTCCCTCGTAAAGACTCAATAACACGAGGCCGATCACAAGGACTAAAATGGTTACACACAATATTAAATGTCAAACTAAATATCAAATGATTGCACACCACATATTTAATCCAATCTCATTTAATCACAATATTTTTATTATTCACCTTCTGTTTCCATGGCCCAATTTTCCATCTTCAGCCTCCCCCCAGGAATAGACCTCTCCTTCAGATGACAGAGCCAAGCAATGCTTTCCTCCAGAGTTCACAGTCACCTTCTTGATAAACACATGCTGGATTGACTCCAGAAGTGTAGGTGTAGACACAGATTCTGTCCCACCAATCCCCAGCCTTCCACCAGCTCCATAACCTGTTGCATAAAGCTGGGAAATAAAAGTATAAGAAAACAAAATTATCCTGGGGCCATGTTGGAATAACTCAGTAAAAGAATATTTATGGGTGAAAAAAAACTCTCCTACATATGTCACTTCATATAGATGTTTATTAAAGTGCAGACTCAAGTGCCACACAGAACAAATCAAAAGTGTTGTCAATTCACATGTCAATAATTCCATATATTTTATCCAGGCTTGAAGGAACCATATACCACCTCATGAAACACTTCTTTAATTATTTATAGGGAAGCACCGAATCCAGGATTCGGTTCGGGATTCGGCCTTTTTCAGCAGGATTCTGATTCGGCCGAATCCTTCTGCCCAGCCAAACCAAATCCTAATTTGCATATGCAAATTAGGGAAGTGGAGGGAAATTGCTTGACTTTTTGTCAGAAAACAAGGACGTAAAACATTTTTCCCCTTCCCACCCCTAATTTGCATATGCAAATTAGGGTTCGGAATCGGTTTGGTATTTGGCCGAATCTTTCACAAAGGATTCGGGGGTTCCGAATCCAAAATAGTGGATTCCGTGAATCCCTAATTTTTTAAGAAGAAAATATACTGTAGATGCAACAATGTGAAGTATCTTCCCAAATATGTTGTTGGGGTTTTTAAGGTCTTTAACATATGAAATAGCCTTGTCTCTCTTGGGTTAGATGTGAAACATTATAGCTTAAACATTAAGAAAGGTATAAAAAGGGTAAAAACATAGCATGCTTATTTAACAGCCAGAACAGACAGATATCAAGACAATGGTTATCAACATCTTTAAAAAAAACAAAAAACAATGAAACCCCATCAAAACAAAGTGTGTAAGCATGATGGTAAAACTCTAAAGAACTCTGCTGTGAGCTTTTATTACTCATGTGCATTATTATTCAGTGTAATTAAACAAACTATACTGTACAATGCTACAAAAGTGCTGTGAGTAAAAACATGTATTGCTTTGTTTAGTTACCTTTCCATCAGCTGTTACAGCAAATAGTGTTTGCTCTCCCCCAATTAACTGCACTGGTCTGAGGGTTGCAAGTGCCTCACAAGGTGTTGGAACTTTAACTTTTGCACCTTCAATGCCACCAAGCTGTCCTCTGTGATTGTGACCCCAGCCATAAATGGTTCCACTTCCTCCAGCTGACAGAGTCCAATCATCAGGCCGTCTAATAGAAATAAACATGTATTAAAGAATGAATTCTTAAAATGTAAGAATAACTTTAGTTCAAAAAACCAATATAAAAACTTTACTAACCTGTTCATCCACTGGACAAGTTGTTCATCTTGCTCTCTCTTGAATATGTCATGCCTTTCATGAACAGCATTCATATTTTCATCATCTGCCATCAATTCCCGTATTTTCTTGGTCACCTTTTACACAAGATAACAGTACTGTTATAAATGTCAAAAAGGGTAAACATTTACCTGAAAGGTCCCTTCAAAATTGGTACCTCATCAAGAAACTGGCGAGGTAGAGGTGTTCTCTTGTCTAGTGCAACAGCCACTCTGGAAGCCACACAGTATCTCCTGAACCAAGCCCATTTATGCGTCTCAGCACAGCATGGAAGGGTATCCAGTTCAAGGTCACACGCTAAGGCTACCAGCACCTTAAATATAATATAAAAAACAACAGCACTTAATCTTGCAGGTTGCTTCCAAATTATATTTCTACATGACAAATAATTTACTAGAAGGTGTAGTAGAGCAGAAAACCTACAGACCCAACAGTCATGGAAGAAAATGGAAGAAAATGCAAAACTACCATTTGAATGGATAGAAGAATAGACAAATTGGCGAAGATTAAACCAATGATAAGCTCCAAGAAGATCAAAGAAGGTCTAAAGTTACCTGGGAGTACTGTTACAATTAGAAGACACCTATGTGAAACCAAGCTATCGGCAACTACAGATGCAGCCACTTTGGTTTGTCTGTTTGACACAGAATAACTAAACACAGATATCCCATTTATCTCATTTAACACAGAAAACTGTGTCACAACATCCCATCTAATTAAAGCATTCACCATTGTGAACAATGGTGCTTTGGTATGCTAATGAAAAGGTTAAATGCATTAAATGAGTTAAGATAACTTTAGATAACACAGTTTCTTCAATTAACTCTGAGTCATGACGCATTTAACTCACAAATCCAAGTGGCTTCATCTGTATGCCCCATTGTTGAAAAAAAAGACTTGTACTGAAAAGGGTCCAATTTGCCAAATAACACCTTTACTGGCATAAAGAGAAATGGTGCAATATTTTGTGGTCTGATGAAAGCAAGATTGTTCTATTTCAGTTAAGGGGCCGCAGAATGTTTGCCAGTCGACCCCCAAACACTGAGTTCAAGCCACAGTACAGTGTGAAGACAGTGAAGCATAGTGGCACAAGCATCATGATATGGGGATGTTTCTCATACTGTTGTGTTGGGCCTTTTTTTCACATACCGGGGATCATGGATCAGTTTCAAATACTTGAAGAGGTCATGTTGCCTTATGCCGAAGAGGAAATGCCCTTGAAAACTGGTGTTTCAACAAGACAACAACCCCAAATACACCTGTAAGCAAGTAACATCTTGGTTCCAGACCAATGAGGTTGACTTTATAGATTGTACAGCCCAACCCCCAGACCTTAATCCAATAAAAAACTTATGGGGTGACATCAAAAATGCTGAGGCAAAACCGAGAAATGCTGTAGAATTGTGGAATGTAACAGGTGCCAGAAGTTGGTCGACTCCATGCAACACAGATGTGCAACAGTTCTCAGAAACACTGATTATACAACTAAATATTAGTTTGGTGATTCAAAAGAAAGCCAAATCTTGACATTTTTTTTTTTTTTACAGTTTGTGTTTGTAAAAAAGAATGCAGACTACTATTTTTTACAGCCTAATATTCGTTTTTCTTCATTTTCTGTAAAGGAATAACACATTTTTTTCTGCCTGTTTTGATTTGGAATAGAATGTGCAGTGTTCCTAGTGCAATTGTGTGTATGGGAAATAAAAGATATTATAAGGAATTTGAGCTTTATTCGCTTTTTTAAACACACTGCTATTATTCTGAACACAACTGTATGCTACTAGCTTAACAAATCAAATCGAATACATTAGGCTCCCTGAGAATGGTTGGTTCATAAGTATAAAAAATACCTTAAAGAAAGGACTGTGAAGTAGCTGCTTTCCCCCTCTTGCAATTGGATCCTCATATTCAAATTGTCTCTGCAATGCTTCCGGAAGACCTTTGACCAGGGCAGCTAAAGCACTGCCACTAAGGCTCTGGAAAACAAAAACATATGTTTGCATAAAATGTCTAGGGGTAAAGATGCTTGATTCCACTGGGTCCAACACATAATAAAGCAAGAATTTATGATAAGAATTTATCATGCAGACAAACCCTGCAGCATGTAACCAAACCACTGAATGTATGCATACCACACACAAAAATGCTTGAAAGTTATTAAACCTTGCATTGTGCCTTCCTACTTTCTTTATAACAATAAAAATGATGGCAAATACCCGAAGTTTAACTTAGCTGGTCACCACTAAATTCTATTGATATAAGAAGTTCCGAGGAATTACAATGACGCCGAGTCATTAATCTTAGAAATGCTTAATGCCTTTATATTTTATTGCTGAAGGTACTTTATTTTCACTTACTTCAGCACTCCATTCATTTCTATTGCATTTTTGCAGGCATGTTTATCGAGGCGTGAAAGTAAGAGTTCACCCTTTGGTAAATATGCCTCTCAAAATCCCATAAAAATGAATAGAGTGAATAGGGTGTGGCAGAATTTCTCTTTTATAAATATGCCCCAGTGAAAGAGAATACGCCAATTGTTGGTACAAGGTTGTGGACATGTATATTAAAACAATATTTCAGTGGCTATTTCCTTAATATTGTAAATACTTTTGTAGTAAAAGCCCTATTCCTTTGTTTTATATTTCCATGCTTTGGTTTGAACCTGGAGAAAGCATTAAAGGAGAATTTGTAATAGTTCATTCTGGGTAAATATTTCACAGCATTTGCATCCTCTTTTATTTTACAACATTAAAGACTGCTCTCACCATTGCTCTTGTTTCTGTTTCTCCATCACCAAGTAGTCTATTAATGTTGATTGATTGTCCAAACTCTGTTGTCAAAAGTTTCCTCAACCTCTGAAGAGCCCACATTCTGTGACCTGCAGCTGAGGTGTACATTTTAAAATATTAGATCAGCACCATGCATTTCTACATATATTTGTTGAAATAGGACAGTTCCTTTAAGAAGAGCATTTTGTTAGTCCCTGTTACATTACAAATAAAGACCAATGGCTAAACTTAAGTTAATCATTTACTCTGAAAAATAAAAATTCAGCACACTTACCCAGAGCACTTAACTGAGCACAAGCTGCGAGGGAAGCAGCAAGGCGGGGAACAATACTTCTGTTGGATGCAAAATTTAGTCTAAAGTCTAGTAGACAGGTGACCAGATCCATGGATGGACAAGACAGTATGCACCGATCAGAGAGAAGATCTTTAGGGCCTGAAATAATATTATGTAATATTCTTCAGGGCTCATTGGGAAAAGGTAGACTTTGAAAATACATATAAATACAAGAGATTCCTTAGTCAAAATAGCTAGAATTCAAATGGTCACAGCTTACCTGCAGCTGGCATTATTGGGTAAACAGTGAATCTCCAGCCCCATCCATTAACAGATCCATCACTAATGAATTTCCATTTTAGTTCATCACCTGGAATCCGCAGTTCACTAGACCAGTCTGACCACTCTCGACCTGTCAAGCAAACATTGAAAAACATAGTTAATATAAGCATTTCCAAATTTTTTACAATTTCCTTTAACTTAAATCATTAAAAACTTGCTTTATGCGACAATGGTTAAATCAGAAAAAATTTAACCATTGTCGCATTCCATCTCAGGGCCAGCTTAGTCTAGGATAGCAAGAGTAAGCACAACCCTATCATAATTCCTGTGATCAGAAGACACTAAAAAAAATGTTTGTCAATACAGGAAAAAAGATGCTTTGCGACTGTTTTATTTAACAAAACAATTAATCAATTTTGCAGAGACCTTGGAAAGACAGAAAAGCCCTTACCTGTGTTACATGTTAAGGAAAGTTTACAGATATAAAAAAGTACTGTATGCCTTCCCATCATTGTATCATTTCTATAGCATTAAGTGATTTTAAGGACAATTGTATATTTGGAATAGATAAATTGTCCCACAGCTTTTTGGTTTTAGGGCATGTGTAATGGCATAGATAGAAAATAAAATGATAAAAAAAAATTAAACATAAAAAAAATCACAAGACAAGTAAAGTATGTTGCCACATGAGCACAAAATGGCATAAGTTGAATTGTCCTGTGTGTATTGAATAAGAACAGCATGCATATAAATTTATAATTCTAAATTCTATAAGAACAGATCTGCTAAAATACTAATCTAGGCTTCCATTTTGATTTTTTTCAAAAAGTACTTAGAGCTTATTTTGAATACCAAATGCAAAAGCTCAAACACAGGTCAGATTATCATGATACTGCCACTAACGCATTCCGCACATGTACAAATATTAGACAAGCGAATTAAAGAGGTGCTACTTTATTTTTAGTCACCTGATCGGACAGAAACTATCCTGTTGGCCCCATCCATTATGGTGAGTGGGTCATGACGCCGCTCTGTAGAACACTGACGGTCAAATTCTACTCTAAGGCCCTCAGCACCTAAACAGCCATAAAGAGAGTTATTACACTCACACGATTCAACAGTAATAGCTTTTATGCATGAGGAGTTCAAAACAGATTCCTTCTGGCATACAGACCATCTTGAACAAAAAGTTGTATTGAACTATAACATGAAAATACACAAGGGAGTACAACAAAGAAAACAAATCCAGCTTATACACATTAATTACAATATCTTGAAAGGTAACTTCATGGGCAAGAACCTCCCAATTTTTAACAAGTAATCATATATATTCTAGTATTACAGTTAAATATGCAGGTGGTGTTCATGCAAAAGTGTTTATGTATATTTGTATATAACTTGAGAAAATTAATTGTAATGATATTCAGTGACATTCTCCTAAATCAAGACTGCCTACTAGTATTTAAGTTAGACAGGTTAGTATAGTGGAAATTATATCGCTTAGCCATAATTCTCAGAATTTAATACTGAATGTACCTGCCAATTACTGTATAGGACAATGGAGAGTGATGCAGACAGGCACAGGATATCATGAATATCATTTTTACCAACCTGGTATTTTTACAGTGCCACTAGTTGAAGTATCATCAGTATAAGGATGGCTACTTTCTACCACAACTGGTTGCGAGGAGAGACGTCCACTCTGAGAGTCTGTGGCTACATCTTCCAATTCTGTGACACATAGCTCGAAAAGCATGTCAGCAACCTGAAATAACAGCACCACAAAAGGACTCTCAATTCAAATTTGTTAAAAAATAAACAGTAATCCCACTTGGGCTCTAGACTGATGCTCTCCAATGTGGTGAGCTGGTTTTCTACTGAAACAACAATATCATATCATAAAAAACATGGGAAATTCTTCTGAAGTATGAAGCGCCATGCAAACCCCTCAGTCAGTCTCGTGCAGTTTCAGGGTCTCTAAATGCGTAGTCTTCCACCCAAATACTTCCACATGGTACACCAGTAATAATGATTCTTTTTCGTTGCTTTCCATTTTTAAATTTTTGACTGTTTTTCTAAGATTTAAGTTTAAACTAACGTTCCTCTCGATGGCACACACACTACTATTACTGAAGTGATGCATTCGTTGCAAATTTTCCCCAAACTAATATTCCTTCAAACTAATATATCAGAGTTTTACAGTTTATAGAGCTCCTTACCGAACTGCTTCTAGAATTTTACATTTTGATAAAAAATGATCAAATATAATTAAGTAATTATTCCTGGTGAGCAATTTGAAAACATTACATATTTTGAAAGGTGAATCACCCTTTAATCAGTGTTCTCACCAGAAAAAAAAGTCCATCAGCTGAGGAAAAGTTAAAAATTTGCCTTAGTCTGCCACAACCTCAACCAACCTTTTATGCTGGTAGCATTTGCTTCTGCAAATATGGCATGTGCCAAATTTGCAAATTACATTTTTTTTGTAAAAAGTTTTCTATTACAGTCGGTTATGTCAGGGCAGATTTTCGGTGGCTTCTTACAAAAAATACCTATGGCGGACCCTGGTTAAAAAGGGGTAGGAAAGAACATGTCTTTTACCTATAATCCGTCAAGCTCATTGATGGGAAATTAAGAAACTGTTTGGTCATAGCATATCACACAGCTAAATGAAATGTCTGAGAGCTACAGTAACTGAAAAACTGCATAGTAAAACACAGTATTTTTTCCATAACATAAAATTAAAGGAAAACTATATGCCTAAACAATGTAGGTCTCCATAAAAAGATATTGCATAAAACAGATCATATGTAAAACCCTGTTTCACGTAAATAAACCATTTTCATAATAATATACTTTCTAAGTAGTATTTGCCACTGGGTAATCCTAAATAGAAAACTGCCATTTTAAGAAATGAGGGCCAGCCCCTGGGATCATAATTCCCAATGCACTCAAGCAGATGAAACAAACCTAACATGTTAGGTCACAAACTAATTAACAGACACAGTTCTGTCTTTTGTTTCTACATTTCTTCCTGGTACAGCTAGAGCTGCAGTATTTCAGGTCAAGTGATCTCCGAGGCATCGCAGAGAATAAAACAAAATGGGGGCTCAAGGGAAAAGATATAAAAGGTCACCATATAGTTTAATATATATTCCAGTTTTGTAAGTTTATTTAGAATGTCAATGAATATGATGTAAACTATCTGTTGCTTAAGTATTTATTTTGGGGGCATAGTTTCCTTTAAAGTATACTCAATAGTACAGTTGGATGGCAGTCACTTAACCCCTCCCTCATCTTGTTTCATGTTGAAGAGATGTATAATGGGACTTGAAGTTCCTCTGCTTTCCAGAGAATATGTGCACTGCCCTTCATGGAAAATGAAGACACTTCCCATAATCCATCTCTTCAGCATGGAACAACAGGAGGGTGGAGTTGAATGATCTTTGCCAGCCTAAGGGTGGGGTGAGGAAATCTGAGGCAGACCACTTATGTTTCCTCTTAATCTGAGGAATCAGTTAGGTCCGTGTAAAAAAAAAAAAAAAAAAAAAGAATGTAATATTCTAAAGTTCAGACCGTGATTATGCACACTATTTTTACATAAGTGCAACTAAACTATCTCATGTCAAAACGTGTTCCCATTTTAGAAGATAATCTCTCAGCGATCAACACCACACTGTTTTCAAACTTTTTTGCTTGAGGGGGATTACCCCAGCAACCAGGTACATTTCTATTGCTCCCTAAAGATTATTTGCTGCCTTCTTTTCTTTATTGCACCTGTAGGGTTATTAAGTGACATAGCAGAGCTATTAATCATAATCTCTGATTAAAGAAGTCTGCATTCAAACACATAATGCTGCAGAATTCAGGCAGTTTGTTTTAGAAAATCCCAATATTTCACTCCATTAAAAATAAATGTTACCATTTATTTTCCAATTTCTGAATTTCCACAATAAAAAGATTAATCCACACAAAGCATTATTTTTGTATGTGTTAGTCACAAAGGCTATTATTAATTAATTAATTAAATGGCAATTGTCAAATATCATCAACAAGTACAAGACAAATCGTATATGCAACTGTCACTAATATTAGCAGCAAACATAAAAATTATTTTATTCTACTACCAATGCAATCAGAAAATGATACTGACCTGTGGATAGGTTGTGCCCATGCCAGAGAGTACAGCCGATAGCACTTCCTTTCCCTTCTCACCAGCTCTATTGGAAACAGCCAACTTTAAAAGTTCAACCATGACTCTTGTGTCATCTGGGACAAGCAAACTTGTGAATTCATCCAGGCACTGGAGCTCAGGACCAGTTGCCTTATTTTGGCTTTCCGCGTCCTGTACAGAGCAGGAGTGAAAATTCAGAAGTGTAGAAATAAAGACTACTGTTAACTGCCTACAAGCATTTCTTCAAAATAAAGGAGAAACCAACCTACCTCTTTTGTTTTAGTCATTGTCTCTGCAATGATGCTAGCAGCTCCAGGATCATCTGTAACTGGAATGAAAGGCCTGGATGAGGCTGCAGATGGAGTTACAGCAGGGGTAACTGCATCTTCTGATGAAGTCATCTGTTCAAAATGCAATAATGATATTGGTGGGGTAGGAACAAAGTAACCTAGCAGTAATCTCGTCTCCTTACAACTTATAGATTCGATTCCAGGTATTTTAGAAAAATACCAGTGAGGGCTTGAAACAGTGCAGCAACAAGTTAACAATCACAGAACATAAGCTATTATTTTACACTGAGCCTTTCTTTTATGACAGATGCTGCTCAGACCTGAACCCTAGCTGTTAATACTATAGAAGAATAGTTTTAGAGTTTTGAGCAGTTTCACAAGTACTACAGAGTAGTTTTTCTGGGATGCACATGACAAGTAGTCAGAGAGTACTACTCCACTTGTGGCATTTAAGAATGAAGACGATTTGAGTAATTTTGAACAGTTCCAAAGAAAAGGAAACTACGAAACAAAGTATTTTATAGTAAGACTTAAGCTTCTATAAAGTTTCGAAAGACTGCTATTTAAAAGTGAAAACTGGCCTAGTAAGAAATGCATAGGAAATGGATCTGTAAACACTTCCAATTCAAATTAGTGTATCTTTGCAGTAAATTTGAAAATTATTTAAAAAATTAATTCTCTTCAGCAATGTTAAGATTATGCAGGTTTTACCTGACCCAATGAACTGAGCATAACGAAGAAACTTTTGGTAAAAAAAATACAATCAATAAAATGTATTACACAGCATTTCCCCTTATCAGCTTTGCCCAAGATATAGCACTTATATTTTATAGAAGTTTCACGGTGTATTCCATACCTCTCCTCTCCTTTCTTGCCATGGGCTTGGACTTAACCGGTCTTCCAAATCCATTGCCAGCACTATATCATCTCCATTAACAGGGCTAGATGTTCCAGACATTTCTGATGGAGGGGCAGAAGATACAGATGGGCACTCCATTGGTGCAATCATACTGGCTGGCATTAGGGCTCCAACTACAGCATCCCTACAAGATAAATGGAAACATGGGTAAACAATAGGACTCCTTTTAGGCCCTCAAAATCTGCTAAAGGAGTCTGGCCACATTCAGCAGCAAAGAGCAAAAACTAGAAAATAAATGAATAAGAAAAATTATCTTGAAGCAAGAGATACAGCAATATAGCTACATATTGTGTTGTATCTGGCAGTTTACCATGTATTTCTTACCTGGCATACATTATCTGTAATGCAGTCAGTATGTGCGAGAGTGCTTGCTGTTTGGCAAGGCTGCCATCAATAGACAGAAGAATCTTTGCAAGGGAAGGCCGATTAGGTTTTAAGCTACTGACCCCACTGATTTTGTTGCTGGAAGAGGGAGAAGACTCTGAATCGAAAGGTACACCTTAAAGAGACAAGGAATATGTAAATACTTTTGATCATTATGAGAAAAAATGACATGCTTGTATTAGTACATTTAACCCTTTTGCTTCCTCAAATGCAACTTGCAGTGACTTACGCTCAGCCAAACCTAAACCTCATCACTTGACAAGTAGGGTTCACAGGCAGAATGCACATAACTAGATCAATTTGTGCATATGCAAAAGTGCTCCATTACCCCCTAACTGAGCACTAGGACATATGCTAATATTAGCATTTGTCATAAAGAATGACCTAAATAAAAAAATGAAAAGGATGCTAAAAGCATTAAAAATGTTTTTGCATATTAAGATGAATCTAAAATTATTAGTAAATGTAAATACAACAAAAAACAGTTTGTCTTGCCTTTGTGATTCTCTTCACTGTGTGCTTGCTTTAAAACAATTTAATTTTTTGACGTTACTGGTCCTTTAAGATGGCCATACGTGGGCAGATTAAAGCTGCCGTATCGATCCTTTAAACCAATTCGGCAGTTTATCTGCCCATATATGGGGGCTTCCAGCGTGTCTTCCCGATCGATACCTGCCCACGATCGGGAAGGTTTAATTTTTCAGCCAATCGACCCATCAGAGCCCATTACTACTAGTTGTAATCAGATAATTTGTATTAATTACCCAATATAGTCCTGCCGTTGGTGGGCATATCGCGTAAAGATACAATCGTTTGGCGATGTCGCCAAATGAGCAGATCTTATAGTGAATGGCCAGCTTTAGCTGGAGGAGGGCTGACTACCAAGACTACTAGCCCATACACTACTGGAACAAAAGTTACATCATTTTTATGTGAGTCTTCATACCAAGGTAAGAGGCTCCAAGGGCATCTCTTGCGGTTTGAAACAGGACTGGCTCGTGAACACATGGTGTTGCAACATCCACAGTAGTCCAGGCCACACTGTGTGATGACCCACAAGCGACACGTGTAATTTTCTGTCCTTCTAAACCATGAACAAGGGTAGGCTTCCTGTTGACTGTAGTAGTTCCATTTCCTTGTTGCCCATGATCATTATCACCCCATGCATAAACCTATAATTGCAATATCACCATAGATTCAGCATTGTTATAAAGCCACAAGCACAGCAGAAATCAAAGCATATTTAGGTTGGCTTTTCAGTTAGAAAATAATGTAAAATGTAAAACACTCTTGCACTTCTTGTCTAGAATATCTATCAAAGTCATCTAAACCTTATTGAAGTAATACTGGTTTTATATTAAAAAGGTCTTGTCTATGGGTTTTTCCAATGTCTACAGAGAGGAGTACAGTTTGAAGCTTTTGTACTTTGCAAATAATCAAACAACAAAATATAAAATCAAAAAACAGGCAAAATATTTAAGATTTTATAAGCATTCAATTATACAAGCACAAATTACGTGTGTACTTAAAGGGGTTGTTCACCTTCCAAACACTTTATCAGTTCAGTTGTTTTCAGATTGTTCCCCAAAAATAACGACTTTTTAAATTTACTTTCCATTATTTATTATTTATTGTTTTTCCAAAATCTAAGTTTAAAGTTGAATGTTCCTGCCTCTGGTGCTTCAGTCTGGCAGCTCAGTAATTCAGGTGCAGACTCTAAACTGTTTTGCAACATTTAGTTGATACATTTCTCAGCAGTATCTCTGGAGTATTTAGCAACTATTGTATCCGTTCTAACAGCTGCCTGTAAAGAAACCCAGATATTCTGCTCAGCAGGGCAGGGACAAAGATAAGAAATGTATCACCTAAATGTAACAGTTTACAGGGTCGGCGACCCCCCCTCCCAGAGCTGCTTTAGAAGGTGAAAAAACTACACTTTACACCTCAATATTAGTAAAACTGTGACACATAAAAAATAATTGGAAAAAGTCTTTATTTCTGGTGATTTAATCTATAAATGGACACCCTAACTGATGATGGAGAAAAACATATAATTTACCTGTCCAGCATCAGTCACAGCAAGACAATGGAGAGCTCCAACTGCCACATGAACTATCTTCTTTCCTCTGAGCCCTTCAACCACTTGTGGTTTCCTCACATGGACATCTGTTCCATGGCCAAGACGAAAATAATCACCTTTCCCCCTAAATTTATAAAGATTATCTTACATAATGTATAATGCTGAACCATAGATTTGCTATTACTTTACATTTAGTGGTACATACAACATTTACATTTTCATGCACCTATCCGAAATTTGCTGCTCAATAATCCTTACCACATAGCATATTAGCAGCCATCTCAAAACGATGGCACACAGTAGAAAGTGTCAGGTAATCTGCACTACTATCGAACAAGATCTCCTGAAAATACCTCTCTCTCGGGGAAAAATGTTGTTGGTACATAGCACTTTTTTTAAACACTTTTTTGTTATACAATGTTTTGCACTGGTTTATAAATGACAGCACCAAAGGTACAAATCTAACATTAACCGCAATTAAATATCATTCCAGTGAATAATATAAAGCCGAGATAATAGCATATATTACCATGTCCAAACTACTCCAGACTTAGTCAGTGCCAAAGAAAACTGAGCACCACATTCGATCTGATAGACAGCCTGTCCATTCAGTCGTTCTATGTTCTGAGGAACGTTGCAGCCCTCACTGCCTCCGCGGCCTAACTTTCCAAAATCTCCATCACCCCAGGAAAACACAAGCCCTGAAAAATCAAAAGGCATGCTGAAATATAGGTATACTCTGCAATCGAATATTTACATATTTGCCGAATCTTTCTTATCCACAAGGTTTTTGTTTTTCTTTGTATAATTTCATTTCAGTACATTCATTAACAATACACAAGTGATTCTTCCTCTTTATATGTTAAAAAGGACAGAGAGAGCAATACAGAATTAAACTCAATATAATTTACACCTGTTCTTTAACAAGACTAGAGGAAGCAAAAATACAACTAGTTGAAGTAGGCAAACCACTAAAGGATTTATCTACATTTCTTATGGGAGCACAACTAGAATTTACTGGTGGTGAGAATTATAAATGGAACTTTTTGGGCAATACCTTGTGCAAAGAAAACATTTTATTTATGTTAAACTTTTTTATTTTTTTTTACATAGAACTGACTTGGATTAGTTATTTTAACTCACTCTTCCAAATAAATAGATGTAAAATGTGAACTTTTATACATGGAACTTTACACACACAACAAACTGACAGTATTTAGGACTGGTTAACAAATGAGACTTAGTTCACATAATTTTTTTCCTACTGCTAAAAAAAATACACATACCCTCGTCAGTTAGTGCCAGAGTCTGTGCATCTCTGCTTCCACAAGCTATTTGAATCACTCTGTGTCCCAATAACACTTTTACCTGCCAGGGAGAGAAGGAAAAAAAATCAACAATGTAAAGGTTACAAATCCTCCTTAATGTGTTCAATTCTACACTTCTTACTTAATTATATGTATTATTTTAAATAATACCAAATATACAAAAAAACTAGAGATGCTAAGAGGACAGAGATATGTTACATTTTTCCAGATTAAACATTATATATATATATATATATTGTAATTTAGTTTTTTATTTTTACATGCACAAAACACATTTCATTTGTGATTTGTTAGCAAAAAGACTAACTGTAAATGGCAGCTCACTGTTATGCTAGGAATAACTTTCCGTTTTTACCATTTTTGGTTTAAGTTGTGTAGTATTGTCTCCATGTCCTAGTCGGCCATATTCTCCAAGTCCCCATGTGTACAATTCCCCGCTAGAAGTAATGGCAGCACTGTGAGAACTGCCACAGGCGATGTCTCTGATGCGTTTGGTTTTCAGTGCCTCAATCAATCGTGGCTTATCACAATTCCTAAACAAATATGCATGGCTTATCAGTAACCTAGAATTTTAGCATTGTTGATGACTTATTTCCATGTTCTAATTTAAATGTTGCTGTTATCAATCACAATAAATCCAAACGATGAACGCTACTAGTACCATGTGAATTATACACAGTTTTCTGCTAGTATTTCTAATGCTCATGTAACTAACAATAAAAAAACCATAGAAACAACGTTTTGCTCACATTCTGCTGAAATGTCCCAGTTTGCCATCATCACCTTCTCCCCAGGAAAAAACTTTACCATCCACAGTTAAAGCCATTGCATGTCTTCCACCTTTAAAGAACAATAGTTAACTGCAAACATTCCCAAAAACACACTTATAGATTTAGAGCAAAGTAAACAAATGTAATGAGAAAAAAATCCAAATAAGAAATAATGAATATTAAATAAAAGTGGATATATTATAAATAATAATATTCTATTAAATGGGTGGTTAACCATTAAATTTACTTTTAGTATGTTATAGAATGGTCAATTCTAAGCAACCTTTCAATTGATCTGTATTATTTATTTTATATGTTATTTTAATTATTTGCCTTCTTCTGTCTCCAGCTTTCAAATGGAGGTCACTGACCCCATCTAAAAATGAATGCTCTGTAAGGCTACACATGTATGTATGGTCATCTCTTATTTAAATCAATGCATGGTTGCTAGGGCAATTTGAACCCCAGCAATGAGATTGATGAAATTGTAAACTGGAAAGCTGCTGAATAAAACGCTAAATAACACAAAAATCACAAATAATAAAAAATGAAACCTAGTTGCAAATTGTCTCAGAATATCACTCTCTAAACCATAATAAATGTTAACTCAAAGGTGAACAACCCTTTTAAACATATTATAGTCATCAGATCAGTGTTTTTGTGCAATTACCTGAATGAACAGCAACTTTCTTGACAACATAGTTGCTAAGAGCTGTAATTTGGCGGGGAATGGGAACTGTACCACTAGAAATGCCTAAGCCCAGTCTTCCATTGGTGGCCTCTCCACAAGCATACACTTTACCCTCCGCAGTTACTGTGAATTCCAGTTAAAAGGAAGAATGAGGAAAAAAATACCACAGCAAAAGTTTTCTAGTCTGATAACTGTTAACTAATATAGTAACCTGCAAAAAGGCTCTTGGATCCACCAGCGACTTGTACAACATTTAGAGCAGAAAGTGTCTCAGAAAATGAAGGAACTTTGATCTGTGAAAAAAAAAACATAGACTAATGGAGTAAAAAGTTTGCCAACATCAAGTAACCCACAAGCAACAAGCAATCAGATTTGTTTCCAAACAGCTGACTAGTAAATGCTGCCTGCTAATTTGTGCTTAGTCAGCTAAAAAATATTACATTTTATATATTTTTTTTTTTTTTTGCAATTTTTTTATTCACTTACTAAAATCACTATATGATACTATTTTTTCACTTATGGAGGATATTTTTTAGCTGACTAAGCACAAATTAAATATATAAGAAGCACCAAGGGTGTCACAATTTTTTTTTTTATAAAATACTACACTATATTATTTGTATTTTCTGTTTTTTCTTCTCAATAATCTGGGGTTTTTGAGGTATACAGCAATCCAATCTTGGATATTGTCTTTTTCTCGGGCAGAGGAGAGCCCTAGTGATCGCTGGACTGGGAATACAACGCTCCGGAGATTCGAACTTGTAATTTGAGCAGAGAAAACATTACAGGAGAACTAATCCTTAACTAAAGAAGAAATGTTGTACATTAAGTTTTGGGTTTCTGTACCATTGCAGCCCAGTCCCCAGTAGCTCCCTATCTTCTTTTCTACTGATTCACTGCATATGCTCTGTACTGCTGTCACTACCTGAGCTTAGGGACCAACTCAAAATATAAAGTACAGTACACATAGAATATAAATGCCACAATATAAGGCTGATTTGTACTTTTTACAGGTAATAAAACCAGCAGTGGCGGATTTGCAAAAAAGGCGCCCCTAGGCCAGGTGCCTCTTGTGACCCCTACCCCAAAGCACGTACAACCCCCCCCCACACACACACACACATGCACCACCAATGCACTTGCGCGAGTGCCTCCTACCGCAGCCCACAATGACAACAACTCACAACTGGTGAACACTGTGAGAGCACTGTAACTCCGCTCTGGTTGTCCTATTGGAACCTGGAAATATAGATGCGCCTGGGCGGCATGCCACCCCTACAAATTTGCCACCCTAGGTCTGGATCTTTGTGGTCTTGCCAGTGCAACTCATATCAAAATTTAATAATCAGCCTTGTGGCAACAGCTTGTATGACTGACTCATTTTCTTCTTGATAATTTGCGATGATCCCTAAAGCTTCTCAACAGCTGCTCCAAGGGCACCGCGCATGTGAGTTTTGCAGACACTTTCCAAGATGGTGACCCCTTGTCACAAGTTTGAAGTCTTGGATTGTTACTGCTACTGAGAAGCGGAAACTTTAGGCTGGTGCAATAATTTAAGTATATAAAATATTGCATTTAGCCATATTCATTTTAAGGGATTAGTTCTCCTTTAAGATGTTTTACTTGGACCACCTTGTGTTTTAAATATATGAATACAAACACGGGCTTGTGTTTAACATTTGCATTTGAAGTGTCCCAAAGCAAGAGGATTAACTTTAACTCCTTACTTCATATTATTCTATCTAACAGGCAATTTTGTATTCCCCTCAAGGAAGAGAAATATAAATCCCTGAGAATCAATAAGTGACAACATTACAACTGAATTTATTATAAACGCTGACTGATTATCTGACCAGCAATAATAAAAGAGAAGTTAAACCCTTTTAAGCAAATTGACAGTTTTCTGTTTTGGGCAGTAACTCAAGTGAAAGTATAGCATTACTATTTAAAGCTTGGTAGCATAAGTGCTTTTTTTTATACAGTATAAATTTGCGTTTATTTTAAGCTTGCTTTAAATAAAAAAAGCCTATATAAAGGCCTTATTTATCCCCTTAAACACTGATAACATCCCCGAAATCTTTAAAATAACAGCTATTTACTCAACTATCACCCCTAGCTTTGAAATTATTTTTGATTTGCCCCTAGTCCTTATAACCAATCAATAACTTAATTTGTCATGTTCACTTACAGAATATTTCTAAAACAATCAACCAAGATGCCCCAAAAATTCATATTCTCTCTCTCTCGGCAGTAACTTATCGTGCATGTGCAAGTCAGTGTGATAACTCTCACTACACTGACCCTTGCAGCATTCCTTTTTTTTTGTTTAAATAGACATCTATAACTGTAGATGAGCATAACCTATTCAAAAGCAAAGAAACATTCACGTTTGGATTCTTTAACTGTATTTTCCCTGGCAGACCCATTTTAACATGACATTTTATTGATCAGAATGAAGAAATTGAGACCTTGATATTTCACTGCCTTTGCCTTATTCAGGATTTCTTATAATGCAGAATAGGTTCAGCGTGGTTAACATTTCAAGCAATAAGGGTTCTTAATAAAAATCACATTTGCCTGTTTACATCAGGTATAACCTTACCTTGGATCCTTTCAGACCTCCCAGTTGATCTTTGTCATTTAATCCCCATACAAAAACCTTAGTTCTGATTGTTGCAGCAGATTCTAAACCAGCGGCCTTCTTTCTGATAAAACTGTAAATGAAAGCATACTTTGTTTTTCCTACTTCTAAACTAACAACAAATGAAACGTTCATGCATACTTTCAGATACAATTCATAATGGGGCAGTATACACCCTTCTTAAACATTGGAGCAATGATTAAAGCCTACTCTGAATATATATTTTTAATAGTCTTTTAATTAGGAAATATCTATGATTTTTATTTCTTGCTCTTAACAGGGCAACATTTGACAATAAAATGTAGGCCACATTCTACTGATTGCAAACAGCAAGTCAAACAAATGATTCTATTTCCCCTACTACAGCCTATCTTTTTTTACATACAGAGCAGCATATTATACAGAGGATTCTCAATAGACTTCAGGATTTGGATAGGGATTTGGCCAGGCTCTCTGGGCCAAACCAAATCCTTAAAATCTTTTTTTTTTTGTCACACATATTTTTTTAACTTGCACATGGAAATAAGGGTTCAGATTTGTGTTAGGATTCAGATAAATTCTTCAAGAAAGATGCAGCTAAATCCCAAAATCAGTACATCCCTAGTTTTTTTGACTTTCCATTTTGGGATCAGAAAATAAAATATAGCTTTAATTCCATTTTCAAATTGCACCGTTTAGAGCAATATATAACAAAAAACCTAGATATTTACTATCTAAAAGACTAGGCAAAAATGTTTATCACAAGATCAACTCATTGCACCAATGTTGAAAAAGAATATACTGCCCCTTTAATAACTAGCATGATTTTTTTTTACAGTCTAAAGATGTTGGTACAATTTTAAAAAATAAATAAATGTAATGACAAGTGGACAACTAATTTGCTGAGAAACGCCACTGCAACATTTAGATATTTATGTATTGCTACCATGTTTTATGCATCTACCTGCCAGTGCTTGCTTTATCATCATCATCTTCATCATTATCTGATGCAAGGAAAGGGACAGTTGCCATATGTTCATCTTCTGCTTGTATCTGGCCTACGATATTCAGTTCATGAATTTTGCAATCAATGCCAGAGCTTCTACACTGCTTTATAGCAATTTCAATATATCTGTGATACTTCACATATGAACAAAACAGAAAAAAAAAAATGTCATCAATATATTTCTATTGTTATATGGCAGGTAAAAAAGTCACAATCAGGTACTGGGAGCTTACCTCTGTACAATCAGTGAGGAGTACAACATGTAAGTCTGTAGGGTTTATATTGATTGTCTTCAGTTCTATGAGGTTATTAAGTGAATTTCCACCTATGGCCGATTCAAATAGAAGTGTTAAATTAAACGAATGTCTTTCCAAAGTAAAATTTTAAACAGTATGTATGAGGTGTAGTTACCTGACACCACAACTAGAGATGGCATGTAACTACTGTCTGCTGGATCCACAGTTATCACTAGTTTATGCACCAAGACATCCGGAAAGATCTCAAGGCGTATCCAATGCTGTATTAGAAAACAGAGTACAAATGTATTTTTAACAATGACCACCAATTGTGCTGAAAGCTACAGATTTCTAATGCTACAGTCATATGAAAAAGTTTGGGAACCCCTCTTAATTCTTTGGAGTTTTATCATTGGCTGAGCTTTTAAAGTAGCAACTTCCTTTTAATATATAACATGCCTTATGGAAACAGTTGTATTTCAGCAGTGACATCAAGTTTATTGGATTAAAAGAAAATATGCAACATGCATTATAACAAAATTAGACAGGTTCATAAAGTTATGGCACCCCAACTGAGATATTACATCAATACTTAGTTGAGCCTCCTTTTGCAAATGTAACAGCCTCTAGACACCTCCTATAGCCTTTGATGAGTGTCTGGATTCTGGATGATGGTATTTTTGACCATTTGTCCATTCAAAATCTCTCCAGTTCAGTTAAATTTGATGGCTGCCGAGCATGGACAGTCTGCTTCAAATCATCCCATAGATTCCATGATATTCAAGTCGGGGGACCGTGACGGCCATTCCAGAATATTGTACTTCTCCCTCCGCATAAATGCCTTTATAGATTTCAAAGTGTGTTTAGGGTCATTTCAACTTTGTGACTGATGCTTGAACATTATTCTGAAGAATTTTTTGATACTGGGTTGAATTCATCCGACCCTTGACTTTAACAAGGGCCCCAGTCCCTGAACTAGCCACACAGCCCCACAGCATGATGGAACCTCCACCAAATTTGACAGTAGGTAGCAGGTGTTTTTCTTGGAATGCGGTGTTCTTCTTCCGCCATACAAAGCATTTTTTGTTATGACCAAATAACTACATTTTTGTCTCATCAGTCCAAAGCACTTTGTTCCAAAATGACTGCGGCTTGTTTAACTGAGCTTTTGCATACAACAAATGACTCTGTTTGTGGCGTGAGTGCACCATCTGCAGCAAGATATTCTTGCAGATCTTTGGAGGTGATCTTTGGGTTGTCTGTAACCATTCTCACAATCCTCCGCATATGCTGCTCCTGTATTTTTCTTGGCCTGCCAGACCTGGGTTTTATAGCAGCTGTGTCTGTGGCCTTTCATTTCCTGATTACATTCCTTAAGGCCCCCATACACGGGCCGATAAAAGGTGACTACCGACGAGTCGGCAGCTTATTGGCCCGTGTGTGGGGCCATCCGGCGGGCTTCCCTGATCGATATCTGGCCAAAAGTCGGGCAAATCTCGATTGGGCAGGTTAAAAAATTCAGGCCGTTTTTATTTATTTATGCGGTTCCGCGATCGGATCAGGCTATCGCCCACTTCAATGTGGGCATATCGGGGAGAGATTCGCTCATGTGGTGACATCGCCAAACGAGCGGATCTCTAAATCTATGGCCACCTTTACAGTTGAAACTGACCGTCTAAACCTCTGAGATAGGTTTTTGTAGCCTTCCCCTTCTCCTTGAAACTGAATAATCTTTGTTTTCAGATCTTTTGAGAGTTGTTTTGAGGATCCCATGCTGTCACTCTTTAGAGGAGAGTCAAACAGAAGCACAACTTGCAATTGGCCACCTAAATACCTTTTCTCATGATTGGACACACCTGCCTATAAAGTTCAAGGCTTAATGAGCTAATCCAACCAATTTGGTGTTGCCAGTAATCAGTATTGAGCAGTTACATGCATTCAAATTAGCAAAATTACAAGGGTACCCACATTTTTGCACAGCCAGTTTTTCACATTTGATTTAATTTCATACAACTGAATACTGCTTCACTAAAAATCTTTGTCCAAAAAACACCCCAGTACTCAGATGTTGGGAAATGAATGACATACCACTGTTATCTTTTTTGTTGAAGTGGAGACGCTCCCAAACTTTTTCATATGACTGTATGTAAGCATACAGAATATGGGGAGAAACACTAAATTCTTCATAATATATAGTCATTGAAAATCAAGGTATTTCACTTCAGTTCTTTACCTAACTCAGCAATTACCAACTTTAATATAACTTTTATGTATTTTAATAGACTATGAAAACTACATTTTTGGTTATTAATTTCTATTACTTTAGAAGGATCATAATTTCCAATTTTGCCGAACGTTGTGCAAGGCAGGGCAAGAAAATCATGCAATACACATCAAACTTGCCTTTCCCTGTGAACCAGATGACTGCCAGGACTGATCGCTACCGTCAATTAGACGCGATGCTTGATTCACAGAAGAAGAAACAGTCAGGCTTTTTACAATCCTTGACCAATCATCAAGTAACATCCCTCTCTGCCCACTGTGACGCTGCTTGAGCTGTTTTCCAGATCGGCCACAAAACACAGGAGACTGTCCTGAAATGTGAAAGTAATGGTGTAGCAATTAAATAATCACACAAAAAAAAGAGTTCACAAGATTTAGTGTACTAGATGCTTATATAAAAAGCATTCATACACACAGATTTTCTGTAACTCTTATTTGGTATCTAGAACATATGCTGTAACAATGTTACCTGGTTCATTTATTCTCCCAAAGTTGTGCCTTGCATTGTGCTTGCGATTCTTGAAGCAAGTGTCACAGAAATCAAAATCATCGCAAAAGCGGCATTTAAATCTTGAACCATGAATAGGAAACATCTGACAACCATCACACCTATTAAGAAAAGATCAACAGCAACAAATAAGTAGTATATTCAACAGTGCACAGATCCAACTGCAAGGCACACTATGTCAAAAAAGAGGCTGACAAAATATTCACAAGTGTTTGTTCTGCAGCTCTCCAGTTTATCATTTAAAGTGTTATCGGTTTGCTACAGTCCTAGTCCTACTTATACTGACAATGGTTTCAATGCAGTTGAATAAGAAAACACAGAAAAACATGCCATAGAAATAGGAGTTATCAAAACTTTAGCCTCAGAAATTTTTAGGTTACATCCATAAAAAAAAAATGCAATTTTTTGTTTAAAAAGGCAAATAGTAACAATTTGTCTCAGAAAATCACTGTCTTTACTAAACTGAAGGAAATTTTAAGGTGAACTTCCCCCTTTTTAAAAAAACATTTGTCTAAGGAAAATGCTACAGCTCATAAAAACAAAAGACAAAAACTCTCTTACGTTACTTCAGCGTGAATGCTTGGGACCAGTTCCATTTCTGACAACAATCCAGTCCAATGTGACTGCTGAGGGTAATCTACAATCACATCTTTTCCATTGGCACTAAATGCTATATGAGTGGAGGAGAGGATGTATGTAGAATTATATATGTATAGGTAAAACATAACCAATTATTATGTACAGCAGATTTGAAAATTCCACATCAGCACTGATGCAAGAGAGAATCCCATCTATAGTTAAATAAGGTCCTCAACTGGCAGTTTTCTCCACTCACTTTCAATCGATAGCGACTTAAACAATGATCAAATATTGATTCAAACCCATATAGGCACCAATAAATAGCAGGCACAATGTCCTTCACAATAAAAGGTATACGCTAGAGACAAGTAGTGAAAAAGAGTCTCGCTGGCAATACTTTTTTAGCACCAAAATACTCCTCCAGGAAACAGATAGTAAGGAACTGTAGGACAAACGCAGGATTACTGCTGAAATCCTCCATTAGCTACTATGAGTTAGTTTAGATCACTTGTGTGGCCACAAATGTGACATTCCTGCTTAAATTAAATTAATTTTAAATAGCAAGTTACCTTTTACAACACCAACACTTCTATGTGTAACAGAGCCCCATTTGTATTTTGGTGTAGTAACAGAAGCCTTCACTCGGACTTTGTCTCCAATCTTAATGTGTGATGGTGAACTTTGTGGTGGAAAACCTGAGGATTTAAAAATAAGAGATAAAGTAAAAACTACGCATTTACTACCACCTTACCCATTCATCTATATAAGAATGTAATTCTCACCAAGTAATTCAACATGGATGTATCGAACCCAATAAGTTCCACTTTTTTCCTGCCAATCACACTGGACATTTAGGTCATGGAGCCCATCACGGTCCATTTTAATAACTTTACCGACATCACCTTCACAAACCTCTTCATATGTACGACAACACCGTACCATCATTCCAACCTTGTAAAAAAAGGAAAAACAAAAAAAATCTCAATATAATCGCTACATAAACAAAACTATTTTTTTTTTTAAACAATTAACATTCACATAAGAAAGCCGTATCTAAACAAATATACAATATGAACATAGATAATGTACCACTGCAAAGAAGCTTATACCTGGATATTTTCCCTTATGTATACTGCATAATCATCATTGCTTAAGAAATCAGCTCTTTTCTTGTAGGTTTGGCTTTCTGTCACAACAGCACCATTAGTCTGGAATGCACAGAATAAGAGAAAAAAGCAGAATAGAACTAATGAACATGTATATCTTAAAGCATGAACAACGAGATTAAAAGGAACAAATGATTGTTAAAAAGTGCTATAGTTCTAGGTATATCTGTGTTTACCCCATATCACACCCTAACTGACCTAAAGACTGTGCCCCCTTCCAGTGTTACAGGTCCCAAAGTTTAGAAACCTAACCCTTAAATTGTTGATGATCAACAGAAGCCTATGGGTCAGATGTGACCCTCAAAAAGATTTTTATAGCAGCCAGTTTGAAAAAGGGTAATTATTATATATTGCCAAAAGGTGGTTAATTAGATATGATTACATAATTGTTGAAAAGCTAATAAGAGGAATTAAGCAAGCGTCTTCATTCTTAATACATTTTGAATCAGATAAGGAATATAAAACAAACCATTTGGAAAGATGCCTCAATTTCTTCAACCTCTTCAGCAATTTCCTCATCAGACTCCTCAGAAGCAGTTTCAGCATCTGACAATTCTGTGACCTGGATGTCAGGATGATCCAGCAGCCAACCAACCAAGGCCTCCACTCCTGTTAAATTATGGAATTGTTAGTGCAATCAGGTACATTTCATTCTACTTTATACTGTACACATTTCTGTATACGCAACGGAGGTGAGTACATGAAAACAGGAAGAGCTCAGGCTTAATCAGCAAAATATTCTCACAGTACAAAAGAAAGAATGTGCGACTGGTGACATGCCCAAATGAAAATGCTGAAAAAATCAGCTGTATGAAACTAAAGTTTGCATATTTCCATAAGCAATATATGTTGTTCAGTTGTTAACTTTTTATGTCTAATCAAAGTTTATTTGTAGAAAGAAAATGCATTTTTCCTTGTCTGTGCCTAGATTAGGTGGGAGACCAGTTTAGAATTATTGAAAACATACAGCAAGGAAAAGAAGTACTAAAATGTCAACTTTTTAATTAGAAAATATTTTTTAATGGTGCTATTTACATGACATTTACATCAGATCTCAGTAACAACCCAAGTAATCAACACTCACAAAGAACAAACAAGAACAAATCATGTTGGTTGAGTGCATTACTTATTGGTTTCTTTGAAACACCTGTATCTGCTAATTAAAGGTCTTTCTGAAGCTCTCTGTGAGTGATCCTTGGCTCTTGGACAACTCTTCTAGTTATTATTTTGACTCCTCTGTCAAATATCTTACGAGGAGCACCTGGTCGTGGCCGATTTATGGTAAAATGATGGTCTTTCCATTTCCTGATTGTAGCCCCAACGGTGCTCACTGGAACATTCAGAAGCTTAGAAATACGTCTGAAACCAATGCCATCAGTATGTTTTGCAACAAAAAGGTTGCAAAGGTCTTGAGAGAGCTCTTTGTTTGTACCAATCATAAGATGCTTCTTGTGTTATATCTTGGAATAAGAAACCTTTTTATAGGCCATCAATTAGGACTTAACCAGCTGATCTAAAAACTGACAGATTTAAGCAAGTGTCTTGGCTTTTCATGCCTTTTGCACCTCCTTTTCTTCATGTGTTCATTACTTTTTCCCTGTGTCTTACCACTTTCCTACACATAACTTAAATTTATGGACTTGTGTGTTTTGAGTTCTTTGTATGTGTGGATTACTTGGGTTGTTTCTGATATCTGGTGTAAATGTCATGTCAATGGTGCCATTAGAATTATATTTACTAAAAAAAATTTTTGCCATGTTCAATACTTATATTACCCCAATGCTATTATGTGAAGAAAATACAGGGAGGGAAAGCTATAGTGCCATGTTTCATTAAATTCAATAGCTTAATGACAAAGCCTCCTACAGGAATTAATTTATCCTGAAAGTTTTTTTCTACTACCTGGAGAGATTGAAGCAGTCCCTGAAGCTCCAGAAAGAGATTTAAGGGCAAATTCAATGTTTTTTCTCTGGAATCCCATTTCCATCAGTTGTACCACAATAGGAACTGGTGGAATAGATGACTGCTTGCGCTTCTTTACTTTAGCTGGATGGACGTGTTGCATCGTTACTGGAGAAGAGGCCTCACTTGAACTGGAAATGTCCTCAAACAGAGGAGTTGATGGATGTGTTGATTCCACTGCCAAATACTGACAGACAGCCAGAGCTGCAGCCTAGAAAGAAAGCAATAAAATATTTAAAAAAATAAATGACGTGTAGCTCTATATCAACTATATGCACTCCCCCTTCTATTGTTAAAAAAAAAGTATGTTTTGAAAAAAAAATCTCCCAAATAAATGTGAAATTAAAAAAACAGCCATTCCTAAATCAATATTAAATTAAACAGCCAATCTATACTGACAAAACAGGTACTGGAAACTATTTCCAGTCTTCCGAAGCAAATATCCCAGATGTACTTAAATTGTTACTGTTCTCAATTTATTCCCTTGGGATGTAAATTTAGAAGCACCCTATGTGGCTTAATATAGAAGATAGGAAATGAGAAATGCATTGCGGCAGAGGCTAAGCCTAACCCCAAAAAGTTTTTTAAGTATATTAATAGTAAAAAGATATTTGTTGAGAGTGTTGTTGCTCCTTTAAATAATGGTACAAATATCGTTGTAACAGATATAGAAAAGGCAATGTGCTATATCAGTTTTCTTCATTGTATACAGAAGAGGAGTCAAGAGTTCCCAGGCTCACTTCATAGCTGCACTGTTTGCTCAGCTCAATCTAGTCAGTGGCTGACTCAGGATATGGTTCATAAAGCTTTAGTGAAAATGAATGTGAACAAGGCGCAAGGGCCAGATGGCATACACGCCCATGTTCTAAGAAAGATTAGTTCAGTTATAGACCAGCCCCTATTTGTGATTTTCTCAGATTCTCTTTCATTTGGTATGGTTCCTATTGATTGGAGGAAAGTGGATGTCAATCCAATATTTAAAAGCGATAATGATCTCAGCCTGGCAATTATAGGCCAGTAAGTTTGACATCTGTAGTGTGCAAATTATTTGAAGGCTTAAGGGATCACATTAAAAATTTTGACCTAGTGAATGGCATTATAGGCTGCAATCAATTTGGCTTTAGAAAGGATAGGTCATGTCAGACGAAATTGATTGCTTTTTATGATGAGATAAGTAAGATGCTAGACAGTGGGGGAGCAATAGATGTGATCTATTTGGATTTTGCCAAAGTGTTTAATACCGTGCCCCATAAGCAACTGCTTTCTAAACGAAGATCTCTTGGGCTTAATGAGGATGTTTGCACATGGTAAGGAAATTGGCTACAGGAGCGGGTAAAGAGGGTGGTTGTTAATGGTGGTTGTTCTTGGAGTAAGGTTCTTAGTGGGGTCCCTCTGGGCTCAGTATTGGGTCCACTTTTATTTAACTTGTTCATTAAAGGGGTGGTTCACCTTCAAACAAACAGTTGTTTTCAGATCACCAGAAATAACGACTTTTTACAATGGCTTTCTAATTTCTATGTGTGACCATTTTTCTAATATTGAAGTGTAAAGTGTTACTTTTCACCTTCTGAAGCAGCTTTGGGAGGGGGGTCACCGACCCTGTAAACTGTTCTAAAAGGATACATTTAGTTGATACATTTCTTATCTTTGTCCCCTTTCATTACAGGCAGCTGTTCGAATTGATACGAAATTCGCTAATATTCCAGAGATGCTGATGAGAAATGTATCAACTAAATGTTGCAAAATTTTAACCGTTTGAGTCTGGCAGCTCAGTAATTCAGGCGCAGACTCTAAACACCAGAGATAAGGACATTCATCGTTAAACTTTTTGGATTTTTGAAAAACAGTTAAAATTAAATAATGGAAAGTGATTGAAAAAAGTCTTTATTTCTGGGAAACAATCTGAAAACAACTGAACTGAAAAAAAAAGTGTTTGGAAGGTGAACAACCCCTTTAATGACTTAGGGGAGGGTTTTGTAAGTAACGTATCAGTGTTTGCAGATGACACAAAACTATCCAGCCCAATTAATTCCATCCAGGATGCAGCATCCTTGTAGCAGGATCTTGACAAACTGGCAATCTGGGCAGCTAAGTGGCAGATAATATTCAATGTGGATAAATGTAAAGCCATGCACCTGGGATGTAAAAATATCCAAGTTCCTTAATGGGACTGCACTAGGCAAATCCATAATGGAAAAGGACCTTAGGTCCTTAGCGATAATAAACTTTGGCTGTAGCAATCAATGCCAGTCAGCAGCATTAAGGGGCATATAGATTTACGGGAGGAGGGGGTCATTATTGGACTGTACAGAGCACTGGTAAGGCCCCATCTAGAATATGCCGTACAGTTTTGTTCTCCAATGCTCAAACTGAACATTACTAAATTAGAGAGGGTAGAGAGAAAGGGCAACCAAGCTGGTAAAAGGTATGGACTGGCCAAGTTGGGGTTGTTCACACTGGGGAAGAGGCGCTTCTGGGGTGAACATAACTATGTATAAATATATACATATCCATTTCATATAATAATATCTGTAATGCTTTATTTACCAGTAGGTCTTTCCAGCTGATGCAAGGTCACCCATTCCAATTAGAAGAAAGGAGGTTCCGTCTAAATATTTGGAAAGTGTTTTTTTACAGTGAGAGCTGTGAAGATGTGGAATTCTTTCCCTGAATCAGTTGTACTGGCTGATACATTAGATAGCTTTAAGAAGGGGTTGGATTGCTTTTTAGCAAGTGAGGGAATACAGGATTATGGAAGAAAGCTCATAGTACGAGTTGAGCCAGGGACTAGTCCGATTGCCATCTTGGAGTCAGGAAAAGTGGATTTTGTGATACTCACTGTTAAATCCCTTTCTCTTCAGACTTCTATGGGACACAGGGTCCTTGGGGTATAGCTCCCACCACCAGAAGGCAGGACACTAGAATAAGAAGCTGACTCCTCCCATTCCTGCTATACCCCCCAGTGTACTGAAGGACTTTAGTTTTGAATAACCAAAAAAAGAGAACTCTAACCATAACCTGAACTATGTACAGTAATCAGGTGGATGGACCGCTTTCAGGGGCTTGAGTGTTATAGTCTCTGGAGCCCTTTGTCGTTCGGGATGGTCGAAAAAAGCGGCCCCACCAGAAGTTGGACCATGGTTTGGACTGTGGAAGGAGAATGCTCTTGCCCCCTGTTAATTGTTGTAAGAGACTTTTTGGATGATAGATCCGCTGTCTGCAGCTTAAGCCATAGGGTCCTTTGTGCGGTTATCACAAGAGCGGACGTGCGTCCAATTACTTGGACCATGTCTAATGTGGCCTCCCTCATATAGTCTGAGGTCTCCGGAATTAGTAAGGAGGTTTCCAGAAGTGTGTCTTGGTTTGCCTGCTAAAATATTCTCTATCAGCGAGCTAGACCACGATTGAAGTGCCCTGCTTACCCATGCTGCAGCCAGTATGGGATGTAGAGCCTCCCCTGCTGCAGTAAATATAGAATGGAGACCTTCCAGTTTTTAGACCATGGAACCCTTGAAGGTGAAAGAGATGTGTCTGGGACTGGGAGAGCTGTGTTCTTAGAGTTCTTAGGTGCGAAACTGGCGCATCGACTGAAGGAGGAGTAGCCCATTTGTCTGTGCTCTCCTTTGGAAAGGGATATAGGCACTGAAAGTGGCGGTTAGCTTGGAATCTTTTTCAGGTTGATCCCAATCAGTCTGGATAGTGTTTTCTAACTGTGGGTAAGAAGGGAAAATAGGAACCGACTTTTTTTGGTGTTTAAATAAGGATTGAGGAGATTCGGCCAATGCCTCAGCCTCTTTAAGGTAGATGCATTTTAAGACAGCAAAAACTAAGTTATCCATGGCCTCTGAGGATGATTTTGACAATTCCTTCTACTCCTGGTCTGAAGGAATCTCACTCTCACTAAGCGAGTTATCGTCACCTCATGGAGTATTGAGTAATTCACATTCACTCCCTTCCTCCAGGGAGGGTGGGGTGGCCATTTTTGCGACTTAGCTTTTGCAGCAGGGGTACCCGGTTCTAGCTTGTCTAAGAGCTTGTCAAGGCAAGCAGCTAATTTGGGTATTCCTGAGGACAGATGAAGAGCACAAGCGGGGGCTGCTACACCTGCGGCTGCCGAAGGCTGAGGCAGAGCTATATTAGTGGCCACAGGGAGAGTTTCCTCCTGCAGTGCCACGGTGATATTGTTATTGTGCACTTCTGGGACTGGAAGAGAGGGCTCCACAGAAGTAGCCTGGATATTTTTAAACATAAGTTACTATGTTACTCACAGATGAGACCAAGACAGACAGTCCTGCTATCGATATAGTTGTGACAGATTGAACCTCAATGGAAGGGGATCCGCTGTGCTAAGGAAAAGAATGGCTAAGAGGTTGGAGGAGTGTTTAAACTAGGGGTGAGTTAGAGTATTATGGGGAACCTAGGGTAGACTGGTCAGTGAGATTAGTGAGGGGGCAAACAGTCTTCCAGCTAGGGAGATCCCTCTGTTACAAGAAAAACAGACTAATAGTAACTTTAAATTTAAGTAGCCATTAAATAATGTAAATATCAGAGGGAAAAGAAGTGACCTCTGCTGTATGCTAGCAAATGCACTGCGTTTGTCAGGTAAAATGGGAAAGTTAGATTTAATTGCATGCACTAAAAACTATGATACAATTGGCTGGTGGGATGAAACATATGACTGGGCTGTCAATTTAAATGGCTACACCCTTTTTAGGAGGGACAGAGGGATTAAAAAGAGTGGAATTTGTCTTTATGTAAAACCTGAATTAAAGCCATGCTTTGAACCATGGATGACACTGGGGAGTGTGTCTAATCCCTTTGTATTGAGATTCTGACTGGGCAAAAAGCTACAAAGAAAATTTTCATTGGTGTATACTACAAACCAACTTGAATAAGTGATGAGTTTGAGGACCAACTACTATTACAAATGGAGGCGGCTTCACAACTAGGTCAAGCAATTATTAATGTAGAATGCACTGCCGGATGATGTTGAGAGGGCCTATTCTGTTAATACCTTTAAGAGAGGATTGGATGATTTCTTGGACAAGCATCCAAGGCTATAGTGATACTAAAATCTACAATTAATATAGATATTGGTATATATAGTTTCCGTGGGTGTGTGTAGGTATGAATGCTGGGTTGCATTTGGAGGGGGATGAACTTAATGGACTTTGTCCATATTTCACAAGCAGTATACAACGGGTATTTTATTATATTTAGATAATATGAGCTGATGCTTTATTTAAGTGTTTTTTTATGATAGTACCCTTAAATGAAACCTTTATACATCTTGTATAGCTAGCACCATACCAGAATGAAAGATAATATATTACCTCTAGTTCTTGCTTGTCAAATATAGCTTTTACTGGAGAAGGCTGTGTGGCAGCTGTCAATAACTGCTGCAAAAGTATCATGGGTGGCTGAGGTCCTTCTGGAGACATATCGACCATTTCAGGAGAAGCAGCAGCTGCCTCATCTGCAAGATACAATCCAGGTTGTTATAGTACCCAGTATAAGAACAACGTGCTATTGTTGGGCACTAGAGTTTAGATAGGGATTGTTAAGAGAAAATGTTTTAGTCTGTCTGTATCAGGGAGATCGAGAATGGACATTTCTAAGCATCCAAAAACATAGCAAAAAAAAAACTGGCATAGAGTGAAATACACTATTTCAACAACAGAAAAAGGACTATTATTCTCCCATCTACACAAATTATCTTAACATTGAGTACCAGCTGCAGTCAATCCTGGCTCCTGAACAGAAGGCTGACATAGTATTTGGCGTAATCTGTCTTGGTGAGAAAGAAGAGCCCGTCCAGCTTTTAATATGTATAGCTTTAACTGCTGGCATCTTAACCGGTCCAAGTCCACTTGGTCTAAAAAAACAAACAAAAAACAATCATAATATTTGTGGTGGAAATAAAAGTGGGTTTTAAACAGTTAGGCACCCCCAAGGCGGTGCTGCTAATGACAGAAAACTGACCCAGCCCAGGGTTCCTCTCAGTGATCATCTTTTTCGACTTCTTCTTTCTTAAAAATCCCGGGTCGGCACATGCGCAGTAGAGTGAAAAGGCCAGTTTTTTTTGTTAAAGTTAGGCTTTTCTCTCTATTGTGCATGCACACCCATGTGAAGAAAGAGGAAACAGAAAGAGAGTCGCTCTGTGGTGTTTACTGTAAAGAACCCCCGTGACGTTTTCTGCTGATAGAATCACTAATGCCAATAGTAAGTTGTCCTTAAACTTCTTCAAAAGACATGATTTCAAAAATAAAAATCAGAATTTGCCCACTACATACAAAAGGTTGGATAGTATTGCTTTTAAGGGAAATGGTACCTAAGGCTAGTTTGGGCCACTTTAGGGCCACATTTTTTAGTAGTCTGAAATGTTCCAAGTGCTTGAAGCAGTCTGTCAGAGACTTTAAGGAATATAGCAAAGCAAGTATTCGTACCAGTGCTTGTAAGGTGATAGAAGCCTGGAAAGCGTTACTATGCTGCTCCAGGCAACTATTTTATTCAGAAATAACACTGAATTTGCCATTGATTACATGTAAAAGCTTATGGATTGCATAAGGCTCAAATTAAAGTTTCATTTTTGTGTCCCCTTTTAAATATGTGTAGCTAGTGTTATGTAGGAGTCTAGGTTTATGTATGCATTTACTTAATACATTAAATTAGTCAGAATCCCACACCATGGACCATCAGGGTATTAAACTGCCAGAGTTAATTTATACTTAAAGTCTGATGAACGGATAGGTAAATAAATCTGTTGTCTTAAATTAACACTACATACAAAGCACATGGACATTTTTAAAAGTCTTGATTTAAACGGCTAGGTTTATTTTTGTCTAAATAGATGGATCATTTGTAAAAGTGGCATTAAGCAAGCATTTGATAAGAATAGGTAACCTTTAATTCAGCAGTACTCTGTTCCTCATTCTTAACACCTGTAAGAGGGCTTAAGATCAACATTCTTGGCCAGTGTGACAAGTAACAATATAAAATCTATTATAACATATTTCTTTATGAAAAGTGGCATATTGAGGCTACATGAACACTGCAAAGAATGCAAAAATCTTTACTGTTAATACCTGATCAATATTTATAAAATAAACAATTATGTGGTACCATAAAAACTGCATTTGTTTAAAAGCTTATTGAATAGACTTAAATATAGTTCTTTCTGTGATTACATTAGCTTTGGCAATTATGTGTCATAATCACACTTTATCAGTGTAAGCCTTTCCTGGTTTCTGCCGAGAGTGCTTTTAATGCTGATGGAAGTGGTCTATAGTGACTATGAAAGAACAGCTCTAAAATGGACAGTAAAGTGGTGAAAGAAAACGTTTAATGAAGATAACACGAGACAATACCTGTGAGGCCCTGCCTCAGAGACTTCTTTAGCCTGTGCTTTTCTAGCTTACATCCTGCCAAGTTCACAAGCTGGGCCCACACTAAAAGCATTGAATCAGTGAAGGGTAAGTTGTTCACATTAAATGGCACTACAGGCATCTATTGGGGAAAGAAACATTCGTTATTTGTGGACATGAATATTTAATATTTGTTTTCTGAACACAGAAAAGAAAGTATCAAGTGAAATACAGTGAAGCAAATTTGTCATGCAAAGTGCAAAAACAGGCACAAGTCAGCAAGTTTTCACACTTTGCCCCCTGTACCACAGATGACAGCCTACAGCCACAGGTTTGTGACCTCCAAAATGGAGGGCAATGTCCCCCACCCACCAATAAATACAGCACTACCTGCATTTAACAGCACTATATTCATATGGAGTGGGCATGGGGAGAAAAACAGGCTCTCTTTATACCGAAGCTCTACCAAATACCATTTACTTACTGGATTGAGCTGATTTAGAGGACAAATACGGCTTGTCCGCACGTCATGAAACTGTACTGTGATTTTTCCCTTGGGAGTAATTTTAGTCACAGTGCCTTCTCCAAACTCATCTTGGACAACCTGTCCTCCCAGGCGTAGGCGACTGTCGATGCCACCAATAACTGCAAGTACTGCCATAAGACTGCCCACTTCAGGACCCTCTGAGTCAGGAAAATAATCTTCTAAAACAGTCTAGAAAAATATCACTTTGTAAATTAGTAAAGTGTAATGTAAACATAAATAAGGTTTATGACGGCCCATGGTAAAAGATGTAATTTTTAAGATATAATTCATCTATTGAGTGCATTCTCTTTTAAAATATATAATCATCCTTTAAAGAATAAAAGAATTGCAGGCAATACAATTTTGATTATTATTAACGGCAATTATTATTTTATTTATTTATTTAGACCTGTAGGGTCAGGCTGTCTGAGGATCTATATTTCCCAGATGTCTTACAGTCTGTAGGGTAAATAATTATGTTGGTTTTTCTTATGCCAACAAAAAATTGGTGAAATGCTTGCTTTAACTTTCAATTAATACCAATATCTACATTCTACATCTACATAATATACACAAACAACTATTCTCTCTCTTCAAAATCCCATTGTGTTTTAAGTTCAGGTTTGAACAATTTCTAGGAAGCTTTACAGTTCCACCTATTTCGGCAGTACTTGGCTGAACTGGCCTTATAAACTGGCCTTAATATGTAAGTTTCTTACCATGTCAAAATGTTTTCCTTCAAAAATACTGGTGACGGAGTTGAGCTGTGAGTTTATGTATTTGTTTATTAGGCTATTCCACTGATTCAGTGAATGAAGGGTGCGAAGTAATGCTACAATTTCCTCTGCCAAGGTACTGCTATGGGTAGCAGTCAAAGACGCCTGTGGCCGCACCCTCCTTCTCTGCAAAGTAGATTCTACAAAGACAGAATCATAAGAAAAGATAAAAGAAAGACCTAATTATTTTACTGACCATTATGAAAATAGTTTTGTTCTTTTTAAGTAACTTTGGACTGCCGTGTCAGGTTTTATTCCACAAAAATCACAAATTTGAATTGAATTGTTTTGCTGTAACTTTCCTAACAACCACATTTGTAGCAAATGAATAACTGACTTATCACAGTCTTTTGTATGCTTTTCCATTCAATCTGCTGCATACCACTACCCAAGTGTATATATGATGCATTATAATATTATATAGTATGGAGTGTGGCTCTGTATTTGCTTCCTAATAAGCGAATCAGTGATATCAGCATATCTACATGGATGGGAAAAAATGGACAGCAAAAAAACATAGGCAAATACATGCACTTTGAGAAAAGAGTACTGCTTCACCGGCTATATATTCAAACTTGCAATTATTTAATAGTTTAGCTCATGTATGGCCAACTAATGCCAATTCAACATGGTCAGCAGCTGACTTCTCAACATTTATAACAAAGAAATGTAGACATTAGTCAGTGTTCTAGCAAATTTGTTTTAGCTTACTAAATAAGGTAAAGTTATTTACCACGAAGGAGAGGAATATCAGAAGAACACGTGCTCAGCAAGCTTCCCAGGAAGCTGAAAAGTCTTTCAACAAGGTTTTTCATTTCACATGATCTTTCATTTTTGTCCCATGATGGAAGTACTGCTTGCAAAAGTCTTACAGCAAGAATCTAGTCAAGAAAAAAAAAAGACAAAAAAACCTATTAAAAATTAAGTTCTATATTTCTGTCAAATCACAATTCTAGAGTAAAGATGATTGCTATAAGATGTTTGTTTTCAAACAACTGTCCAGTGAATGCTAGCTGCTGATTTGTTGTAATGGTATACTCGACCACAAGCACGTTTCTTTAACATAAAAAAAAATTAAACACATTGTATCAATCAGTAAAAAAAAAAAATGCTACACATCTGTAATTTTTGAAAAAAGTAGAAAAACTTTTAATGAAGTGCCACTGGCAATGATTCAGGCTTTACCCAAAAACACATTTCAAAAACACATTGTATAAAGTATCACTGCAGACAATCAAATACAGTGGATAATTGATATGGGAACAAACCATTTGAAAAGGCCGAGCTTGTTTGCTTATAAAAACATTTAAGTACCAAAAGGTCATTTGAAAGATATCAGAAAGCATTCATGTTCATGTTTATTATGCAGGTAAGTATAACAAGGACTGTACAATTACCTGTCGTTGCAGTGAAGCAGCAGAAAAGGATTCTGGTCCCTCAACAATTTTCATGAGTAGTGATATCCACTGTGGCATGCTGAGTGTACTACACATTTGTGGCATTAGGGCAATGCTCCTAATAAACCCCAGTGTGCACCAATTTCGGTTCTGCTCTTTATATACTAGCTTATTAGACTGGCTGCCTACAAAAAAATTACAATACATCATGTACAGTAAGTAACGGATTCCTACCCTTCTCATAAAGGACAATTAAAGCATTGAGGAAGAAACCTATATGTGTTCACGTAAAGGAAAAGCAACACCAAAATATGAAAGTGTTTTAAAGGAATGACAATATAATTTAGTGTTGTCCTGCACTGATAAAACTGGTGTGTTCAGAAATACTACTATAGCTTACATAAACAAACAGCTCTGTAGCCATGGGGGCAGCCATTCAAGCACCGGATATACAGTAGATAACATAAAAGTTCTGACGAATACCATTATATACTACAGAGCTTATTTGTTTTCTGCCGAGTATCCTGTGCCTTTTCTTCTTTTTCAGCTTTGGATGGCTGCTCCCATGGCAACACAGCTGCTGTATAAACTCTAGTGGTGTTGCTGAAGCAATCACACCAGTTTTACAAGTGCAGAGGAACAGGATATGAGATCACTTTAAAACTCTTTTTTTGTTGTTGTTGTTACTGTTCCTTTAAAGGGGTTTTTCATCTTCCAAACACTTTTTTTCTGTCTGCTCAACGAAACAACTTTTATTCAATTTCTTTCCATCTTTTACTTTTCGCTGTTTTTCCAAAATGTAAGGTTAAAGATGTTCCGGTCTCTGGTGTTTCAGTCTGGCAGTTTAGAGATCCAAGCGCAGATTCCAAACTTTTACAATTTTCTACTTTTAGTTGATACATTTCTCAACAGCATCTGTGCAATACTGGCAACTATTGTTTCAATTATAGCAGCTCAAGGTCTCATCAGGGCCAAAAATAAGAAATGTATTAACTAAATGTATCAATTTAGAACAGTTTACATAGTTGGTGCCGCTTCCCCAAGCCGCTTTAGAATGACATAAGAAGGTGAAAAATGAAACTATACAGTTCAATATTAGAAAAACACAAATAAAAAAATAGAAAGTTATTGCAAAGTGTCTTTTTGTCTGGTGAACTATCTTAAACCAAATGCACAGGAAGGTGAACAAGATGGAAGGTGAACAACCCCTTTAAGGCTTGATTATGCCTTCCAAGACTAATAATGCAGAGATAAATTTCTGAAATAAGGTGAAAAACATTGAAGCAAAATTCACAGGTAATGTTAGTTATTTTTACTATGCTATTAGGTGTTTATTTTCTGTGCACCTTTTTTTCTTTTCCTTTTCTTTATTGATAACTCATTGATTGCTACTAGGCACTGAGTTTATTGAGCACTGATTGTATGGAAATTCAAAACACGAATGGTTAAAATTAAAAAAAAAACCATAATTTGGCCACTCCGTACATGGTGGGAGGTAGGGAGGTAGGGCGATTTATATATTTGATTGCACCTTCCAATAATACATATGAATTGATGTAGTAGATAATTCAGAGAATGGTTTCCCACAAACACACAAGGGCAAAGATGCAATCAAATCAAATCCTGACCTGATTAAAAATAAATAAATAAAATAATGAGTAAAGTCAGTATTGGTGTGTGTGTGGAAGAAAATTATGATATTCTTATATAAGGTATACCAACTAATTTTGTTTTTCCTCCCAATCAGCAGCACAACTGAAATTTGAGTGAATACTGCAGTAAGGCACAAAATAGTGCTCACAGAGTTAGAAACTGCAGATTCTTACACTATTATAATACATAAAAAAACACTCACTTGTTTTGTCTATGGTTCCGCTTTCTACCAGTATGCGCAGCAAACCACATAGGGTCCTAGTTGCTTCAGGCTGCATGACCTCAGCATTGACTCCTGCTGAAAGGCATAGACCCTGGAGCAGATTTACTGTGCTCATTAGCATCAGAGATGTTGGGTGCAGATTTCTGTCCACTTGCTCTCCTTCTGAAATCACAAATACAACGCACTTAATGCTAACCAATCTGCATTAGACATTAAAGCAAGATAGTTAAGTGGAAGTTCTGCAATTTCTTGAAGAACACACAGAGATTAAACAGTGTATAAAAAAATGTTTCGCTAGGTATGACAATACCCACAACATTAATAAAGTATAAAATAACAAGAATATCCATTGCAAACCTGAATCATCCTCTGTGTCAGACTCATCTGCTACAGTATGAGTAGCTGGTGGTGGCTCTGTCAGTTTTAGATCATATTTCCCTTCTTTCCCCATTCTGTATGAATTTGTGCTGCCTGTATCCCACTGAACTCTTATCCAGCCATCTTCTCCCAGTTCCCCAATCACACGACCCAATCCAGGAGGGGGACCATCCTAGGTGAATAAAGAATAAACATAGTTGCAACCAAGGAAACACTTTATTTTTTAAAGGAAAATACATAAAGTAATGCTATACTTTACTGGATCCATCAATATCATACATGCCAATCCTAATTGTAAGCAAGGGTTAGCACTGTAGGATAATCTTTGCAATCAGAAATATAAATTAAAGAATCTACAGACAGAATTACAGGGTGGTCACAAAGACTGTTGGAAAATAAAACTGTGGCAAAAGTAACAGAATCTGTAAAGTACCAGTAACACTAAATATACATTGCTCTCATAAGGGTGATCATTTGTTTGTGAAACGTTCCACTTATTTATTTATTTCTTTTCCATAGTTAAATATTAAAAATAGACGGTTGCGATTAATAAAAACCCCATAATGAAATCATTAAATAGCTGGCCCAATCAGTCGGGAGGTAAACCCAAAAATAAAATTTGCCTGATAAAAGAAAATGTAATTTGAAGCAACTGCCCACCTAACAAAAGCCAGTTAATTAAGAGACCTGTGAAGAAGCTTGCCAATCACTAGGCTAACTTCTACTATATTGTTTTAAAGGACATGTAAAGCCTACATTTTCCTACCATGTATAAGTTGGGCATATGTTCCCCACCCAAGCCACATCAACTCCCTCCATTTGCCAGTGCCATCACATTTTCCTAAAACAAATAGCAGCTTTCACCCGGCTGCCATTTTCCCTCTGACACATCATAAGTAACATTGACATCTGCAAACAGGACATGCATGACATGTATGCTATGTATGCTGTTGTTCATACAATGCTGTGCTGGTTTGCACAGGCACAACATACTCTGATAAAAAGTTCTGCTGGGGTTGAGCACTGCAATGGTTAAGCTGAACTCAGGAGTGGTTAGGAGAAAAAAATTGGATCAGACAGCTAGAATTTCTTTGGGATCCAGCAATGCTCTCTCTTCATTGGCTGCTAGACTGGAGGGTGTGTTTATTAATCTAAACTGAGAAGAACTGAGCATGCTCATGAGCCAATAGCCAAAGCAAATTCCTGAGGGAGGTGGCAGAGTGGGTTAGAGGAGTAGAAGGAATTCTAAGTCATTATGGGGATGCTGCAGCCTTACTGTTAAACTTTTAACAAGCAGAGTGGCAGGTATATAATAATTTTAAAGAGGCTGTTCACTGATTACATTTTTGTGGGAGGGGAGGTTTACACATCCTTTATTAGTCAGGACAAGCAGTGCAGTAAGGGGCAGACTACTGATTTCCATAGCAGCTTCAGCTTTACAAATAATGTTAAAACCACTGAAAATTAATAATTAAAGTAATCAGAATGACATTTTCTGTCATTGTATTTTTTGCTTCATATCTCCTTTATTGTTTGAAATTAACAGGTACATTTGCTTCTATCAGGTTACAGTTAAAGCGATTCAATCAATCTTGGATGTTTATTACTTTATCTCGGCTTACCTGGTCCCCCCATTTCCAATCCACACCCTTCATAACTCTAGTACCAATTTTCATCATGGCAGCTAGTTCTGGCCCAGACGCAGGGAGTTGCACTGTTGTGGTCTCCTTTCTGGACTCTTCCAGTACAGTGGCTGAGGCACCCATGATGCACACACTAGTATCATCCTCACTGTTATCACAGCTTGGACCTTTTAAAATAAAGAAATACTGGTCAAGGCAAATTGGTGAGAAAGTAGAAATTCTGATGGAGTATTAATGCAACTATTTAATTCTAACATTTTGTTTTTCAGTGCTATAAGTAAGATTCACAGTTACAGTTAGACAGACTAACAGAAAGAGGGATAGTATAGGTTTACTACTTACCAATCAGTCGCAAAATGGTCTGTGTAAGTGCTAGCATTCCAGAGTTAAGAAGAAGGTTAAGGCTCTTTGCTCCATGCTGGCATGTAAGCATATTTAACATTACCAGCATAAAACGTGCTTGAGGAATAGTACCTAAACTTGGTCCAGAAGGATTTTCATTAGTGATTGTCTGTAGGGGAACAGGCTGAACACCTAGAAAAAAAACAAATCAAGAACAGCAGTGAATCAAATTTAATTCATGTAAAAAGTAAGAGCTATAACCAGTAAAAGGAAAACTTTACATCCAAAACGAATATTTAAGCAACAGATAGTTTATATCATATTAAGTGACATATTAACGAATCTTTCCAAACTGGACTATATAAATATTGTCCTTTTACATCTCTTGCCTTGAACCACCATTTTGTGATGGTCTTTCTGCTGCCTCAGAGATCACCTGACCAGAAAAACTCCAACCCTAACTGTAACAGGAAGAAGCGTAGAAGTTAAACTCTGTCTGTTAATTGGTTCATGTGATCAAACATGTATGGTTTGTTTGGGTGCACCGTGAATATTACGATCCCAGGGGCGGCCCTTAATTTTTAAAAATGGCAATTTTCTGCAAGATTACCCAATGGCACATACTACTAAAAAAAAGTATATTGTTATGAAAAGTGTTTATTTACTTGAAGCAGGGTTACAAGAGCTGTTTTATGCAATATCTTTTTATTGAGACCTACATTATTTGAAGGATATAGTTTTCCTTTAAACACTTATAACTCCATGACACACTACTCACCCATTTCTTTAAAACGGCTGCTGGCATCCATCAATATATTCCTTATGTTTTGGACAGCCCAAGCATATAGTTTCCCAAAGGTCACCTCCAGCAGCATTCGGTTAAAGGGGGGAATAAGGTCAACATCCTTTAAGCAGTCAGTCAGTGGCTCACTACAACAAAGAATAGAATTGACTGGAATGAGTAGCAGACAACCAATAAACCTGCTTGTATGTATTTTGAGTGTGGAAGGAAACCAGAGTAACCAGAGAAAACTCACTCAATCATAGACAGAACAAACTACTTGCAGTTTGCAGTGTAGAGTGAATTGGCTAGAATTGAAATTAGTACCACAGATACAAGATAGCAGTGCCATTGCACAGCTCATTACATTGAACACTCTGCTGACAAATTACTTAAATCTTTCAATACCTGAATGTATACCACCAAGAACTTTTGAAGGGGCAGTATATCACTATATCCAACATACTGAAAAAGTGTTTGCCTATGCTTTTAATTTAAAAGTATAATAACGTATAATATAAGTAATTGAATGAAAAGCATTGTAGAGATGAAGGCCTCTCCTTTTTTTTTTGTCATTATTTTTTAGTATTTTTTTGACAAGATTTTTATTAACGATAGCAGGTTACATGGCAGAGGTGCATTGCAAAATAATAATCTTACACAGTTTTGCAAAACCTACAATAAAGCTTACATCAGTTCTGACAATTTCCAATGTCTCATTATTGCGAGAAAAAGAGTGAAAAGTGGGAGGGGAAGAGAGTAGAATAGGATAAATAAAAAAAGATTAAAGGTAAAGCAGTAATAATCAAGGCCTGAATCTGACTGACGCCTTACTTGCGATTTACATGTTTACAGTGTTCCAGTTGGGAGGGGTGCTTGGATAAGTAAGAACTTTAGCTTGGGTCATTGTTATATAGATCAAGACTGAGATTTAAGGAAGACAGGATGAGGTAATCCCTCTCTTCTCTTAACTGCTGTATTTTATCACTGGAAAGAATAATTAACTACCTTCATCTTCCACCATTGCTTTGACTTAAAAATTTAACAGGTGATTATATTGCATTATAAAATACTAAAGCAAGCAGCTGTTACTCTGGAAATATTCCAAGTGCTTGGTGTCAACTTGTTGATCAGAGTAACTGTATGCTATGCTAGCTAAGATGGCAAGTTGAATGTTTTGGAATATTTACTTTCATAATCCTATTTCGTTATTCATACAGGCTTTAAGGGGTTGTTCACCTTCCAAACACTTTTTTCAATTCAGTTGTTTCAGATTGTTCCCCAGAAATAAAGACTTTTTTCAATTACTTTCCATTATTTATTTTTTACAGTTTTTCCAAAATCTAAGGTTAAAGTTGAATGTTCATGTCTCTGGTGTTTGAGTCTGGCAGATCAGTAATTCAGGTGCAGATTCTGAACCGTTACAATTTTGCAACATTGATACATTTCTCAGCAGCATCTCTGGAGTATTAGCAACTATTGTATCAATTCTAACAGCTGCCTGTAATGAAACCCAGGGATTCTGCTCAGCAGGGACAAAGATAAGAAATGTATCAACTAAATGTATCTATTTAGAACAGTTTACAGGTTGACGCCCCCCCCCCTCCCAGGGCTGCTTCAGAAGGTGAAAATGACACTTTACACTTCAATATTAGAAAAACAGTCACACATAAAAAATAGAAAGTCATTGGGAAAAGTAATTATTTCTGGTGATCTATCTGGAAACAACTAGTTGTTTAAAGGTGAACCACACCTTTAAATACCTATATTGCTGTATAAAGCATTAAACAGGGGAAGGGGAAATTATGTGATGACAGATTCAGGGAGCTGTCGAATAAAGCTAAAATGTTTGCTGTTTAATCACTCATTTCCCTTCTTTCCACCCACGTTAAATTTTCAGCACTTTCTTCCTGTATATCAACTACCATAAGCAAATATATTAACACAATTACCCCTGTTTTCCCTATTTCCCACCCAACAATATCAGACACAATGAAGCTGAGAATGGCTCACCTTAAGTTGGTTCCCTCAGGAACAAGTCTTTGCCAACCACAAAACATGGCACACTGTACAGAAGGGAGTAAAAATGTTTTTGCTGCAAGTTTTAACATGGTCTCTATTCCTTCTAGACGGACCTCTGCTCTCTCCAACTAATAATGCAAACAAAAAGCAGGTTTGTTTTTTATAATAATGTTTCTTACACAACTGAAATATTATTCTAGTCCCCCCATGCTTTCTTAACGCAAATGCAGAAAACTGCCTATATTCACCACAGTAACAATAGATACTAACAAAAACTGCCAACTCAAAAAGCAAGGGCAGCAGATGCATTTATCATCATCAGGGAACAATTTACAGTGAGAAAATGCGAATGTACGCATTGTTGTGCCAAAATGTGCACTGGCTGTACAAAGTAGTGGATTAGCTTGCAATCGATTTTTATTGTTTCCACGCTGGCACAGAAACAGCCTAAAATTAAAGGACATTGGGCAAATTTTCATTATTGTTAAATGTCCTTTAACACCCTTTGGCCTTCTTGATGTGTTTGTTGTTATGTGACATGTACCTGACATACAAAAAAGACTGGACTGACCTTAATACCAAAAAAAAAAAATAAACCTTTACATCAAAGACATTTTTTTCTAGTAAATTATTCAATATTCAACACATGGACGTATTGTGTGGACCCTTACATATACAAAGACATGGAGTCAACTACACAACTCACCTGCTTTAACAAACACTTTCTCATTTTTTCAACATCCACTGGCTCTTCCTTTAGAACAAATTCAACAATAGTGCCCAGCAGCGCTGACTGAAGGTATGTCCCCTGCACATTATGTTTGAACCACTTGTATTTGTGAACGCCAGCTACCGTGTTTAATATGGGTTGCCATTTATCCTGGAAATAAAGATACAATTTTTAATGACAAAACAAATACTACAAGAACAGTAAGATTATATATTTATTATTAGTCTTTTAAGAAATAAATTAACCACTCTAAGAAGCATATGTACAATTGGTCAAATACCAACATTTTTATTTTATAATAAATCTTTAATTCCTGCAGGAAGTGTTGTACAGTGTTATATTGAGCAGAAAGACAATTGCTCACCTTGCAGCATTCAAATAAAAAGTGGTCAATATATTTTTTCAATGATGTAGATTTTTATAATTTCTATAGACTGCCAATGACTGGTTTCTCTGGTTCCTGTGTCTTCACAGTTTAGAACAAGCATAGGAAAAGACTGCCCTAATGCAGCATCAAACATACGTTACCTTTTAGTAGTCAAACTTTTTTGCACAATACTAGTAAAGGAAAACTATGCCCCCCAAACAATGTAGGTCTCTATTAAAAAACATTGCATAAAACAGCACATATGTAAAACCCTGCTTTATGTAAATAAAGCATTTTCATAATAATATACTTTTCTAGTAGTATGTGCCATTGGGTAATCATAAATAGAAAATTGCCATTTTAAAAAATAAGGGCCGCCCCCTGGGATCATACGATTCACTGTGCACACAAACATACCAACAAACCATACTTGTTAGGTCACATGAGCCAATTAACAGACAGAGTTGTGTCTTTTGCTTCAAAACTTCTTCCTGTTATAGTTAAGAGTTGTTGTATTTCTGGTCAGGTGATCTCTGAGGCAGCACACAGACCATCAGGAAATGGTGGGTCAAGGCAAGAGATGTAAAAGGGCAATATTTACTTATGTAAATTACATATTGCAGTTTGGTACGATTTTTTAATATGCCACCTAATATGATATAAACTGTTGCTTAAGTATTCATTTTGGGGGTATAGTTTTCCTTTAACTAATGACTCCCTGCTTAAGGGTTATGGGGCCAGCTGACCAGATCCATTGATGTACAACTCATTTAAAAGATTTGTACACAGAAATAAAAACACTTTGCTGTTTACCTTTGGTGATTTTAAAGGTATAGTCTTCTTATCCACAGATACAGGACTAGAAGGGACAACATATGATTCCTCCATTTCCCCGTCTTCATTTCCAAGCTTTGTGTCATCCACATCAGCTGACTCTGATTTTTTTGGCACTATAAAACAAAATAAGGAGACGTGACTAATAAGTTATATTTACTTTACATATAACAAATGATTACACAAATGATGGCATAAAAAAACAGTGAGGTGCAAAATGGGGCAGTTTTGCATTATAAATGATACCTTTCTTTTTCCTTTTTTCACGTATAATCTTTTGAACTATTCTTTTCCAACGGGGAACAGAACTTAGAAGTTTAAGCTTTGAAACAATGGAAAGATCGTTGCATACTGCAGGCCGAAGTTCATTGAACAAGAACCTTAGGCGCTCAATGACTGGAGCACAAACTTCTTTGTAAGATCGGCCTTGTTCCTGATGTGTCTGCAAGAAAAAAAAAGGTAGGTTAATTAGAAAAAAAGGTATACTATAGATCATGAGCAGCTCATGAAATGCATATTCAGAACTTACCTTTATAAGGGAGCACTTAGCCTGGTAAACAACACGACAGACATCTACAACAGACTTGGGTAATGTCTTGTGTTTGACTTGTTCCACACTAAGGGCTCCATGATGAACGAGAGACAAAGCTACAGTGCCTGAAAAGATGGGAGATGTTTAAATAATAATCCTGCAAGTAACTGTCAAGCATTTAAAGATAAATGTTTACCTAAATCTTCATGTTTCAGCAGACAACACAGCAACAAGCGGCCTACTTCTTCCACAGGATGCTCTGGAGGAAATGTAATTGGTGTGGTCAAGTGACACTGTTTACAATATCTTTCTATCTGACAGAGGAATTCCTAAAAAACAAAAACAAAGATTTGCATTTTACAAAGGGAAGGGAACAACAAACCTTAGGTGTAGGTGTATTTTTGAAAGACACAATAGATATTAAAATTGATGTTCTAGCTTCCATAAATATAAGTGATATACCAGTTAAACTTTGTCTGAAGTATAGTCTACAATGGCTACAATATCTGGTATATATTTTTCAATCATGAACTTGTAATTTCTTGTTCTCTGCCTGTACAAGATAAACTAGGCTCAATTGCAGAACTTGTTGAAACTTGCAGCTTCCACATTCACTCCACTCGTGCACACTTCGCTGTGCCTTATATCTTCATTCCAAGTTTTTTGTTGATTCCCTTTTGTAGTATTTAAATTTTTCTTTCAACTTAGTAGCTATATGAAAATGCCTTAAGGTGGCCATCCATGTACCAACCATTGTGTTATCAGACCAATCGACCCACATTCCAGATAGATATGATGTGAATTTCTGGAGCTTCTGCCTATGAACCATGTTTCTGTCTCAACATTATTTGTAAAGGACAATTACAAAAAAAAAAAAAAAAAAAAACCCTATAAGTTATTTGAAAATACATTTGTATTAGTTTTAGCAATATAACCTGATCCAAAGAAGATTTTTAAGTCAAATTATTCTTTGCAGAGAGCTCGTGACCCACCTTAACATTGTGATCTTGAGTATTGTTATCAGCAATAGCCTGAAGGAAGGGTTGCGAATGATCACTCATAGAGAGTTTATGTGCATACATTTTGGCTTTGTTGGAAGCTGTATTTCCAGAATTGCTATGGTCTTCATCTTTCTCTTCATTGTAACTGTAATGAATCTGACTGGTTTGTAGGCCTCCAGAGAATATAGAAGATCTTAGCCACTCTATACAAAATTAGGAAACAGTTTAGAAAACAGATTCTAAAAGACAATAACAACAAGTACAAATGGAGAAAAAAACTTTTCTTAACTATTGCTTTCAGGCAATTGTAACAGAAGTGAACTGGTGCAAAGTTGTTTTGTATTCAGCTACCACCTGCCATGCTACTAAATGTTGTGTACATCAAAACACACCAAAAAAAACAGCCTTTTGTCACCACCATCAGCTTCTTCATATTTATTGCAGGACTTTTAAAATCAGATTTGTTTACTTTTACATTGACATTCCGTGGTTGGCTTAATGTACAGTATAGTGCTTACTTACTTGCACATTCAACTTCCACAGGTGACAGTGGGGTACTTAATGAGAGGTACGATGCATGAAGTCCAAGAAGCAGACCCAAATTTCTCTCCATATCAATGAGAGGGGAAGACAAACTGCTGAGGTCTGGTGCTGCAATAACTTCTTGATCTGGCTGTTTAAGGATACAGGCATTTAATATTAAAACTTGCCTATACACAGTACAAAATTATTAAATGTTCCAAAATGCTGAGTATCATTCATGTTAAGCAAAATTACATGCACTATAATAACAACATGTTTGGAAAAGAGATATATATATATATATATATATATATATATATATATATATGTGTATGTATGTATGTATGTATGTATGTATGTATGTATGTATGTATGTATGTATATATATATATATATATATATATATATATCTTAAATGGTGGGTGCGTTGGTCAAGTTTTTGCATACACAGTAGTAAATGGACCCGCACTCCAATATTCTAGTGAAGAAAAGTAATGTGCTTTATTCACAGATGCATATCCAACGTTTCGGTCCAACGTTGGATATGCATCTGTGAATAAAGCACATTACTTTTCTTCACTAGAATATTGGAGTGCGGGTCCATTTACTACTGTGTATGCAAAAACTTGACCAACGCACCCACCATTTAAGAAATCCGGTAAGAGTGCGCTCAGCAAATTGAATTTATTATATATATATATATATATATATATATATATATATATATATATATATATATATATATATATATTTGTGTATTTTTTTTTTCAGTACATGAGGTAACTCACTTCCATGTAATGGCCCACGCAGAAGGCCTGCATTGACTCTCTCATGTCTTCAAACTGCAAAGCAGCTTCAAGGGCAACTACAGGGTCCTCCCCAGCAAAGTGTGCTACAGGAAAAAAGGCATATTTATCTCTCTCTGTCTAAACACTTTATATATATATATATATATATATATATATATATATATATATATATATATATATATATATATATATATATATATATATATATATATATATATATATATATATATATATATATATATATATATATATATATATATATATATACACAAATTAAGGGTTGTAAAACTTCATACCAAGGATAGTATTTGCTTGTAGTGACTGAGCTTGAAAGTCCTTGATGTCATATACTTTTCCATCAATGACTGTCCAAAAGCCTCCATCCTTATTGTGATTCTCCAAATCAGCCTTCCGGATCAGTGTCACCTCCTCATTGTTTCTTGAGTTCTGCCCATTAAAAAATGACCCTTTTTGGAAAACAAAATAAAGGGTTGGATATATATGAAAAACAAAAAACCTCTAAAGACATTCCTAGCAGTATCAAAGACTTTACCCATTATGCCTGGCCAAGCCAAGTCCTCATTGTCATCTCTCTCCTTTCCTGGTGCCAGATGGTTGAACTTATCTAATGGTTCCAGAAGACTTGCAAGAAGAGGGATAGCACCAGACTCTTGCATAAGCCAAGTATTTTTACAGAGTAGCAGCACTGTGGATACCACAAGCTCTGGGAGTAGAACACCTGAATCAATTGAAATGGAACCAAAATGACTTTAACCACAATCTTTCTTTTTATCAGTGTTTTTGTTATAAATATCAGTATTCAGCAATGGGTTTTAAGCAGTCTGTATAAGTTACATTTTTCCTCCTTCCATTTTTAAAACCTATGTATGAAGAACAAGGCTCTAGCAGATTATTTTTGTGGAAGGGACAGTGTAAAATAAATAACGAAAGTAAACTAATTTTCTCATGCACCCCCAACCCCAACCCTCAGGACCACTACCTTGTTTGCTTTATTCAGTTGCACAGTTAACAACACAACATAACATTTTTAACTACATTATATAAATCTAGATTTTTAGTGGATTGGCAGTATGCATATTTAAAGTACCTGTAAGATCTCCTGCCACAATACGAGATACCTCAGCAAAATGCCTGTGAGACACCGATGCAATATTGGTTGCAACAGAAAGTATGTCTCCAATATGGGTGCATAGCAGAGCTGTGTATTTTTTCAACAAAGAACCAACTCCTAAAAGTTCAGGTGCTATATAGGTGAGATGGGCAGTGAAAAAAAAAACAATAAAAGGAAACGGTCAAAAAAGTTGTTCCAGACAATGAGACAATACTTAAAGACAGAATTTGAGGTTAGGTACCATGAGTATTTACTGTTTGGTCCACATTATTCCCAGGGTATAGCTTGCTGATAAGTAGTCTTTGGAAACGTAAAAGAAGGTCCATGGAAGCTGACCTCTCCTTACTGTAATGCTCCTGTTCTAAGGAAGATGAAATGTGTCGTGCCATATCCTTCAACTTGGATATTGTTTGGGAAGCTATGTTTCTGAGAAAATATCAACCGATTACAAGTGGGGAAAATAAAAACAAAAACAAAGCATTACTTTAATAAGTCACTTTATCTATAGATTCATGTATAATCAGGGAGTTTCTATCTCATCTAATTCCAGAGCCAGGCAAGAGGCATAAAGAAATTATCTATACATAACTATTACATTTATGCAACACTGAAAATACAGTTGTTTTAAAAATGTAATTTACCTGGCCAGCAGAGCTGGAGTTTCTGGCTCCTACAAGAAAATCGTATAACAAACATGGAGCAAGAGCAAAAAATGTAATTCTAAGCAACTCTGCCCATTTACATTAAAAACAAATGGTTTTACAAGTGGTTTATTAGGACCTCTGCATTCTTGGCTCTGAATTCTGAAACAATATTCCAGCCCAGATGATTTAAAGCAGATTAAAAAACCTGTATAAGAACTAAAATAGTTTTGAGTCAGATTCAGAGAAAAGAAAAATAAGACAGGTGGAAATATCATATAGGGACCTGCATAAAGTATCAATCCCTGAAAAGCATGCAGATTTAGTAAAGGATCAGCCAGTGCAAAGCTACATTTAGTTTGTTCAAGGTTCCCAGCCTAACTATGATTGTAGCCAGACAAGTCATACCAGAGACACTTGCTTACCACAAGCTACAATGCCTAAATGATGCATTAAATTTGCAATCTGCAGCCTGAGCCCGTCCAAAGCATAGATCAACCATACAGAATAGTGAACATGCAGCCTAGAATAAGGTTATAAGGGTAATGAAGTGACCCGTTTAAAAGCTACCACATTTAACAAGTTACAGTAATATATAAAACCCAATATATACTGTATATATACTTTTAATGTCACTTGAAAAGTAGAAAACAGAAAAAACACCCTTACCTTAGTAATTGCTGTATAAGTTGCACCAGAGGCAAGGTTTGCTTTCCAGCAGACTCATAGATTCCTGCATTGATTAGATCTTTATCCAGTGGTGTACTGCTTATGTGAAGCAATGAAGCATTGGCTTCCTGCTCATCAATTTCTTTCTCTTTCTGGGCTTCTTTTTTGGCTTCTATATCCTACAAGTTTAAAACAAAAACAAAGTCAATAGATGAAAGGTAATCTTTACTTACAAAATATAGCTTGTGATGCAATATACTGTAAAGCTAAATATAGTTGGGTTTCAATACAACTGTGGTCAACAAATAACCTGTAATAGTTTGTTTGCATGATACAAAGACATTACTGCAGTAGACTTCTTTCTATCTAGAACTGTTAAAACTGAAATTCCAAAATGGCAGGCCACTAGGGTGAAAAGATTTTTTACAGAAGAAGTAAATGAAAATAGTGCACTTTAAATAGAAATAATAAATATTGAGGATTAAGTATAACCACTGCTGTATAAAATACCCATTGTAATCCTTTTAATACTCTGACTTTAGAAGACTGTGACAGTTAATAGATCCTATTTTATATATTAGACAGGTAAATGGCTTCTAAAATGGACACAATAAGACATAAAGGCACAAGATATGTAATTATGAGACCAAAACAAAGTTTTCGATGTGAAACCGCACAGAGCGTAAAAATTGCCTTGGCTTATGAATAGATGTAAATGGCATGAAAAGATTAATTATTTTTCACACTGACACTGGGTTAATTTCATTGTTTACCTGAATTTCTGCTGTTATTGCTGTGTTCAGTGCACATTCCAAGCCTCCATCAGCCATTAAACTGCTCACCAACAAATCAATCATAAAGCGTCGCCCAGGACTTATAGTCATTTCATTTCCAGAAGCTAAAATATTTACATAATAAAAATGCATAAATAGAAGATCACTACTTTATCATTCCCTGGGATGCCATCTAGCTTCAAATGCAACCCATCCAACTGCACATGAGCAGAGGCCAATACACATTATATGGACAGTTTATTTTATTGCAAAAGTCCCAGTGTTGTTAAAAACTGCCCTGTGATAATACTCTGTAAACATGAAATACTGCGGTGCAATTTAGTCCTGTACTGTTTACACTTCTAACTCCTGATGGTTCAAATGTTGGATATCTGTGTAATGCCAGCAATCACAACAACACTGTGGTTACTTATAGGCAACAATGCTTCATAATACAGGCTAATTGTGGCTGTCTACATTGCAATGGGAACAGTGAAGACTTCACACAAAGGAGATTTTGTGAAACTCACTGTTAAATCATTTTGCCTTAAACAGTCTGGACACAGGGACAATGGGGTGAAGCTTCTACCATCAGGAGGCAGGACACTAGTAAGAAGAAGCTGACTCCTTCCCTTCCTGCTATACCACCATAGAACCGTAGGGGAGCTCAATTTTAAATAACAAAGAACTGTAATATCACATGAACAGCAATGATCCAAGACTTCAAACTTGTCACAGGGGGTCACCATCTTGGAAAGTGTCTGCGACACTCACATGCTCAGTGGGCTCTGAGCTAAGCTTAGTGGTCGTCATAGAAAATTAGCTTGGCCTGTAATATAAGCTGATGCTACAAGGCTGATTATTAAATTATCATGCTAGTAGCATTAGTTCCTGTGCTGCCATGTAGTAATTATCTGTATTAATTACTAATCAGACTTATATTGCTCAACAGTTCTGTGTTGGTTTAAAATTGAAATAGTTAAAGCTAATTGGAGGGGGGTAATCTGGTGAATTTGCGACAGAAAAGTTGGTGGATATATAAATTTAAATCTCTGTCTCCCCATGGTCTTAATATGGATGATAATCTTAGAGCCTTTTTAGAATAATTGTATTGTTTTTGCTGGACAATGTGAATTGGGAATTGAGAAGTATGGAAAAGGCATTAAGATTGTAACTTAAAATTGGATATCGGTGGAGTTTTGATGTTACAAATATGACCTGAGTAAGTTTTGAGTTTCAAATCATGTGGGACAATAAAGAGTGACTGCTTTTAGAGACATCATCGCTCTTGGGAAAAGCCTAACAGGTGAAACGCATCAGTGGTGACAAGGTAGTGGGGAAGTGTGCAGACACCAAGTGGGGATTTGCACAGTGAGGTCCGGGAGATGCTGAGAGACTTGGCTGCTGCCGTGGGAGCTTGCACTGTTTTTAGAAAAAATGATTATATGTAGAATTGTTTGTGTGTGTTTTTAATTATTTAGCACTTCTGCACATGCCACTCTTTATTGCCCATAAAGAAAAAGTAACCTTGGAAGCTGGTGACTTCTACTTTTGCATTTGAGAAATGCAGAAATATTTCCTGTGTTTGTGAGTATAATGTATCATTAGGACAACTGCATCTTTAAGTGTTGGTGTAAATTCTACCCTTAATCTCTTTTCACCATTCACTGAAATTGATTTATGGTAAACAGCTTAACGCTAATGTTGTTAGAAGGTGAACGTTTTTTTATAACACTGATTTAAAAATGTGATTTAAGCACTAAAGGTGTGTGTTTGGATTATATCCAAATTGCTGCACTATATATATTTTCTGTTTTTACCCCAAAACCTCTTTTGAGGGACACAGCAATCCTCTTTATGAAACTGAACTTTTGGAGGTACAAGAGAACCTGATGAATTGTTGGACTGTGTACACTAAGTTTGTGACTTATTGGTATTCATACCAGGGATTGGATGTTGGCTATCTTGTCGGGGGAGCAGAAAAACTTTTTGTGTATAGAAGATCATGCCCAGGAACGTTAACCGTTTACTGGGGGTTAGTTTTGACTTTGCTGTGTTGACGACCCAACCAAGGTTGGTAAGTGAGTGCAACACATGAGTCAGGTTGGTTTGGGCTTCTTGCTGAGATGGTGCCTTCAGAAGGATGTCATCCAGATAGGGCATGATGGCCGATGCCATCATGACCTTGGTGAAAACCCAAGGCTCTCAGGTTACAAAGAACAGCAAAGTGATGAATTGGAAGTGGTGTACTAGGTAGGCAAACATCAAGTATTTTTGATGGGGTCGGAAAATGGATATGTGAAGTTAATCATCCCTGATATCAAGCGGAGCAACATATTCATTCATTGTCATGCTCGAGCATAAGGCTTCCATCTTGAAGTGGCTGGTCAAATAAAAGTATTGAGCTTTTTGAGATCTAATACTGGTCTGAAGGTCCTGTCCTTTTTGGGCTCGATAAAGAGGTTTGAAAAGAACCCCTGAAATCTTTCTTTCGGGTGAACTGGAGCTATGCCCTTTTCTCTGAGTAGGCTGTGAATCACAGAGTGAAATGCCTCTCCTTTTGAAGTTTGGAGGGAACCCTGGATGTGAAAAACGAGAAGGCGGGATAGAGCCGAACGCCAGATGATAACCGAGGGATACATTTTTTTTAACCCAAGAATCCTGTGTGGTTCTTGGCCAAACCTCTTGAAAGTGTAGCAGTCTGCCCCCAACCAGAAACTACGGACTGATTGAGTGCTTTGGTAGTCAGGCTGAAGAAAACTAGTCTGAAGGTTTGTATTGGTAATGTCTGCTTTGCCAGTTGTTCTTGAATGTACCTTGGAACTGGTTCTTGGTTCCAGAAAACGGTTACGGGAAGTCTCTAGAATTCTCACTTTTGGTAGTCCTTGGGGACCAGTATGTAAGGGCCGGAAGGCTCAAACTGGAGTAGCGGACCAAAGAGGAAGCTGAAGTCCAGCACAGATCACGGTACAATAGGATTAGGCAAAAGAATGGTCAAGGTCCAGGCAAATAGGTCAGTTCAGGCGGCAAGAGTTCAATAACGATAAACAGGCAATGGGTCAAGATAAAGAACAGGAATCAATACACACTAACACACCCAGGAACACACGAAGTAGAACCTATAATTGGGCGATGTTTGCAGACCTTCAGGCTCATTAAATAGGCCTCCTTTGGCGCCAAAAGAAGGACGTGATGACGTCACTGCGCTGGCGTTATTGTGCAGGCGTTCCGACGCTGGTGTCCATTCATGCGCCGGCGAAAACGTGCTGGCGTCACAGCGTCGCGCCCGGGAATAACCTCGTGGAAGGACTGGGCGCCGCCATCTTGAATAGCAGAGCAGCGTCGGCGTGGATGCGGAAGGTAATTCTCCCTTACACAGTAAAAGCATCCCCGGAGAAAACGGGAATGTGGTGTATTCTGAGGAAGCCGAGTGTCGCCAATAGCTTGGCTAATAATTTTGTCTAAGTCCAGCCCAAAGAGAAGTCTTCCTTTGAAGGGAAGTGTGGTATGGGAATTTTTTTTTTTTTTTTTGAAGATTGGTCAGAGTTTTAGCCACAGAGATCTGCATGCTGCCACTGACAGAGCCAAGTTGCGACCCAGCACCTGGGCAGCATCTAAGGATGCTTCACAGATGTAATCAGATGCATCTTTGATCTGTAGAAATACCATCCACAAGTGAGGAGACCCACTTGCGGATGCAACGATGGGTCGTACAGATTCCCCCAAGGAGTTGAACATGAAATACTGTAGGCCTTCTACTGTTGAATCCTTGATTGAAATTGCATCTGGAACTGGTAGAGCCGTGTTTTTGGACATCCGGGATAGCAGAGGGCCCACTCAAGGGGAGAAACTCATTTGTCTATTTTCTTTAGGGAAAGAGTGCAGCATTTGAAAGCTATGGTTAGTCTGAAATCTCCTTTCAGGGAGAACCCACTCCGACAGAATAATTTTGTTACGTTGGAGATAAAAAGGATTTCTTCTGGCGTTTAAACAATGAATGTCAAAAGGCAGAGGTAACCTCTGACTCCTTGAGATCCAAACATTTGAGAACTAAGGAGATTTATCTATCTAGAGACTCCGAAGGTGGTGTGGACAAGTCCTAGGTGTCCTCCTTGTTGAAATTTCTCCTTTACTAAGTGAATGGTGAATGGTTGCCCCTACTTGGAGAGTTAACCATGGATGTGGCTTAGCTCCAAAAGAAGAAGGAGCTTGGCTTTTGTGGATTTGGTTCCTAGATTCTACAACACCTTAGGCCCATTATATCTAGAAATCAGACATACCCAAGGCAGCCAGCTTGGGTATGTCTGAGGATAATTGGACCACCCATGGGAAATATATGGCTGTGAGACTACAGCCGTAGTTGCCTGTGGGAGAGGTTCATCTAGAGGGACCACTGCAGTAACGAAATCCTGAAATTCCTGAGCCAGTAGAGGGGACTCAGCCAAAGAAGCAGGTGTTCAGCTAACACAATGCGGGTTTTTGCAACTAGCAGGGAGGTATTTGCATCAATTGGAGCATGCTAGATATTTCACCTTGGAGATTGAGTGATTGATGCCCCTTGGTGCCTGCCCCCTCGAGATGTAATTAACTCAGTCCATATTAATTCAGGACATCCATGGCTCATGTTGTCATGAAGCCTAGTAGTGTTGTATGGCTCGCTCGCAGGGAGACTTACTTGCCCCAGAGCAGGTGTACCATGACAGGGAAAGCCTAAAGGGAGATTCACCTAATGGAAAACTCGATGACAAAACCTGGTGCCAATAACTTTAAGTCTACCTGCAGAATTTTCCTGTCAATGATATGTGTCCTTTCTCCTTGAGGACATAAGAAAAACTGAGCTTCCCTATAGTTCTACAGGGGTATAGCAGGAGGGGGAAGGAGTCAGCTTCTTCTTACTAGTGTCCTGCCTCCTGATGGTAAAAGGTATTCCCCGTAGTCCCTGTGTCCCATAGACCTCTGGAAGAGAAATTTACAAGCTCTTGTTCTAGATAAGAAAGATCCAAGTCTGGTTCTGTAATAGATCCTTAGACCTTGTACAAAGCAGTTACTCAAGTATAAAAGATATTATAAAACAATATTCCTATCCATCAGGCAAATGCAGTGCCACATTAAAATCTTATTTGCTCTGACTTGGATAAGTGACAAATAAGCTAACTGCATATTCTTCTACCCAGCTACTATGGCTCATTTCTGTACCAGATATGCTTTCTGATTTTCCCTCAGTTGCTACTAACATACATACATGCATGATAGTTTAATCAGTTGAAACATACCTGCATTTGGTAGGAGAGCTGAAAGTGCCCTTGCTCTCTCCTCAGCTGTTGGCAAGAGAACGGACCATCCACTCTGTAAGACTGCTTGGGCTGCTGATTGCACAGTGTTTAGTACCCCTGCATTGCTAGCCAGCGTAACAACTGTTTGCTTCAAACTGTTCAACAAAACACTGCCTAGACCAAGGCCCAAACATTCTGGATCAGCTTGATGGCTTATTGCAGCATGAAGCTGTATGAAAGACAAGATGAAGCAATATAAGTTTGGCTGAAGAATTATAACATTTTTTCTAAAGTCATATTGAGTCTTTGTATTATATGGCCAGAAAAAATCTGAAAAAACATCAGTGTAATTCTACAATGATTTTCCCACAATGCAGCATTTTTGGCTCATAATTATAGTATAATTCTGCAATCTAAAAGTCAGCACAAAATTTTGAATCAGTTGTGTGTGGGTGCTATGAGCATGGGTAAGCATGTAATTACCACCTGGTCAGTAGCAGGTGTAAAATATAGCATAGAACCAAACAAGAACAGCTGTAGATGGGTACAAAAAAAGGATATACTTTTATACTTAAAAAAAGGTTGCATGTTCTAACTAGGGATTAAATGTGGATTGAGAAGGTAAGAGTACAGTTGATTGTAAGGCAAATTTAGGGTGGGTACTATACTGAAGACACTATATGAAAGAACTGTATAAAATCTTCCTTTATTGATCAAACTTGGTTAAAATCACAAGAGTCCGGATGAGCAGGGCAGGGGAGAGCATGGCTCAACGCGTTTCGTGACTACAAGGTCACTTCATCAGAAGCCAAAAAAAGGTTGCATGTTCTAACTAGGGATTAAGGGATTAAATGTGGATTAAGAAGGTAAGAGTACAGTTGACTGTAAGGCAAATTTAGGGTGGGTGCCAGATTTTGGTGGTGATATGAAAGTCTTACATTATGAGACCAATTTACCAACATTTTTAATTTTTTTTCACGTCGTATTTTGTCTAAAAATTTGTGGTGTTTTTTTTATATTAAAAACTGTGCCAAGTAAATGCCAAGTTGAGGTCCCATAGAACTCAATGGGACCTTTAATTAAAAGGCATCTATGTGTTCATTTACAGATGGTGAGCAGGCATTCGGGATACAATAGCAGTTACACAGGAGGCATTTTTGCTCAATTTGACAAGATTTACTTTAATGGTTGTTGGGTACTATAAAATATTAAGTACTGAGGGACATCTCCTGGATTGTACCATTCACCGGGCACATAAACAAACCAAGGGCACGCATACATGCTAGGTTACATGTATGTCTTTCATTCCCACATTTCTTAATGGTACACGGTCTGATTTCGTGTAGGTTGGTCTCCAAGGGAGCACACGGACCATCACAAAATGGTGGCTCAAGCTAAATAAAATTAGGCAAAAAAATAACAAAAATGTACTGAAAGGAAGAGATCTTAGTACACTACAAAGCATTTATAGATAAATACCTACCAGGACCCAGACTAATATTAAACCATGCTGAGACAATTTCCCAGATAACTACATAACATAACATAACTACATCACACATCAAATTAAGAAAGCTGATTTAAAGGGATTCTGTCATGATTTTTAAAGTGTAGTGTTTCTTTCTGAAGAACACAGTTTGTATTACAAATAATTCACTCTACCATATAAAATGTTTATTCCTGAACCAACAAATGTATTTTCTAGCTTTAAAATTGGTGTGTAGGGAGCCATATTTGGTCATTTTGCCTTATCCTGTGCTTCCAGAAAGAGCCAGCACTATTGCTCTTTCTCTGCTTTCAAAAATTCTGTTGTTTCTCCTATTCAGTGTAACTGGAGGAGTTGTGTCTATCAATTTCAAACAACGATTAATGATTTGGGTACACCTCGCTCAATATCCTTCCACACTTGGAATGATTTGTAGAGATCTGAAATGCGCAGCACGCCACAATTTCATTAAAAAGCCTTTATTCTCATTAGCAGGGCAATAGTCACAGCAAAGTTTTAAGCCTGTCCCGGCTCTTTAGCAAGATTTTTAACTAGAGAAGTCATGTCTAGCCATATCAGATGTTAAAATTAAATGTAAAAATCTGTTTGTTCTTTTGAAATAACTATTTCAGTGCAGACTCCTGATTAAACAGCACTATTAACTGATGCGTTTTGAAAAAAAAACAAAAACATGTTTTCCCTTGACAGAATCATTTTAAGACCCCAAGCAAACGTGGCTGTAGGTGGTGCTTGGCTGTGTAGTTTTTAGGTTTGCTCTAAATCAATTCTTAACCTCTCTTCAAAACTATCCAATATCTACTAGTGTTACATATTATTAGGACCAGAGATTATATTACTAGACTACATCAAATGAAACTAAGAAAATGGACTTTGATCGTACAACTCTCTATTTATGCCACAAGGACTTTGACACCTTGTTAAGAATGGTTTACTCCAATATATGGGAAATACCATTACCATATATCAGAGCTTTATGTATAATGGTTTTCTGGATAACAGATTTAATTCCTGTAATATTACATGATTAGTATTGCAGTGTTAAGAAGGAAAAAAAAAAAGACTGCAAAAAAACTGAAGGTATAATAACACTTTAAAAATGCAATCAGTAAGTAAGGCTTTTTGGACAGTCAGCACATGATAAAAACTGAAATCTTGTTCATGGAGGATAAACAAATAACTATAATAACTGTAATCCATACAGTCATTGTAGTACCTGTAATCGTAGCAGATTAAGTGTGGCCACTGCCATGCACTCCTTCTCTTGAGGAGGTGGCCAGTCTGATGTCCCATCCATTCCTTCACTAACTTGTCGTAGCAGGAGGTCAAGCTGTTCAAATGTCAAAGGACAGACATCTACCACAAAAGGAACACGGAGACCAACAGACCATTCAGAGCAGGATGACCATGCAAAACTCTGTACAAACACATAAGAAAAACATTTATTAAACACAGTGAGTAAACCTTGTTTCTTTATTTTCAATTTCTCACAATGAGGCACAAATCTGTCTAAAATGTGCACACACTATGCTCTTCATATGCCTTTATTTGGCAGGTATTTTCATTTACAGCCAGGACAACTAATAACACAAATTATGTATTCCAGAAGACATACCTGAGCAGGACCACAAGAAATCCCAACTATGTGTTTAGAGTCCAGTCCTGGAAGTATAGAGGGTACAGGTTTGGCAATACGCAAAGTGTCAAAATGCTGGCATTGATCATTGCTCCCCCAACTATACACTTCACCAGATTCAGTCAAAGCCAAACAATGTGTGGAGCCTACTGCAACGTCCACTACTTTTTTACCTGTCAAAAAAACAAGATCTTTACTCAGTATTAAAGTGGAGCAAGCACAAAAATACAATGGCAGAAACAATTACTAATAGTTTTCTATAGTCTACTAAATTTTTACAAAGACACATACAAAAATGAATCACTCTTTTAAAGATTACACAAAGAACAAAACCCATGGTTGACATAAACTCTTATAGGTTTTAACAGTTTAAATTAAAAAAGATTTAATTTTTTACAGTTACTCAACTGCACAGACACTTTTGTCATGAACATGCCACAGACGGCACTTTACAAGCCATGATTAAGAACTATTTTCCATTTATTAACTGGAAATCTGGCTTTTTCAGTGTGGACAGCAGGACTTGAGGACAGAAATGCTCCTGTTTAACAGTGCATTTACTAAAGAAAGAGACCATAAAACATTTAAAAATATTCTGTCATAGTTCAGTAACCAGGAAAATAAAATATAATTATATGTTCAATGGATACATCCCCAAAAAAATAAAAAAAATATTCATTGTACTGGAGAAGAAATGGAGCGAGAGAAAGCCTAAGTCCTAACATAAGAAAACCTCCAATAACCATAAACACAGGGCAATCAAGAGAGAGGCCATGGTAAAAGAACCATATATAAAGTCTATATTTTCTCTTTAAAAAGACATCAATGTTAATCTTATACTTGAGAACTTTCTGCAAAGTGATGCAGCTCTTTGCAAGGAGCTTATATTTTATGCTGTAGCCCAGGGGTGTCCAAAAGGGGATCTACCCATAGAACGTTAGCTGATGATCAGTAGATTTCAAGACACTGTTAGCAAACCTCTTGTCTTAATCACCCTCCTATTTCATGCTTTTCATTCAGATATTTATTACATTAAGGTGACATAAGAAATAGTTGCTTGTTAAATATATCAATATACATTTTATCAATATTTAAGTAACATTTTCCAGGGAACCAAACGCTAACAATGCTTTTATGGATGTAGATCCTAATGGGACAACATCACTAATAGTAGACCAAGCATTAGTAAAGTATGGGCACTCCTGCTGGAGCCTTAGTCATTTGTTATATTTTTGCACAGCAGTGTCACAGAGAGGAGAGCTTTAAAAAAAATCATTCAGGCCACATGATACAGGAAAAAGCACTGTGTATATCTTAAAGTATAAAAAGATTCACATTAGGTAGATTTCTTTTCTTTTCTTACTTTTTCATTGAAACCCTTACTAACAGAAATATTATACTTAATGCAATGCAGTTGAACTTACACACAGGTAGGAATTGTTGAAAAGAAAGATGAAAAAAACATTCAGTATACAACATTTGAATGTATAGTTATATTGCATATACAATATATTGTATATACTTATATTCTAAATAATAATATACAATATTGTTTTCACAGCCCCCCAAACACCCATCTAAATTTAGGACAAACATACCCCTGAATATATGTCCATAAAATCCTTTGCCATCTGCCACAACCTGGCAGATGGTGACGATGAACTATAATCATTGAAAGTGAGTGAAAGTTTATAAAACCAGACACCAGGGTAACTATGTTGATTTCTCAGATATTAAACAGGCACTGTTGATAAGCAGAGTCTGTAAACCGCAAGAGTACATACCCTGTAAACCATTCATGATCTTGGGATATCGAACATGCTCTTCTGTTCCATGCCCCAGCCTCTGATTGTCTCCTTTACCCCAAGAATAAACTTGGCCATCCTTGGTGATTGCTATGGAGAACTGACTGCCACAGCGCACCTTTACAATATCAAGGTCCTGAAGCTTTTCAATTAGTTTAGGTGTTTTGCAGCCATCACTGCCTCCTCTTCCTAACTTTCCATAGTCTCCATCACCCCAAGACCATACCTGACCTGAAAAAATAATATATATAATAAAAAAAAATTATATATATATATATATATATATATATATATATATATATATATATATATATATATATACACACACACACACACACACACATTATATATAAAGTATAATACACACACACATATATATATATATATATATATATATATATATATATATATATACGTACACACACACACACAAACACACAATTACATACAAATATATAAAACACACAATGCAGATTTATCCTCATAAATAGCATTATTTTCTTACCATTCTCTGTCACTGAAACAGTTTGCGCATCTCCACTACCACAGGACACATCAACCACTTTTAGACCCTTCAATCCTGTCACCAACATTGGAACTGTCTGATCCTCACTAGAACCTACCCAGTATATAAAGGAAAAACAAAATCACCTTTAATGACATTAGATTTGGATGTAACATTTCACTCCCCAAGATAATATTCACATGGGAACAGAAATTTTTCAGATATTCATTTTCATTTAATTACTCCCTTAAATTATTTAAAAAATACTTTACAGAAAGAAATCTACACTGAAAAACTAAGACATACATACCATGCCCTAGCCTTCCATAGTTGCCACGACCCCATGTATACAGTTCTCCATCAGCTGTGATAGCTGCACTGTAAGTGCTGCCACATGCAATAAGAATCACTTGCTTTCCAGTCTGCTTACCACTCAAAGCAGATACTAGCTTTGGTTCTTCCAGAGATCTAATAAGGACACAAAGGTGTATTTCAGTAAAGTAGAAAATATAAAAGATTTAGTCAGCACCTCGGCATAGGAACCAGGGGACCCCTGTTCTGATTTTTATTGCAGGCCTGTGGGACAGAGTAAAAGTTTTCACTGTGGTGCCCCCACTGCACCAAATCTTTCACCAAAATTATCCCTCCCACTCATAACTGTCTGGATCTACAAGATGATTAATATTAACATGGGATACCAGAGTCTTTGCAAATAAAAATCATAGTGACTATTCTGTATCCACACATAAAAAGAAAGAAATAAATACCACAACTGAAAGGAAATTATAACATTACACTTTTCAGCCTCATTTTCAACCACTTTTCAACAAGAGGCCCTACTTCCATTTTTATATGCCTTATTTAAACAATGAACTAAAAACCACCTACCATTTTCGAATAAGCTGGAATCTAATTATATTAAGTTTAATATTCTTAAGCAGCAAAATAAAATAGAACTTACACAGTGTCGCCATGGCCTAATCGCCCGCCATCACCACAACCCCATGAAAAAAGTTCACCAGTTGCAGATAAGGCCAAATAATGTTGCCCATCAGGGTGTGCTGCAATATTCACAATATTTCGAGATGTAAGACCCTGTACCAGCTGTGGTCCCTAAGAAACAGGAACACATACAAAATAAATCAAACAAAGTTAATGGGAAAGCATCCTCCATGATTCCATAATGGGTAGTTAACCTTTAAATTAATGTATAGTAGGATGTAGATACTTGTGTTATTGCTATTTGTGGTTTATTTATTTAGCTTTGTGTTCAGGAGTCAGTTTGGAAAAGAAAAGAGCCAGGAAAAGAAGGCAAATAATTATAAAACTATAAAAAAAATACATAATAAAGCATCATTCAGCGATGTGCAATGTGTTGGCGCTCTAAAAATACATTTTAATAATAATAATCATTGTAAAGTTGTTAAGAATAGGGCATTCTACAGTATACAAATAGTCAACTTAAAACACACCTTTAAAAGGTAGATCAATTCCTATAAATGTGTCCATGTGATCTATATCACATGGTGCTCTTTAAAATGGTGCCCTTTAATATATTATCCGTTCTAAATTCTAATTGAAGTAAGAAACACTTAATTAAAAAAAGATTCCACTTGGGGTTGCTGAACCCCAAGATCAAAAAAAGATATCCATCCAAAAACATTTATTTTACATAAAAGGTACTTCTAAGCAATGTTCCAAGATCAATAAAAGTTAAACATAGTCAAAAGTTTACAGTTTTTTTCAGTTGACAGGAGAAAAGAGTTCCTTTAAAAGGGAAAACCCACCCAAATATTTTCATTAAACATTAGTTTAACATTTTGAAGAATTTTAAAGTAATTTGCCAATACAACTGAAAAGCAGAACGTGTTTGAACCTGTACTGCTGGTTCTGACTCTTAAAACAATCTAGCATCTGAATTCTACTACCTTGAGTCAAGAGTCAAAACCAGCACTTGCAGAAAACAGGGACAGGCAGCTACTACTTTCAACAGCAATTACATTTTCTAATCTAAAATAATATGTTAATAATAATTATCTTATACACTTTCAACCAAACACCAAGGGAGGCACACTTCCCTTTTAGTATTTTATACAAAGAAAATGTTACTCAGAAGAACAACTTACCAGTGTATTGTTGTTGTAAGCTTGCATGTATACTTTGCCATTTCTGGAGAGTAATAGGAAGCATTTTTCTGCACATGCAATCTGTGTAACTCCAAGATTAGCAAGAGCTTCACATTGAATGGGACCACTTACATTAGCATAATACTTCCATCCTAGCAAACCCCAGCTGATAACCTCCTGCAGTGCACCCTTGGGGAGAGACCAATAATAATATTTTTAACCGGTTTTAATAAAAACAAATCCTGGATAACTATAATACAGCTTTACAACCACATTAAAGGATAAATAAAACCAAAAGAGGGATATGATTTCATTTTGCTAATACAGAAATTATTTTACCACATTATGCACATAAACATTGTAGGTTTATATATATGTTTGGACAGATTAGCCAGTTAATTAAATTTTTTAGAATGCATTCAAAGAATTGTACATACAGTCTATAAAAGCTGATATTGGATCTGGAAACCTGATATGAATAAAGATCTGAATTAAAGGAAGACCACCTAAAGTCTTTTTAGAAACGAATTAATGTTTTTAAATTTCTTTTTTTCTGTAATAAAACAGTACCTTGCACCTAATAGTATAAGTGGTAGAGCAAATCCATATTGGTGGCAATACAATCCTATTAACAATTTTTTACTACACAGTTATGGTGAATTACTGAAAAATCCAGGTCCCAAGCATAACAAATAACTGTATATTACAGGCTTGTTAATCTGTGACTTTTAGTACGATGTAGAGAGTAGTATTCTGAGACAATTTGCAATTGGTTTCCATTTTTTATTATTTGTGGTTTTTGAGTTATTTAGCATTTAATTTCTCTGCTCTCCAGTTTGGAATTTCAGCTGTTTGCTAGGGTCCAAGTTACCCTAGCAATCTTGCATTAAATTGAATAAGAGACTGGAATATGAATAGAAGAAAGTCTGAATAGAAAGATGAGTAATACAAAGTAGCAACAACAACACATTTGCAGCCTTACAGAGAATTTGTTTTTTAGATGGGGTCAGTGACCTCCATTTGAAAGCTGGAAAGAGTCAGCATAAAAAGGCAAATAATTCTAAAAAATAAATAAATAATAAAGACCAATTTTAAGGTAACTTGAAAGTGAACCACCCCTTTAACTTGCACACTTATCAGAAAAATCAAAGAGACAACTTATTAGTAAAAAAAGGGGGGGAAAATGACACCGGTTTATACATAGAAATGTACGATTAAAAATGGACATTGTAAATATGTAAGGCAGGCATTCATTACATCCAAGCTATAAAGCAACCCTAAATCAAATGGCAATGAAGTACATTCAGGAGTAAGATACCTTAAGTGAGGTTGGTGAACTGCACTGAGGAGGCATGCATGGTGCAGCTAAACGGTCGAGGTGAGCCATGATCACTACAGCCGTTTGCTGGAGATCAATAGCTAATTCATTGTCCTGAGGCAAGATCAGGTATCTAAGAAAGTTTTCATTTGGACTCAGCTGACAAGAAAGAATCTGAAAAAGAAATATTGGGAAAATATATTTACTTAAGGTTCTTGCAATTCACCTTAAAATAAATAGTCATTGATATTCTGAAACAATGTGAAATTGACATTAGTGTTTTTTTTTCTTTTTAGTATGTTCAACAACTCTCCAGTTTGTTATTTGAGCAGCTATAAAGTTGCTAGGGTCTTAGGCTTATTTACTCTAGCAACCAGGCAGTGGAATAGGAAAGGGGATGAACAGGAAGTTAAGTAATAAAGACTAATAATAACAATAACATTTTAGCCTCAGCAATATGTTTTGGGCAGCCGGGGTCAGTGACCCCCATTTGAAAGTTGGAAAGAGGCAAAAGAGAGAGCCAAATAATTAAACTTAAAAAGAAAAATAATGAAAACAACCAAGGTAAACCACCACCTTTAAGACACAAATACCATTAGACAGTAATGCACAATTCAGAAAACAATAAAGGTGGTCCTAGACGCACCGATAATATCAGACGCACAATATTTGTTGGGAGACGACCCGGCCGATATCGGAAGAAGACTTGGATATTGTTTGGCTCGTTGATCGGCCTGGCCAAAAAATGTTGATTGCCCACTTTTGAAAGCACCCGAACAGCGGCCACTGTTATTAATGCTGAATTGTCAGATACAGGTAGAATTCTATTGTTTCTACCTATATATCTGACAATTCCGCTCTTTAACAGTTAGTATTGATAAGGAACAATCTTTCCTGTGAATATTGTAATTGTAACATCTATTGGCACCTTAAAGCAACCTTATTTTAGCATTGTAACCAAAATTAAATATATCTTAGCAGCAACAGTCCAACATTGTACAAGAAAGGATTTCATAGGTGTACAGAACGTAATTTGCAACCAACAGATACCTGCATTTCTTTCTCCATGTTATGGATTTCTTTATTACAGACAATACTCTGAAACCTTTGTAATAAAGGAAGGAGAGGTGCACTTGTTCCCTGCGCAGATCTCTCGTTATCAGTTTCTTTTGTGCCATTTTCCCACAGTTGCAACAGAAGCATAACAGCAGATAGCATTTGGCTGGCAAAATAAAATAAAAATATTTATTTTATTAAGAACTTTAAAACCATTTGCATAATATGTTTATAGCATTAAAACAATGTACAACTCAAAGGGGTTCTACCCTTTCCAATACTTTTGCCATTTTGGTTATTTTCAAATAGTTCATCAGATATAAAAACCTTTTCAATTACTTTCTATTTGTCAATGTTTTTCCGAATATTAAAGTTTAAAGTATAATTTTTCTAATGTTTATCTGAAAGGGGAGTCGCCCCTTTTGTAAACTGTTCTAAATTGATAGGTGTGGATACATTTCTTATCTTTTGCCCTGCTGAGGTTCATTAAATGCAGCTTTTATTAATGATACAATAGTTGCTAACATACCACAACATTCTGCTGAGAAATGTATCAATTAATGCAGCAAATTTTAACAGTTAAGAATCTGAACCAGGATTGCCGAGCTGCCAGACTGAAACACAAGACATACGCACATGAAACTTTAAACTTAATTTTTGGAAAAATGGTCAAACAAAACATGGAAAGCTACTGTAGAAAAAAAACCTTTATTTATGGCAAACAACCTGAAAATAAGTAAACTGAAAACAAGTGTTGAAATGGAACAACCTCTTTAAATGACTTATTCAATATCCTAACAGTCTACAGCATATTGGTATTTGAAAGTTATCTAAAAAGCACGATTTTATAAGAGTACTGTATTTTATTGATCATCATCTGAAAGACAAAGTGGGCTAAGGTATCTTAGGGCTGAAGCTCCCCTTTAAATCCACATGAAAATGATGGTTAACATGCATACCTTAGGGTTCCCCTCTGTATAGCCAGCTCTAGCAAAATCGCAAGTGCCAGGTGCTGGTCTTGCAGTGGAATGTTGCCTGGACTTCTGGGGCTCTGGGTACCATGTACATCCCTGCAAAAAAAGTAATAGTGAAGTCTTGGCAATTTTACATTTTTTTAAGTCATGTTCACATTTTGCATTTTCACTAGTCCATCGAACAAACCCTAAAACAACATACCGTATATACTCGTGTATAAGCCGACCCGCGTATAAGCCGAGGTACCTAATTTTACCTATGAAAACCAGAAAAACGTATTGACTCGCGTATAAGCCTAGACACAACTATGTTATATATGTTGTTCTTTCTTCGCGGCTGGGATGTCTCACTACAACATGCAAGAGCCGTGAATGCTATGAGCAAGTGTACATGCGTTTGTTCGTTTATAGCTATGTGGTCAGATGCTGCTTGTTCTAACCGGAATCTAGCTACAATATAGCAGTGTGAATGTGAGTGAGCGTATCAAAGAGAATACAGAAAAAGAGTGCCCATTCCATTGAAGTCATGCATGACATGGCAGAACATGTTAGCCAACAACCCATTTAATGAGATTAGGGAGGGGGCAAGGGACTGTGCAGGAGGGCCAGTGGTTATACAAACATTGGGGCACTTGAGATGCCTCAAGAGAATTGTTGCTTTACATCAGTTTTGAATGCACCGGCATAATTTCTGAATAAAGATAATAATTAGATGCCTAAATTCCATGAAGAAAGGTTCACAAATCTGCACCTCTTTGTTAGAAATGCCACATCTCTACTTCCATATTTGCAGTTCAATAATCCGTTTTCTACCTCATCCTGCTAAAAAACAGAAACTAGAGAAGACGCGCACTCACGGGACTCGAGAAGACGTGCACTCGCGAATCACGGAATGGAGTAGGAGACGCGCAAGCGCAGTTCAACAAAGCTGTCACGTGGGGCACGTACGCCTAGATGACACTTGCGCTGTTGCTCTTCGCGGCTGGGAGGGGGATTCATCGCTACAAATTTACAGGTAAGGCAGCTGACCCGCGTATAAGCCGAGGTAGGATTTTCAAGCACATTTTGGGTGCTGAAAATCTCGGCTTATACGCGAGTATATACGGTAGTTAAATACAGTAATTAAGACAATTAAGCAAATATTTGTGATTTAAAAGGGCAATAATTTCTTCCTTTTCATTTCTTCTATGGTTTATTAAAAGTAATATGTATATTTATTGTCCATTTCTTTGTTCATCCACGCCTCTGAGAAGGTTTCACTAATGCAGCGCTTAAACACCTCCTATAGAAATTCTCAAACGGGATTCAATTTGCATAAGATATTTTTCTGTTTTTGTACTCTGATAACAAATCAGGCAGTGTAGAAATTCAAACACTGGTAGATTAAGTAACATATACAGTGAATAAATGATGAGGCAGATGAGGTTCCCAAGAGAAAAACAGGAACACAGGTTTATGCTCTGTATACACTTTCATATATTCTAACATATTGCTATAATATTCAACTACAAGAAGAAGAAGCAAAAAACGAGGCTGCAGGGGGACAGAGGTACACAGTAGGAGTTTAAAAGAAACAAAACCACAGAACTGTTCGGTTACAAAGGTGTCACAAAGGTGCATGACGGGTAGGTACGACTGGCAACAGTAGTGAAATGTCCAGGTTTATGAGTACCATAAGCAATAAAGTTAGGTTTAATTTAAAAAAAAAATCTATTTATTGAAAAAAACACAAAGACAACTCACCCTGTAACAGACCTTAAAAATTTGGTAGCCCTTTCCACAACTTCGAGCCACACAGAAGATACAGTGCCTTCATCAAAGAGCGTGGCCTCTGGAAGTGCTCGAAGTGCATCAAGGGATTCCTGTAACAATTCACTACAAAGGTCTGCATCCTCACCTAAAAAAGAAAGAGGTGCAAATGTGCATTTGGTCATGTTTCACAAAAGAAGAACAAAGTTTTATTTATATATATATATATATATATGTGTGTGTGTGTGTTTTTTGGTGTATCATAAAGTTGAATAAGCAGATATAGGGGGAAATTCACTAAGTTGCGAAGTGAACACTGGCGAAAACTCGCCAGCGTTAAGTTCGATACTTCGCCTATTTACTAATGGGCGCTGGTGAAAATACGCTAGCGAAGGAGATAGACTCTAGTGCAGGGGTCAGCAACCTTTAATATCAAAAGAGCCATTTTTCCCCATCTTTCACTAAAGAAAAATAGTCTGGAGCCGCAAAACATAACACACATAACACAATACAAACAAAAGTGCAGTGTATATGTGCAGACCTACTTTGAAATAAATTAAACACTAAATAGCCCTATTAAATGCTAGTGTTCTCATCTGTTTAATGTGACTTCTGTTTCTGAAGCTCCATGCTGATCTTCCTTGTCTTGTCTTGAGTGTGTGACCGCTGTAAGGACCATGATGAATCATCTTGCTGCGGCTCAGTCTTGCCTGTCACTCCTGGGATGTCTATACAGCACCTGCTGGTGGCTTCCTGAGTGTGCGACCACGGTAAGCTAACCATTAGCTTACTGCGGTCGCACACTCAAGAACGTGATAGGCAAAACGTCACAGGCAAAGCAGCAAGACCGAGCCACAGCAAGCAGGATGAAGAGCCGCATGAGGCTCCGGAGCCGCAGGTTGCCTACCCCTGCTCTAGCGCAACTTCACACTCTAATACCAGGCGAATTTTCGCCAGGGCTAAAGATCGTTACTAAACAAATTCACTAAGAAGTTGATTTTACTAAACGTTACCTCTTACGCCAATCTTGCCTTCGCCAGCTCAGACCTGGCGAAGTGCAATAGAGTAGATAAGACTTCAAAAAAAAAAAAAGTCAAATTTATTTTAAGTCCCAAAAAAAATTTTTTTTGGGTACCCTGCTTCCCCCCTACTTTTCATAACATATGGCACATAAACTATACTCTGGACACATGTGTAAAGCAATAAAACATCTCTATTTGCATTTAATAAGGCTCCCTAGGCTTGTGTAGTTTTATGTATTTGCTTTAACATATACGTCCATTCAAACTTCCATGCAAATTCCCCTTCATTTGCTAGTACAACTTCGCTACCTTTTGCTTCGCTGAGTGCAACTTTGCATTTTAGTAGATTTGCGGAGCGCTGGCAAAAATTCACCAGGCAAAGTGCGGCGAAGCCTTCGCTGGCGCAACTCTGATGGTTAGTGAATTTGCCCCATAGGGTCTAACAAGGAGCCAACATGTCGATGCATAACAAGTGGAAAATATATTTTCTACCTCCATTCCTGTGTGTTTTACTATACTAGTAATTAAAAGGGAGTTGGAGGGGGTGAGCTGTCAGAGTTCTTGGCAAATAAGTGAAGGGTGGCTGATGCATTCGGTGTACAAACTGTTTCTACTGTATCAACAAGTTCTTCGCAAAAACTCCATCTTCAATGCCCTCCATAACCAACTGACTTAAATTATAGTAACTCTATGCAGTGAAGTTTAATGCTTACCAGATCTCCATGCTCTACGCAGAAAAGCAAATGCAAATGATAGTGCAGCTCTGGAGCCAACCCTGGCAAGTCCTTCCACCCCCTGGCCAACAGGACGGGAACTGTGCACATGAAAAATGTCCTCACTGCAAGGGATGAAGTCGCTAATTTTAGACAACAAACAAATGAAAAAGTATGAGTGCATTGTAGCAACAGAGGCACAAAACAAAGTTTACATTTGTAACAAAATCAGCAGATAAATAAATTTGCAGATTAGGGCTGTCAAAATAAAGCCCCACAAGACTTAACTTCCAAGGACTTTTTTTTTACCCTAAATCTGGCCAAAAGCTCACAGCTTTCCATTAGCTACTAAGGGAATTTCCTGTGGCTTGCATTTGGAATCTGGATAAGAGAAGGCCTAAATAGAAAGAGGAGAAATAAAAATTGGCAAAAACAAAACATCGGTAGCCTTACAGAGCATTTTTAGATGGGATCAATAATCCCCATTTGAAAGCTGGAGAGTATCAGACGAAGAAGGCAAATAAGGAAGATAACATACATATTTATCTTCTTCTTTAACACTTTAATAAACTCTCCCTGGCATTTCACAAGCGTAATAAATGAGTGACTTGTAAATAAACAATGTAATAGTACACCAGTTTGTAGACTCCGAAAACAGCCATAGCTCTGCTATGAAGTGACACATGCTAAAACCACTGGCGGGAACATCTATTTAAAGAAACCAATTAATAGTGTAATATGTAGCAAAGCAGACAGTACAGTCTCCTGGAGAGCTACACAGAAACATGAAAGCAACTATTTGTATGGAAGCATGCTGTTAAAGGGATCCTGTCATCGGAAAACATGCTTTTTTCAAAACGCATCAGTTAATAGTGCTACTCCAGCAGAATTCTGCACTGAAATCCATTTCTCAAAAGAGCAAACAGATTTTTTTATATTCAATTTTGAAATCTGACATGGGGCTAGACATTTTGTCAATTTCCCAGCTGCCTCCAGTCATGTGACTTGTGCCTGCACTTTAGGAGAGAAATGCTTTCTGGCAGGCTGCTGTTTTTCCTTCTCAATGTAACTGAATGTGTCTCAGTGGGACATGGGTTTTTACTATTGAGTGTTGTTCTTATATCTACCAGGCAGCTGTTATCTTGTGTTAGGCAGCTGTTATTCGGTTACCTTCCCATTGTTTTTTTGTTTGGCTGCAGGGGGGAAAAGGGGAGGGGGCGATATCACTCTAATTTGCAGTACAGCAGTAAAGAGTGATTGAAGTTTATCAGAGCACAAGTCACATGACTTGGGGCAGCTGGGAAATTGACAATATGTCTAGCCCCATGTCAGATTTCAAAATTGAATATAAAGAAATCTGTTTGCTCTTTTGAGAAATGGATTTCAGTGCAGAATTCTACTGGAGCAGCAATATTAACGGATTCATTTTGAAAAAATTTTTTTCCCATGACAGTATCCCTTTAAATTTGGCTTCCAATTTACAAGTACATCTGCATCTGATTATAAGTGACACAATCAATTTTTAACTACAGAGATCCTCGGGTAACTTTCTATTTTGTCAGTATAACAGAGGGTGACAATCCCCACTGTGTATGAATGTAAAGTATTTTTATGGTTTAGAGCATTGATCCTCAACCAATGACCTGCGAGAGACATGTTGCTTTCCAACAGTGGCCTCCAAGCAGGTGCTTATTTTTTTTCATGGCTTAGAAACAAGTTATGGTTGCATAAAAACCATAGGTCACTGCCAAACAGAGCCTTCTGCAGGCACATAGGGGTGACCAGTAGTTGACCACAGTTTATAATTGACACCCCTAGAACTTTTTGCATACTTGTGTTGCTCTCCAACTTTTTTTCAATATTTGAATGTGGCTCACAGGTAAAAAGAGGTTGGTGATACCTGGTTTAGAGTCTCCTAAATTGCCTTTTTTCTAGACAATGCATTTTATTTGTGTTTATATGCAGATTAGGGAGTATCTAATATCCGCGTGACCTTTGCTCAAGAGAAGCAAACAAAGTGTGTACACAGGCCCCATCCAGATTTCAAATGAAACGGGTGCCAGTGTGTAACCATGGAAACCTGTTAACAGCTGCGCTATGGTGTAAATTAAAACCAAATAGATGTGCTATGGGAACATTTAGAGATACTAGTGTTGTCAATCTTTCATATATATATATATATTTTGCTACATTATCTTTACAAATGTACTATGATAAATGTTGCCATCCACATATAAATAGTACTGAACCTATGTACCAGGAGAAACTAAGAAAAGTACATTATGACGGTTTCCATTCACATAACTATTCACATGTATTCAGTTAAGGCTAGGGCCACACGGGAAGATTCAGGGAGATTGGTCGCCTGGCGACTAATCGCTGCGTCTTTGAGGCGACTAATCTCCCTGAATGGCTTGCTGGTATCTTGCACCCGCTAGCGCTAAAGTCGCCTGCGCCTATTCACACGCGGCGATACGTTTTTCAAAGTCGCTCGAAATTGCCTCACAGTTTATCAGCTGAAACTGTCATAATGTACTTTTCTTCATTTCTCCTTGCACATTCGGTCGGTAAACCGAAACCTAATTACTCTTTCCAAACATTTCTTTCAAATTCCACCAATGTCGAAATAAATTGTGACACTGTAAAATAAATTAAGAATGATTTAAGTGGAGAGGGATGATGTTTCAGCAAATTTGGGAAAGGGGCATGTTTACCACTGTGCTGCATCACCTCTTTTTTCAATATTGTTAATGTTGTAATATTTGGGAACTAATGAGACCAATTGCTGTAGTTTTGAAAGTGAATTGTTGTCTCATTCTTGTCTGATAGGATTGTAGGATTTCAGCTGCTCAAATTTTTGGAGCCATGCTGTTGAAATAAGTGCAATATATACAGCAAAGCTTTCCACAAAAATGTGTTGTCTAGATGCTCGCATATGTTGTTCCAAAACCTGTATATATTATTTAGCATCGAAAGTTCCTTCCCGGATATCATAACGGATACTGCCTTTGAATGTTTATGGTTTTCACTTCCCCTCAGTCCATCTTAAATGAGCTTGGGCTCAGACAAAGTGGCGGTTCCTGTATCATGTTTATATACAAGGGCACATTCACTTACCTTGATGCTGTTTGCAAAGAGCAATTTTAAGTGCAATCATGAAAAAGTACTGCTTTTTTCACAGAATCCTAACACTGTGGGTGTCAAATCAAATGCAATTGAGTTGTGTCTCACTCAGCTGCACTGCATCCAAAACAAATGCATCAGATTCATGGGCACAACTGCACTTCGTCACAAATAGGGTTGCCACCCAGCCGGTAAAACACCTGCCAAGGCTGGGGCCAGTATTACAAATTTACCAGCAATGAAGCTGCAGGTAAATTTGTAATACTCTTAACAAAACCCCTTGGCCTGCCCCCAATCCGCTGCAAACGTAACTTTTGTTCTCCTTCTGCTCTTCGCTGCGGTCTGCCCCCTTTTACATCACGGCCCTCCCCACCAGCCGGTAAAAAATTTAGGAAAAGGTGGCAATCCTAGTCACAAACCAGAGGCAGTTGCACAGAATATTTTTGCCTGGCGTCAGTTCTGATGACAGAAGCTCATTGAATGGGCTTGTGCTGAATATACTTTTTGCCTCTTGTGTCACAAAAATTTTTTATGGTTTAGTTCTTAAACTAAACAGGTCAATCAGGGAAACAAGCTACCAAATGTTTGTTATTTGTAAGGTGATTAGATTACAAATTCACAGATAATCCCCCTGTATCCCTGTATAATGGACTCCTGCTAAAAAAACAAAAATCAGGCACAAGAGTGAATGGAAGAGGGATATAGACTGTAATCTAATCATCTAATTCACAAAAACCAAACATGGAAGTCAAAACACACAAAAAAAGCTACAAGGGAACTGTACAACATCAATATATGTCAGTTACCTTTTCTTTTCAGCAGCAGGCTGAGGTATACTGCAACTTTTCCACTTCACTTTGACAGTATCCTGAAAAGCAGTCCTGTTGAGTGCAATGAAGTATCGTTCCAGAATCACAAGTCTCTGTTTTAGCCTTATGGCAGAAAGTGTGGTTTTGGCAGTCTGAGCTGCTAGCAATTGTTGTTCCTTGACAAGAGTATAGAGGCATTCCTTCAACTCATTCACATCTAGAAGAGTTAAGAGAGAAAAACATCACATTTATAAAACAGTTACTCCGTTAGTAGTGTCAGCGGGACTGTTGCACAAAGGTTCACGGACGGGGGCGGCTTTGATTGGGGCTTTGAGGGGAACTATTCCGGGTGCAGCACATACTTGATACTGACGCGTTCCTATGATTTTTATAGGAATGTGACAGTTTTAGGAGCGATTTATAAGGGAGAAAGTAGACATGAGATTGCCTGCAACTGATTTAGCATTTGGAAAAACAATGAGATCAGACGTTTTAATTTGGTACCTCTCCTACAAAGAGCCGTTAGCCTGTATCAAAGTATCACCAACAAAGGTGGCATAACTGGAAACAAAAGTAAGTAATGTACGTGAGGGAAAAGTCCTAATGCACAACAGATTATAAGAAAACACATGATCCTGATAAAGGGAACGAGTGAAAGCTCTTCACACTTTATGATCATAAGATATGGAATCTTGCAAACGGACCCAATCCCCATGATGCATACAGGATATGCCATATGCCATATCTGGCAACAGTAAAAAGTGTGTGAGCAAACGTCAATGAAAAAAGGAGGCGCAAATTCATGCTGCATAAAGAAAGAGGGTGTAGGACACATGATAACTTGGAATATGAGGGTGAAACTAAAGCAGTAGGGAAGGGGCAATATTAAAAATGGATTTCAAAGGATTGAAAGAATGTGGAAGAACTCTAAGAAATAGGGTTAAGAATAAGCTGAATGAAGGGGAGTAAATTCATTGTCAGGGATGAGAACCAACTTGGAGACATAAAGAAATGGGAAGCCAGTATTCATGTCAATGTCTATTATAGAAATAGAGTGGAACTGGGAAACTGCAACCTCAATACTGACTGGAGCAAATTAAAAATATGTGCTAACAAACGACCCACACATATATAGAAGCATTGCAAATCTAATCTGTATGCTTGGAGAAAAGTTTCTAGCACTCTATGAAAAAAAGAGGCCTATTTATCAGATTTTTACTTTTGTTTTCTAAGTTGTGGCTAGCTATGGGCAATATCACTGTTGTTTTTTTTTTTCCAGTGCTTTACACAGCATGATAAATAGGCTTGTTGACAGACTTGTTGACATTATTTGCTTTTGCAAAAATATTTAATGAATTGTGCCTGCTCTATTATGAAGTTTTCCTGTCAGCAATTTGTCTCATTAATTATTGCAGTAATGTTTTACCTGTTGTAGCACTATTTGCATTCTTAGGTTAAAAAACAGTTCTTCCCATTATTCTCTTCCAGGATAAAGGCTTTCGATTTTGATCAAACTTGATTGAAGTTTTTTCTCCGAAAAAAAACTTGAATGTCAGGAAGGCTGCAAACATCTCCAAATTGATCTCTGCACCTCTCCCATTGACTTAAACGTAATTCGGCAGGTTTTAAGTGTGGAATAGTTGAATTTGAATTCGTAAAGGGCCAGAGTATGATAAATCTCGGAAATAGAATTCGAATTTTATTTAAAAACGCTAATCAGATTTGGATAACTCCCTGGTCGAATTTGACAGTTTTGACCATAAAAAAATTAGAAAATTCTAATTTTCAATTCAACCCTTGATAAATCTGCCCCTTGGTGTTTCTCTAACCCTTTTAGCCAGGTGCATCTCCCAGCATTTATTTTTAAGCCACCAATCTCTGATCCTACCACAAAGCTTGACCACCCCCCTCAATGCTACAACTGTATAATTTTTACAGAAACTGGTATTACTATCTGTAACATTTTGCCTGGACTCGAACCAGCGACCTGCTGATTGCTATGCAGTATCCTATATCTGTGCTCTATACAGAAGCTAATGTCCTGCCTCACTGTTGCTGGTATCCTTGAATTTCCTGGTAGGCATGGTTCCTTGTGTTTTCCGTTTCTGCACATCTGACTATGACAGCTCCTTCCTTACAAGCTCCTTCCCAAAGTATACATTTGGCTCCCTTGCCTGGCCCTGTGGGAGTACTGGATTCTCATGCGGTAAGTTCTAGAGGCACCCGAGTAGCTGAGGGCCAGGCCTAAAGCCAAAGATGGCAGATGAGCACACCTAGAAAGGAATCCAGTCACTCCACAGTTTGGGTTTGCCATGCATGACACTATTTGCTTCTGCAATTACAGCATGTAATGAATTTGCAAAAGCAAGCAGTCCAACTAGCTTCTGTAACAGTTTTCCACTAATAGGGGTTATTCACCTTCCAACACTTTTTGGAGCAATGTCCCCCCCTGCCAGAACTGCTTTAGAAAGACAAAATAATGTGAAAAAGTAAACTTTACACTTCAATATTAGAAAAAACAGTAACAAATAGAAAAAAAAGTGTTTGGAAAAAGTCTTTATTTATGGTAGACTATCTAAAAAAAAAAACAAGTGTTTTCAACCCCTTTAAGGCAGGAGAGGCTGGGGTAGACTTTAAGGTAGGAACAGAGCTGGCAGCCTACAAAAACTGCCAAGTGATGACAATAATTAAATTAAAAGTGGTCAAATTCAATCTAATCTACCACAGAGTCTTCTAAGGGTAGCCCACGGCACTACTGAAATCAAATAGATAATGGACAAATAACTAATGTCCATATAAAGTCTTTTCACGGTTCCTTGAAATACAAAACATAAAATTGGGCAGTTGCCTTAAAATAAATAGCATATAAAATTTCACCAAGCTGGAAACAATATTGGCAGCTTTAAAAAAATGTGCCAAGGCATAACACAGGCGTTACAATGGAAGCACAATATGTCCTGACAATGTCAGACCAAAAATATTACAGAAAATTATTGGGAAACAAGTATAACATTTCAGATCTCACTTAATACAAAATAAAAAGGATTTCAAAAACAGGACCAATTATAGTCATACTAAGTGAAGGCAAAGGTGCTATAAAATCTGACTAGGGACAAAATACACACCCTGTGTATACAATGTCCCTATGAAGCCAATATCTCCAGTATCACATATCAACTCCAGACACCCTAGGCCAAAAGAACCTCTGGCACATACTTATATAATTTTATACACTACCAATTGTCCCTTAGCACATCTGTGTGCAATCCCTAAAACTGCCTATCTATAAAGTTGGGATACCAGCAGTACTTCAACTATTTTACCCTTTATTTTATTAACATAATATCCGCGTTCAGGACCATGCATGAATATACTGTATCTGGGGTATAGCTGTTGAGGAAATTCAACTGTTACAAAGAAATCTATCCATCAGTAACTATAGAGCTAAATCAAATAACGTAAATATCAGACTTAGTAACCTGTGCTGTCTGATTGCAAAAGTATGAAGCTTGTCAGTAGGCTCCAAACCAGGGATTATGTTTGGGATTCAGCCGAATCTGAGCTTTTTCAGCAGGTTTCTTATTCGGCAAAATCCAAGTGCCTGGCTGAACCCAATTTCAAACAGCAGGCCCCTATAAAAAGCCAGAGAATAATGTGGGTATTTAATTAAGTTTAAATCCAGATTCCTACACAGCAGCACTTGTATAAAATCACAAACACCTTATCTGATCCAAGATGACAGCAAGAGTAATATCAAATTCAATTTACGATCCAGCCTCACGCAGTGATGTCTCCAGCCGGTATTTGCTATTGCTCTGGTCATCAGCTCAGTGTTCATGCGATTTTATACAAATGCGCCTGTTCGGGAACTGAAGATGAAACATAATTATGTACACACAATATTGTCAGGCAAAATTACTTTTAGGGATGTTACATAGTGCTCATTAGGTTTCATTAGGGCTTGGCCAATTCCTGCTTTAAATGTTTGGCCGAATCTC